>NC_057936.1:2931849-3231849 GCF_018555375.3 Anguilla rostrata
AATATTAATAACCCGTGATCTAAAACATCAACTGCTCTGAAAGATCAACGATAAAACAATGGCAGTATATTTACTGAGTTGTTTATTGTATTGTAAAGGCTGCTTCCAAGTATACACTCGTCTGGAGTCGCCATGTTTTAGAGGGAGAACTTGCGTTCTCAGAGAGGGTCACGAAAATTCTAGATTTTGCAGCCGCGAGGCATAGTACAGACAGGCCAACAGACCGTCAACACACATGCAAGTGTCGTGGGCGTATCTCGGCTAGTTCGTTAGCAAGCACAGTGAGGCGCAGTAAAGCAAAGGCCTTGTTGCAGGTTACCATGGTAAATGGTAAATGGACTGCATTTATATAGCGCTTTTATCCAAAGCGCTTTACAATTGATGTTCAATTCATTCGCCAGAGCAGTTAGGGGTTAGGTGCCTTGCTCAAGGACACTTTGACAGGCCCAGGGCGGGGTTTGAACCGGCAACCCTCCGACTGCCAGACAATCGGTCTTACCTCCTGAGCTATGTCGCCATGACAACACGCTCTCACGGCACAACCCTCGGGTTCAAAGCAACGACGCTATCCTTAGCTAGCCGCGATTTCGCCTTTACCTGATGCTACCTGTGTCCGTGCGGCCTTCGGACAAGCGAGAGCCGCTCGTTCAAATCTCACCGTCGGGAGAGAGGTTTTCATTCGTTACACTAGCAGGTGAAAACGAACAAGCGAACAAAGCAGCCAAAAGACAGCAAGAGAACAGGCGGAAAACAGGCGGACAGATGGACAGGCAGACGGGCAGACGGACGAAAAGGGGAACAGGGACAGGCGGACAAACGAACAGGTGGACAGATAGACAGGCGGACGGACGAACAGGCAAACGAATGGACGGACAGGGGAACAGGCGAACAAACGAATAGGTGGACAGACAGACAGGCGAACAGGCAGGCAGACAGACGTGCACACAGGTGAGAAGGCGGACAGACAGACAGGCACACAGGTGAGCAGGCGGACAGGCAGGCAGACAGACGTGCACACAGGTGAGAAGGCGGACAGACAGACAGGCACACAGGTGAGCAGGCGGACAGGCAGGCAGACAGACAGGCATACAGGTGAGCAGGCAGACAGACAGGCACACAGGTGAGCAGGCAGACAGACAGGCACACAGGTGAGCAGGCAGACAGACAGGCACACAGGTGGACAGACGGAGAGGCACACAGGTGAGCAGGCGGACAGGCACTCACGTTGGCGCGCAAGGCTCAGAGTTGCAGGCTCTCTTCTTGTCCTTGGGTCTGCTCCTCTTGTCACAGAAGTGGTTGTACACCACGGTGTGATCGGCCTGCTTCTTGCACACGACCTGCTGGACCTGAACCCCTGTAAGGGACGAGAGGGAGACCACAGGCGTCAAATACACCATACACACTTACTCTACAACACACCCTTACACTACACTATACACCCTTACTCTACACCATACACACTTACTCTACAACACACCCTTACACTACACTATACACCCTTACTCTACACCATACACACTTACTCTACAACACACCCTTACACTACACCATACACCCTTACACTACACCACACACCCTTACTCTACAACACACCCTTACACTACACCATACACCCTTACACTACACCACACACCCTTACTCTACAACACACCCTTACATTACATCACAAACCTTTACACATCACACACCCTTACTCTACACCATACACCCTTACACTACAACACACCCTTACATTACATCACATCACACATCTTTACACAACATCACACACCCTTACTGTACACCACACCCTTACATTACATCACACACCCTTACACTACACCATACACCCTTACTCTACACCATACACCCTTACACTACAACACACCCTTACATCACATCACAAATCTTTACACAACATCACACACCCTTACTCTACACCACACCCTTACATTACATCACACACCCTTACACTACACCATACACCCTTACTCTACACCATACACACTTACTCTACAACACACCCTTACATTACATCACAAACCTTTACACAACATCACACACCCTTACACTACAACATACACACTTACACTACACCATAAACCCTTACTCTACACCATACACACTTACACTACACCATACACCCTTACATTACATCACAAACCTTCACACTACATCAAACACCTTTACACTATGACACACCCTTACACTAAATCACACACCTCTACACTACGACACACACACTTACACTACAACATACACCCTTACACTACATCACATACTTTTACACTACGACACACACACTTACACTACAACATACACCCTTACACTACAACACACACCTTTGCACTACGTGTGGAACGAAGGTTATGTAACAGAGAGACTCTTGGAGATGTTGGAGTGAAGGGTTGCTGCAGTGCTGGATACTGTCCAGGCCGCAGGTAAAGGACGAGCGTAGGCAGGCCCTAACGGCCTGTTCTCATCGGTATGTGCTCTTACGTTCTTACGGCTATTACAGAAAACACACAAATACGTAATTACTGAGAGCTGAACGTAAATATGCGCTGGGGTATCTGTGCGGACTTGTGTTTGACGCAGCTTTTTCCACTGTGTTTCCTTTCAGGGTTTGTGCTGTTTTCTTAAACGCTTAGCCGCTCGGGGGCTAATTTAAAATCCCATTTGGTTGCCATGGTTCCCCGGCTCTGTTCAAACGGAGGTCATGCTATCGGTCACGAATTTGCAGCGGAACACAATGAATTATGACTTATCAGGGAAGTGGATTTGGATCGTTAACTCACATCACACACACACACACACACACACACACGTAAACAGAGCTTCTAGGTCTTGTGAAAGCAACGGTATTTACTTTTCCCGAAACCCATACTTTTGTTAATTAGCCTTTACAGTGTACATGCCTGTTTGTGTGTGTGTGTGTGTGTGCATGCATCTGTATTGCTGTGCATATGCAGTATGTGTATATATGAATGCTTGTGTGCAAATGCCTGCACGCTTGCCATGTGTATGGGTGCTCATGCATGCATGTATTTGTGTATACGATTGTGTGTTTGTACATATGATTCTGCATGCATGTGTTTATGTGTGTTATGTGAGTGCGCATGCATGTATGAGTGTGTCTGTGTGTGCGTGTGTGTGTGTGTGTGTGTGTGTGTGTGTGTGTGTGTGTGTGTGTGTGAGATCTAAGCTCTGCTCAGAAAACTGAACCCACCAGTGTAACTAAAGTTTCACAGCCTACACAGGACCCCCGAGGCACAGCACTCAGCAGATATGACTGCGTAACCATGGGAAACCGAAGACCCAAATGTCCCCGCCATGCTGAGGTCCTCACAAAGCGAGTGTGTAAGAGAGCGAGCACCTCCGGCACACAGGTCCTCACAAAGCGAGTGTGTAAGAGAGCGAGCACCTCCGGCACACAGGTCCCCACAAAGCGAGTGTGTAAGAGAGCGAGCACCTCCGGCACACAGGTCCCCACAAAGCGAGTGTGTAAGAGAGCGAGCACCTCCGGCACACAGGTCCCCACAAAGCGAGTGTGTAAGAGAGCGAGCACCTCCGGCACACAGGTCCTCACAAAGCGAGTGTGTAAGAGAGCGAGCACCTCCAGCACACAGGTCCTCACAAAGCGAGTGTGTAAGAGAGCGAGCGAGTGTGTAAGAGAGCGAGCACCTCCGGCACACAGGTCCTCACAAAGCGAGTGTGTAAGAGAGCGAGCACCTCCGCCACACAGGTCCTCACAAAGCGAGTGTGTAAGAGAGCGAGCACCTCCAGCACACAGGGCCTCACAAAGCGAGTGTGTAAGAGAGCGAGCACCTCCGGCACACAGGTCCCCACAAAGCGAGTGTGTAAGAGAGCGAGCACCTCCGGCACACAGGTCCTCACAAAGCGAGTGTGTAAGAGAGCGAGCACCTCCGGCACACAGGTCCTCACAAGCGAGTGTGTAGGGAGCGAGCACCTCCGGCACACAGGTCCTCACAAAGCGAGTGTGTAAGAGAGCGAGCACCTCCAGCACACAGGTCCTCACAAAGCGAGTGTGTAAGAGAGCGAGCACCTCCAGCACACAGGTCCTCACAAAGCGAGTGTGTAAGAGAGCGAGCGAGTGTGTAAGAGAGCGAGCACCTCCGGCACACAGGTCCTCACAAAGCGAGTGTGTAGAAGCGAGCACCTCCGCACACAGGTCCTCACAAAGCGAGTGTGTAAAGAGCGAGCACCTCCAGCACACAGTCCTCACAAAGCGATGTGTAAGAGAGCGACACCTCCAGCACACAGGTCCTCACAAAGCGAGTGTGTAAGAGAGCGAGCGAGTGTGTAAGAGAGCGAGCACCTCCGGCACACAGGTCCTCACAAAGCGAGTGTGTAAGAGAGCGAGCACCTCCGGCACACAGGTCCTCACAAAGCGAGTGTGTAAGAGAGCGAGCACCTCCGGCACACAGGTCCTCACAAAGCGAGTGTGTAAGAGAGCGAGCACCTCCAGCACACAGGTCCTCACAAAGCACACAGGTCCTCACAAAGCGAGTGTGTAAGAGAGCGAGCACCTCCGGCACACAGGGCCGAGCAGCGGGACCAGGGGGCGTACTGCCAGACGTGTCCGCTCAGCGCGTTGCGGTTCATGGGTGGGTTGAAGCGGAAGCTGATCCCTGGGTTCGCCTCCCTTACCAGGACCTGTCAGGACACACACACACACACACACAGAGGTTACAACCACGTATATGAGGGACCTTCCCCACCAGTAGGCCTACCTGCCCTCCCCCCCACCCCACAAACACACACACACACACACACACAGGTCATAACCACATATACCAGGGACCTCCCTCACCAGTAGGCCCACCTCTCCACACACACATACACACACACACAGAGGTCACAACCTCATATACCAGGTACCGTCCCCACCAGTAGGCCTACCAGCCCACACAAACACACACACACCATAAAACAATGCACCAGGGACCTCTCAAACTCCAGTCTAGGAGGGCCACAACGTCTGCAGATTTTTGTTTTTCCAGTTGTCTTCCAATCGGTAGTCAAGTTCGGCCTTGGAAACAGGGGTATAAGGACTGACATTAAGAATTTCAGGGTTGAAACGCACTCAAAAACCAGCAGACGCTGCAGTCCTCCTGGATCCGCGTTCGAGATTGCTGCCATATACTCAGCGCATTCCTGCTTCTCTTTTTCTTTTTTGACTACGGGAAGGAAGGGATGTAAGGGTCTGTCCAAAATAAACATACCAGAAGAACCAACCGTTTTATTTCAGAACAGAAGGCGCTCCGGAGACGCAGCAGAGTCGACGGGACTCATGTGATCGCGTACGTGCCGACACTGGTGCACTGACCCAACACTACACACCACACACCACACACACACACTCACCACACACACACTCACACACTCACACACACACACACACACTCACACACACACACACACACACTCCACCACACACTCACACACACCACCACACCACCACACACACACACACACACACACACACACACACACACACACACACCACACACACACCACACACACACACCACACACACACACACACACACACACACCACGCACCCCACACACACACACAACTCACACACACACCACACCACACACACACACACACACACTCACACACACACCACCACACACACACAACACACAACACACACAACGCACCCACGCACGCACTGCACACGCACACATACACACACACACACGCACACACGCACACATACACACACGCACACACACACACGCACACGCACGCGCTGCTCAGTGGGGGGGGGGGGGTGATGGGCGGGGTGGCGCAGTCACCATGACGATGAGGGTGATGTTGGTGGGCCCCAGGGCCTCCAGGGTCTCCGGCTCGTCCGCGGGCCGCCGGTAGTGGAAGGTCGTCCCGGCGATATCGAACCTGCGCGGCGTGTCGATGGTCAGCTTCCCGTTGATGAAGTACTGGTCCCCTTTGCCCTTTAGCACTGAGTGCGACAGCGAGAGCGAGAGAGAGAAAAAAATAGAGCAGGCCTTTTCAGAATGTTTTTGTAAGTCAGTGTTCTAGAACTCCACCGCTTTCATTTACCAGCAGTCCGGGGTGTGGCACAACATTCTGGGCCCTATACATAAGCAGTCTCTGTGGGCCCCCTTCCTCTCTGGATCCATGCCTCTCACGCATCATTCCCGGCTTTTCGGGGCCCCTCCCCCCATTCGGGCCCTGGGTAGTCAGTCCCACTTCCCCCCCCCCCCCACTACGACGCCCCCTGCCAGCGATGATTGTGACATCAGCGTTAGAATGTTCAGTAAAGAACATTCTAATCTCCATATTTGTCATCTTGCACCTTAACAGGTTACAGGACATCAGTAAACACAATACCACTTATCATCCCTGCTTGGCTTCTTTAAATCAGGGCATCTAGGGTTATAAGAAAGGAAAAGGTTTTTTAAAAAATGGGCACAGAAATTTGATGCCCTAAGCATGTATTATTCAGTCTTGGCAATGGCAATTTAAATACAATCACTGTAGTTTTTTTTCCAGTGGAAAACAAAGGAAAGTGCCAGAGCTCTCGGGGCTGTTTTGGTGTGTGGCACGCCCCTCCAATGCAACTTGGCGGTTCCCATACTCGCTGTCCCAAAAAATTAACTGCCTTTGCCAGAAAACATCACAGAGGCAATCATGTTTCGGTAGGTGAGAAAATACGAAATATAATCTGACAGTGACAAAATATGCAGTTTTACCGGCACTGTCTGCAGTTGTGTGTGTGAATGAGTGTGATAAAAAACAACTGAAGAGTTTCACCACAGATGAAAGTAATGCTGTTCCTTACCCAGGTAGTTGAGTGAGACGTTGAGCTCCTGGATGTGAATGAAGACTGATCCTTTAGGGACCCTGACCACTTCTTCATAACCTGTAAACACACACACACACGCACAGGCACGCACGCACGCACACAAGCATGCACACACACACACAAGCACACATGCACGCACACGCACACACACACACACACACACACGTGTCAGATGCACAAAATAGAGAGAGAGAGGGAGAGAGTGAGTGATGTGAGGGAGAGAGAGAGACAGAGAGAGGGAGACAAACAGAGAGGGAGAGAGTGAGTGATGTGAGGGAGAGAGTGATGTGAGGGAGACAGAGAGAGAAAGAGAGAGGGAGGGAGAGAGGGAGAGGGGGGGAGGGAGAGAGAGACAGAGGGAGGTGAGCTCGACCAGCATTTTTTTTTTGGGTGGCGGTTGGGGGTGGGATGTTAGAGGGGTGGGGGAGTGGGGGGGTGGTTAAGTTAAAAATCACACTAAACAGTCCTGATGGAGATACAGAACGCTATAAACCGCCAACCCCGCCGTGACCTCACAGCCTTATCAGGGACACGAAGAGAGAGGAAGATAGAAAGGGATGAGGGAGAGGAAGAGAGGATCAGAGAGAGAGAAAGAGGGGGACAGAGTACAGGGGAAGAGAGAGGGAAGGAGAGAGAGGATGGGGAGGAAAAGGGAGGGAGAAAGAGAGATAGAGACAGAATAACAGTTCGTTCTACTCAAGTAATTTATGTCCTTGGTATGGTTTTGGTCAATTTTATGGACTCTACTGCCTGTGATATCTACGTTTTAGTAAAGACCATAGAGAGAGAGAGAGAGAGAGAGAGAGAGTAGAGGAAAAGAAAGCAAGAGAAATGTGTGATAAGAGAAAGCGTTAAAAACAGCCAAATGCTTTCAAATGGGGCCCGGCTCAACTGCCGCCGTCGGCATGGCAACGAGCGCAGGTGGAGCCGTTCACGGAGCGAAGTGCGCCGACCGCTGAACCGTCGCCGCGGTTACCCGACCTCATCACACACACACGCAGCCGACAGCGCAACACCGCGGGGCTGACGCAAAGGAGCGAAAGGGTTCGAGGAACGATCTGGGGAACACTTTAACCACACAGTCCACACGAGCGGACACAGCCAAACGCCTGTCAGCTCACCGAGAAACGGGAATGAACTCTGCATACTGCGATCGCCGCTCCGAAAACTAAAAAAAAGAAAAACGTGATAATTGATGTTTTTGACCCGCATCTTCATCAGAACCGTCACATTCCTCGTCAGGCCGCCGACAGACTCTGAAAGTAACGAGCGCTCCCGCCCGCCTTCAGAACAAACCGCTCCTCTCACGGGGCCGCCACGCGCTTCACGATCGATTCTCACGGGTCCGCTGGAACCCTTTTTCTTCTTCTTTCAAATTTTTCACGGGCCTTTCATGGGTCTAAAGCGTTTAAAAGCGGTTTGAAATATGCATTTGACCCGGGTCGGTTAGACACAGACACCAGAGAGAAAAAAAACCAGGAAAAAAAAAACAAAAAAAAACACGCAGGCGTAAGTTAGTGTGGCCCGGGCCCTAAATCACACCAGGGGGCTGGAAATACCCGCGCCCTGCGGGACGGGGCGGGACGGGCTGCGGCTCCCCCGACACGGCCAGCCGGAGAGGGCGTGTCCCGCCCTGGGGAGGGACCGGCAGGGGAGAGTGGTTTTTTTTTTTTGGCAGGGATAGGCGACCCGGTCCTAGAATAGGCCTGGCGCAACGTTCGCCGCGGTCAGACGTCCGTCGCGGTCAGCGGCCCGTCTCCCCGAGCGCCGCGGACCAATCGTCTGCTTCCGCTCGGACCGTCGGCCGGACAACCCTGACCGCCCGCGCCCATACACCCCCCCCCCTCCCCTCCCCCCCGGCCACAGGGGTGGAGGGGGAGCTCACAGCGTTCAGCTGCTCAAAACAGAAAGCAGACCTCATCTGCCCTTTACCGGTAGCACATCTTGAGAAGCCATCTTGGTTTTAGAAAACGGCGCCGTGTCCCCTAGAGGGGAAGTGACATCACTTACTGGCTGCTGGGCGCTGACTCACCGCGGCCCCCCATCGTAACGGAAAGGCAGACGACCCCGTGGAGCTTCCGGAAGCTTCCGAGGGGGGGCGCTACTGTGGAGGAGCCATGGCTCCCTGTCCCCAACCCGGCCGTGTGGTGGGGTGAGGGAGTGAGGGGGGGTGGAGGGATGCGCCCTGGCGTAAAAGGCGATCTCCTCCTCACGCCACGTCCTCCCGCTCACTCCAGCCCTGTAACCGACGGTGACGCCATCGCTCAGTCGCCTCTCCCTGTCTCAGCCCTAAAATCACAACACTGGCCGCGCAGACCCCGAAAGAAGCGTCAGATTAAGGGCTGTGTTTACACCCAAGGGGGGGGGGGGGGGGATTACATTCGGCGCGGGAAGGGAGCGCATAAATATGACTTTTCATTTTAGGGAGGAGGAAAAACCGCCAGCTAACTGCTATGGGGACGCAACCGAAGAGCTTCGCGTGTAAACTGACGATTATAAACGGCTCAGCTCACGCACACTTCGTACGGAAATAGCCCCGACGCTCGCCAGAGCTGTGTTTCAGACCACGTACACAAACACACGCAAACACAAATACACGCAAACACAAACACAAGTTTCCATTCGGTAATTACATCACCATGGGTCCAGATTTTGCCCCTCAATACGTTACATTTCTCTCACGGGTCTGATCTCTCGCCAAGTTCTTTATTCTTTTTTTTTAGCACGTTTCACGGTTTTGTTTTAAACGTTTTTTTGGCCCCCGGCGTAATTTAAAGGCAGGTTTAACCGGGCCCTTTAATAGCCGCAGCGTTGAAAGAGACAGGAAAGCATTAGGACGGGTTTCAAAGAGTGGTGTCCTGCTTCTGCCAAGACAAACAAGTTCCCCCCACAAAAGGTCTCCACATCTCTACTGCCCCCTGCAGGTGGGAGGACCACATAGAAGGCTCAGCTCAGTTTGCTCAGGCCCCCCGTTATAACTGCTCTCCGCCCTCCTCGCACGCACTGTGTGATTTATGCTGGAGGGATCGCACCAGACGGGATGTGGTAAATTGGACAGAGGCCAGAATCAGCTGGACAGCGAGAGGATGCTGGGCTGGACTCTGTGTGGAGCCGTGAAGTGAGTGTCAGACACAGAGTGCTACTGTTCACAGACCCCCCCCCCAACACCCCCCCACACCCCCGCCCACGACAGGGAGTCAGGCACCGCACTCCGTCTTCTGCGCAGACTGGGCGATCGGGAAAACAGGGCGCACTCCCCCCTCTGGCCTCACCCAGCCAGCCAGGTGATAATGTACAGCGCCCCCTAGTGGCCATCTCCCGCCAGGGTCCGCGGTCGGCTAGCGGGTTTAAAGAATGCGCACTGCTAGCAGCGCTGATTCGCCAAACGCAGGCAGCGGAGGTCAAAGGTCAGATGGTTGGCGGCTCGCCGGGGAGAACGCGACGGTGGCGGCGGTCTGTGCCAGTGGAGGTCAAATGTCAGGGAGAATATGGCGACGGCGACGGCGGAGGTCAAAGGTCAGGGAGAACGCGGCGGCGGAGGTCAAAGGTCAGGGAGAACGCGGCGGCGGAGGTCAAAGGTCAGGGAGAATGTGGTGGCGGCGGTGGCGGTGGCGGAGGTCAAAGGTCATGGCGAACGCGGCGGCGGCGGCGGGCGGAGTACCTCCTTCGGGCAGCGAGTCGTTGAAGACGCCCTCGATGACCTCACAGCCGCTCCCGTCGCCCCCGCAGGTCCGGCAGCGGTCCTCCCGCACGTCCGAGCCGAGGATGCGGTCACAGCCCACGTGCTGCCCGGCGAACAGGGAACACGGGGTCAGGGGGGTCAAAGGTCAAAGGTCAGAGAGTTCACTCTCACACACACACACACACACAAACACACACACACTCACACTCGCACACACACACCACACACTCCACACACGCACGCGCACCACGCACGCACGCACCACACACACACTCACACTCGCACAACACCACACACACACACACACACACCACACACACACACACACACACACACTCGCACACACACACGCGCACGCACACACCACACACTCACGCGCACGCGCACACGCACACACCCACACACCACACACTCGCACACGCACACACACACACACACACACACACACACACACACTCTCACACCACACACACACACACTCTCACACACACACACACACACTCACACACACACACACACACACACAAGGGAAGGACAGAACCACTGCACTGCTTTCTCAGAGGACTCTGACAGCTGCACCGATTCATAATATCTGTAAGATTCCCATGTGCCAAATAAATTTAAAAAAAGGTTAAGCCTAATCTAATGTCGATTGCTGCACATGCTTGAAGCTTCACAATACAATTATGCACTGTCCCCAGGAATTCAAAAAATGCGCTTTCCTTCAGTCTTTTTAACCTAAGCCCGGAGATTATATAAATGAGAAAATGTGCGGTTCGTTTCTCTCGGGTAACGAGTGAGAGGACGCTCAGAGTGGGTCTGTCGAGCGGGGACCTCCGCGGGGGGGGGGGGGGGGGGGGGGGGGGGTCAGGAACACGTGTTTTCGGATCCCGCGAAAGGGCCACGTGATCTCAAACTCTACCTCCCACCCCAAATCAAACCCACGCTGCCTCCAGCGGAACCGCGATGGGACCTCCTCTGCGTCCCGTTTTTTATAATACACCGAAAATGAGAGAGACAGACTGACTTCATAAAAAAGAGAGAGAGAGAGAGAGAGAGAGAAGGGAGGGTGGTGCGAAAGGACAGATAGGACTATGAAGAAGGAGCAAAGAGTGAGGAGCAGATGGAGAGAAAGAGAGAGGGACTGAGAGGGAGACAGAGAATCAGGGAGAAAGAGAGGGAGGGGGAAAGAGAGATGGAGACAGGGAAAGTGAGAAAGTGGGAGAGAGGGATAGATGAGGAGACAGAGACGAGAGTAATAGAAGAAGAAAGGGGAGAGAATAAAAGGAGAGAGAGAGAGAGAGAAAGAGAAAGGGAGAGAGGGAGTGTACTGTAATCTGGTCCAGCTGCCTCCACAGTTCAGCCTGCTGTAAGGTCACTGAGTTCCCTCTGCACACGAAACACAGCTGCTGATAAACAGGGCCCCCCCCCCCTCACCCGCCACGACCCCCTCCCCTCCAAAAAAAAACAAAAAACAGACCTGCTAACGAAAGCCAGTTATGCTCTGTGTAGCAATGGGGAGAAGCCACCAAACAATTTTTTTCTTTGTGGTTTAAGACACAAGACATAAGAGTGTTCCTTTCTCCTGTCCCACCCTTCCCCCCTCTGCAGAAACCACCTTTCTTTTCTGGGTGGTGCTTCAATCCGTCCAGAAACATAACTATGAGGAATTAAAAAACTTTGATGACTGACCTGCCCTTCAGTGATGTGTTTGTGGCATTGCTGGAGCTGAGGAATAGCAGAGCTGGAGAGTCCAGGGGTCAGAAAGTAAAAGTTTTGCCTTGTGTTTCTTCTGCACATGAACTCAGCTGCTTACTTCACTGATGAGTTGAAGTGCTATTCTTCAGCTCTCTGAGCGTGTTAGACTGTGCTAGACTCTGTCTGTGTGCCAGACTGTGCCAGAGTGGGTTAGACTGTGCCAGACTGTGTCTAACTGTGTTTGACTTTGCCAAACTGTGTATGAGCATGTTATACTGTCCAGACTGTGCCAGAGTGGGCTAGACTGTGCCAGAGTGGGTTAAACTGTACCAGACTGTGTCTGTGTGTTAGACTGTGCTAGACGCTGTCTGTGTTAGACTGTGCTAGACTCTGTCTGTGTGTTAGACTGTGCCAGACTCTGTCTGTGTTAGACTGTGCTAGACTCTGTGTGTTAGACTGTGCCAGACTCTGTCTGTGTTAGACTGTGCAGACCTGTCTGTGTGTAGACTGTGCCAGACTGTCTGTGTTAGACTGTGCAGACTCTGTGTGTTAGACTGTGCCAGACTCTGTCTGTGTTAGACTGTGCTAGACTCTGTCTGTGTGTTAGACTGTGCCAGACTCTGTCTGTGTTAGACTGTGCTAGACTCTGTGTGTTAGACTGTGCCAGACTCTGTCTGTGTTAGACTGTGCTAGACTCTGTCTGTGTGTTAGACTGTGCCAGACTCTGTCTGTGTTAGACTGTGCTAGACTCTGTGTGTTAGACTGTGCCAGGCTCTGTCTGTGTGTTAGACTGTGCTAGAATCTGTGTGTTAGACTGTGCTAGACTGTGTTCGTGCGAGTCGGACTGTGTTCGCACCTTGCACTCCCCGTTGACGCAGACGTCCAGAGAATCATCTCGGCAAGGAGTGCCGTCCACCACGGCCGGAGCGCGCTCTGTGTAGAAGTTGTATCCTTCCGCCAGGCAGTTCAGCGAGCAGGACTTCACCCCCCCTAAAAAAACCGCCATGATTTTACTCAGGTTATGAACTTCACTGAATTCATGAGTAAACCTGATAACTCCAAATAAACGTATTTTGCAGCAGTATATTCTTTGCATTTTCATACAGTGCAGTTTTACACACACACAAACGCACACACAGACACAGAAATAACCACATACACGCGCACATAGACATACACGCGCACATAGACACACACGCACACACACACACAGAAATATCCACAGACACGCACACATAGACACACACACATGCACATACACACAGGCGCACACACACACGTATGCACGCAAATCACATTTTTTATTTGCTTGTTGGAACACATCCGGCCATGTTAGCCGAACATCACAGCTGAATTTATGGCATGAAAAACCGCAAACTCTCGCTTTTTTTCCCCTATTTTTTTAAATACCCATCTGGCAATTCTCAGATGCAACATACATTCCTGGGTGTGGAGGACGAAACGAACACAAATCATGTGGAAGATTTCGCTCAGTTACGGTGCCGCACCACCGGGATTCGCTCATATCTCTGATGGAAGTGAGCTTTCAACTTTTTTTCAACGTGAGATGCTGGTTTGTTCTCTCAGCTGTGGAGGACTCAGGCGCCAAAGCAGAGAGAGAGAGAGAGAGAAAGAGAGAACAAGAGAGAGCAAGGGAGAGGAGGAAGAGAGAGAATGAGAGAACAAGAGAGAGCAAGGGAGAGGAGGAAGAGAGAGAACGAGAGAAAGAGAGAGAGTGAGAAGGAGAGTGAGACAAAGAAAGAGAGAGAGAGTGGGAGGGAGAGAGAGAACAAGAGACAGAGGGAGGGAGAGTGAGGGAAGGACAAACAGGGATAGAGAGGGAGGGAGATGGAGAGAGGGAGGGTGGGGGGTCCAGCAGGGGAGAGTAAGCTGGCTACACTGGAACAAGAGCTGAATATGATTATGAACACCCCACCCCCCCTCCTCCACCCCCGTACACACAGTACCCCCCGGCCCCCTGCCCCCCCTCCTCCACCCCCGTACACACAGTACCCCCCGGCCCCCTGCCCCCCTCCTCCACTCCCCATACACACAGTGCTGCCCCCCCCTCCCCACACTATTGCTGCTCCGCCACCCCATGCTAGCTGTGAACAGGTTTCCAAACCGCCCCCCCCCTCCAAAAAAAGGGCAGTGAAGGGTGAACAGCACAAAAGAAAGAAAAAAAAATGTTTTTAGTATGAGGTGTCGGAGAAAAAATGCAACCCACAGCAAATTCCCGAGGAACCTGGAATAAAGTAATCCTGCAAGAAATGGACAGAGAGAGAGAAAGAGTTAGACAGAGAGAAGTGCAGAGGAAGAGAGAGAGAGAGAGATGGAATGAGCCGTATTGAGACAGATAAAAGAGAGATAGAAGAATGAGTTAAAGAGAGAGAGAGAGAGAGAGAGGGGGAGAGGGTGAGGATTTGGGCACAAACAGGTGTGTTCATTAATTCTGTATTGGCGTTACTGACAGGGCCCTGTTTCTGACTCAGCACTGAGACCCGCCCCCCCCCCCCCGCCCCCGCCCCACAGTCTCCCACTGGCTGCTCAGAGGGGCCTAGAGGAGAAATATTGGGGAGGGGGTGGGAACTATTTTCAGGAGCCAAAAATCATGAGCTCCCATTCTTATCATCACTAGGTTTGGGTACCGAAACCCAGTACTATTATGGCACCGGTTCCCATATGACCGGTACTCAACCGGACCGGAAGTAAGGCTGACTGTGAAGTTTTTGTGAAGTTCTTACAGTAATTTTTTTTTTTTGAAAGGCGTGAACCATTCACATTTTTGCACACATTGGACAATGGTTCACGCCTTTCAAAAAAAAAAAATTACTGTAAGAAACACCAAGCACTTTTTTTTATGAAGTGTCCTTGGCTGTGTGAGCTCAGCAGGATAACTAATGTGTCTGACTGCTGACAGAGAGAGAGAGAGAGAGAGAACTCTAAATACAGAGATGAAAGAGGGCAGACAGACAAAGAGAGTAGAGAGAGGAAGAGACAGAGAGATATGGAGAGGGAAAGAAAGGTTGAAAAAGAGAAGGAGAGTGACGGACGATTGAGGGCGGGGGGGTGGGGGGGGGTTTGGGATGTGTAATCCGGCCCTAACACAGCACAGACCGTGGCATGGCTCGTATTTTAACAGCTGTGGGGGATTTCCATTGTAAAATCAGCTGACTCGATGAAAGGCACACTTGTTGCCTGGAGCTGGAGCTGCAGAGGGCCCCACTGCTGTAAGCCATTATGTTATTGGACGGGCAGATTAAAGGCAGCTATGTCGTCAAAAGTATTTGCCTTTCACGTCCAGCTTCGCGCTCATCAGGCGCTGGAATTCTAGCCGGGGATTCTGGGAAACGGGGGCCTGTCCCAGACCGGGCATATGGGAGCCAGACCGTGGAGAGCGAGAGGGAGAGAGGGGGGGAGGAGAGATGGAGAGAAAGAGAGGGGGGGAGATGGAGAAGAGAGGCAGAGAGAGGGGAGAGAGATGAGAAAAGAGAAGGCAGAGGGAGGAGAGATGAGAGAAGAGGGGGGAGAGAGAGATGGAGAGAAGGAGAGGGCAGAGAGACGGGGGGAGTGAGAGTCAGAGACAGAGAAAGAGAGGAGAGAGAGGAGAGAGAAGAACGGGAGTGAGTAGAGACAGAGAGAGAGAGAGAGAGAGAAAGCTGAAAGAAGAGAGTATAATATAATATTTAAGAGAGAAGAAAGAGAGAGCCAGCTAGCTCTCTGTTCTCAGTCCTACATTCTGGCATGAAGCCTCAGTCCAGGGAGGGACATGCACTACCATCAAAACTCCTCCCACAGTCTCATACTCCCCAAACCGACAGGTGTAGGCCAGCTCACTACCATCAAAACTCCTCCCACCATCACATACTCCCCAAACCGACAGGTGTAGCCAGCTCACTACATCAAAACCCTCCCACCATCTCAGACCCCAAACGACAGGTGAGGCAAGACTACATCAAAAGCCATACTCTCTCGTCCAGTCTACATTCCCAAACCTCAGTCAGGCAGCTCACTACCATCAAAACTCCTCCCACCATCTCATACTCCCCAAACCGACAGGTGCAGGCCAGCTCACTACCATCAAAACTCCTCCCACCATCTCATACTCCCCAAACCGACAGGTGTAGCCAGCTCAGCTCATCGGTCCGAATCCGTTTATCGCACCGCATCGCGCCGTATCCCGCTAAGTAGCGCAGCGGCGGCGGTCACGCCTCTTTTACTGGAGTCACACCGGAACGACGGGAATTCTGGGATTCGAGTGGGAAGCTCCCTCTCACCTCCCCTGTAGGGCTTCCAGGTGTAGAACTTCCCGCGGAAGGGCACGCTGTCGAAGTCCGAGCACTGGATCTCCCGGAAGTCCTGAGAGCCAGCGGCACATGCCTGGGACACAGAGAGCGAGCAGGGGGAGAAAGAGACGAGGGAGGAGAGGAGAGAGAGAGAGAGAGAGGGGAGAGAGAGGACGGAGAGAGAGAGTGACTGATACTGTCTGTCTGTCTGTCTGTCCAAGGCCCCCTGCATCAACCAACACCAAAAAGCAGGGAGCAACAGTGAAGACGCTTACGTTACGTTTGTTTGTTTATTTGTCTATTTGTTAGGATCCCCATTAGTTGTGCCCTGAAGCACAGCTAGTCTTCCTGGGGTACACCCAGTGAACCCTACATAAAAACCGACAAGGTGGGCCATTTAACCCTTTCAGGTGTAAGATCACAAATACGTGATCACAGTGCTCTTAACTGAACATTCCAACGCTGATGTAACAATCGCTTCTGGTGACTGGAAAGCAGTGGAGTTCTAGAACACCTGACTAAGACACAAAACACATTCCAAAAAAGTCTTGAAAGGGTTAAGCACTGTACAGACAAAGCAGAGACTACTGACAAGGCCCAACCACTCAGTCTATTAGGGATCGTTTACCTCCCCCTCATTTTCACAAAAATCCAGGAGGGTTTCACAGCCCCTAAGTGAATAGAATATGCTGCTATATACTGATATATTGTAAAACGATATATACAAGAGTGTATATATCACACTATCTGAATGTGACAATACCCATATATTTCCCCATATATTGTGTGTATTGTGTCGCAACACATGTGCAATCAAATCATACATGTAATGTTTTGTTTTTCAAGACACTAATTGGTGAAAGACCAGGAAAGGGATGTTAGTAATCACAATAAGCCTTGCCTCACAACACAGAGTTTTTCTAGTGTTGAGGGGTTACACGAGGGCATAATTTTCTAAACTGCGTCTGAAATGATTTCAGCGAGGGACACAATGGAGGTCACAATTTCATCCCACTCACGTCAATGTTGCAGGATCTGAAACGCTTTCTCTCTCCCAGACAATATTTTCCACCGATCGTTGGCCTGAAACCAAAAAGAAGAAGAAGAAGAAGAAAAAGGGGCGTTTACAACATCTGAGTGTAATTTAACGATAACTGCCTATAACGCAGCTATTACGCCTCAGCCCTGCCTCTGTCTCTCCTCAGTGCTTAAAGGCGTTCTTACCCCAGTCTTCTCATTACCCACACGTCAGAAACGATTCCATCAGCCCTTCGGCAGACACAGTAAACAAACACGAGCTTATTTTTTTACGCCCATTCTTACTCTGAGTGCGTGTAGACGGTGCTATTATAATTTTTGGCGAGAAGTGTTGTCAGACATATCAAAGGTCGCCTCAAAATCACCAGAAGGGTTTTGGTGGCGTGATGAGAAGCTAAATTAGCATATTATGAATGAAGGCCTTTCGTCGCCTTGATAAACAACAATGATTTGTGTACGGAATGAACACTGTTCAAAACCAATGGCTCTAGGCCTTAAAAAGTGGTTAGTCAGCGAGTCAGAAAGGGGAGGGGGGCGAAATGGCAGTTGGCTTCACAAAACACAACTTAATGAAGAATCGAGGGAAGTTTCGGATGGATTTGAATCAAGTTCCCCTAACCCCAGGGGCTGCTGGGCGGCTCATCCCGTTAAGGCACTGTTACAGAGTGCAACTCCAAACCCGGGCCTGGTAGGAAAGCAGCTGCCAGCCCCTCAGGGCAACACATTAATCGGGCCGCAGCGTCACCCGGCGAAGGGCTGATTGGGTCAGCTCAGCTCGTGGACCGCCACGTGAGAAGAAGCAGCTGACTTTCAGGGATTGGATAGGGGGGTTATCCAATGAGCACGGCCGGTGAACATGGTTCTAAAGTCAAATGCAACCCCAAAAATGCTAGCCCTGGGGCTTGCCCAAACCCTGTTCCTGGAGATCCCCTGTCCCGCAGGTTTTCACTCTAAATCTGAGAAAGCACACCTCATTCAACAGCTACAGCAGGACTGCCCAACTCTTTTCCCAGAGATCTACCGTCCCGTAGGTTTTCAGTCCAACCCTCACAAAGCCACACTTCATTCAACAGCTAGAGCAGGGCTACCCAACCCTGCTCCTGGAGATCCACCATCTTGTAGTTTTCACTCTAAATCTAAGAAAGCACACCTCGTTCAACAGCTTGAGACCCCATTGAGCTGCTAATAAGCAGAGTCAGGGGTGCCAAATTGGGGTTGAAATGAAAAACCCTACAGGACGGTAGATCTGAGAGAAGCAGGGTTGGGCAGCCCTGCCCTGGCCCATAGCCTTACCTGGGGCTGTCGCAGAACCGGACGGAGGAGGAGACCCCTCCCCCACAGGTGCGGCTGCACTCCTCCCACGGGGACCAGAGGCCCCACCCTCCGTCCACGCCCTCGGGCCGGGTCCCAAACGCCACGCACACCCTCTTGTAGCACCACTGCCGGGACGGGACAGGCGAAAGAGTTACACCCCTCACCTCCCTAATCCACCCCAGGTCCGCTGCTCACGAATACCACGGCACAGTCCGCCGTGTCCACGCGCTCACATTTACATCTGAATCCCCGTGATGGTAGGGGAAATCAGAGGTTGCAGGTTTGACTCCCAGGTGGGGCACTGTCCTCGTACCACTGAACCAGGTAGTTTAAAGGTAGTTTACCTGAATTATTTCAGCAAATATCCACCTGTATTAACGGATTGTGTTATATTAAAGTACGCTGTACAGGTCACAGGTTACTTAATGCCTGTATGTAGATGTAAATCTTCAATCAGCTGTGCTGTTTTACATGTGTATTTCACCCAGTGACAATACAATTTAATCATATATACATTAAGACAACAAAAATGATCAGAGGCACACCAATTCCAGCCCCTGATAAAAGTTACCCAACCCACTTACCCAACTTCTCATTGGTGTGTAAGTTAGTCTAATCCTATACCCAACTCCCCCCCCCCCCCCATTTTCTGCTGATAATGGTTGGGTCCAGTACTCACTCCTCTCTCTATGGTGTTGGTCTGACAGATGGTTCCTTCCGCCGCGGGGATGCTGCTGGTGATGCAGCGGTTGCTCTTGCTCATGCACCACAGCTCGCTGCACACCTCCTAAGGGGACACGCAAGGTTAGCGTTAGCACTAGGCGCCCCCCATCAGAACCCCAATAACCCAATTCGGTAACGCTTTGCCTAGTGATACTCGGACAATTGACATTCTCTGGAAAAAAAACTGAACGTTAATTGGAGAGAACGGTAAGCGGTAAATTGGGCATGCCAAATGAATTCAAAAAGAAGGATAACTTTCGCACATTTTCTCCGAAGCAAAATTTCTATGTTCATCGAAAGTGCTAGCGCTGAGCCTTCTGTCAAAGACCTTCGTTCAAGCATGTTTAGCATGCCAAATTTATGAAACTAATTAATAAATAAAACATGTTTTGATGCATTTCTGGATCTAAATAAACTAATAACTACCCTTCCCTCCAATGTAAACAGTTCACCCCCCCCCCCAATAAGGCTGATTTTGTACAGACACAGTGCTGTCTTTGCTCACCCTGTCAACCACACGCTCACTCAAACAGGATCATAATGCAGAATCCACTGCAGCTGCAGTGGGAGGAGCTACACACCCAGGGGCACCACCAGGTACTTTGGGCCCCATGAAAATATCTCACACTGGGCCCCACAAATCCCAGAAGGTCCTGTGCTCTTATGTTTTTTGAGGGCCCCCTGTCAGTCAGGGCCCTTGGAATCGGCCTAACCTTACAGAACCTTTCATGGCAACCTATAATGCAACATTTGCAGGGAACATTGCCGTTAGTGATGGACCGGGAGAGGGAAAGAGCGAGGGATAGAGAGAGGAGAGGAGAGAGAGAGGAGAGCTGGGGTGACAGCGGGGCGGGGCCGGGGAGAGGAAGAGGCGAGGAAGAGGAAGGTGAGTACCCCGTATTTACACTGGCGTGACTTCACCCCGTGCTGGAAGCGGCACTGCTCGTCCGCGTCGTAGGCCTGGCCCGGCGCGGTGGTGGGGTACACAAAGTCCTGCTTCAGGGGCACGTTGCTCAGGCACGAGCCCAACCCCGAACTGCGAGGGGAACGAACCGCAGAGAGAGAGAGAGAGAGAGAGAGAGAGGGAGAGAGAGAGGGTCAAGGGGAGAGGGAGAGAGGAGAGAGGGGGGAATCAAACGAGAGAGAGAGAGAGAGAGAGAGACAGAGAGGGGGAGAAAACAAGAGAGAGAGAGAGAGAGAGAGGGGGGAATCAAACGAAGAGAGAGAGAGAGAGGGATCAACAGGAGAGAGAGAGAGAGAGGGGGAATCAAACAGGAGAGAGAGAGAGAGAGAGAGAGAGAGGAGGGTCAAAGAGAGAGAGAGAGAGAGAGAGAGAGAGGGGGATCAAACAGAGAGAGAGAGAGAGAGAGAGAGAGGGGGGAATCAAACGAGAGAGAAGAGATAAGAGGGGTCAAATGAGAGAGAGAGGGAGAGAAGAGGGGCATCAAACAACACTGCAAAAAATTCTGTCTTAACAAATTTTTTAATGAGTAATATTATTTTTTTCTCCCAAGTACAAAATATTAGCTTGTTTAAAGTTACTGTTTTCTTGGCAAGTGACATTTTCTAACTCAAATCTTGAAATGAGAGAAACCTCACTGGCAAGATTCCCTAATCTAATATAGCAAAAAAGTAATACAAATAAGATTCTAAGTCTAAAACGCTTGTTGAGATTGACTTCTTTTGTAGCGAAGAGAGAGAGAACAAGAGAGACAGAACAGCTCTAAACGCCTGCACTAAAAACAGAATAAAATGAACAATCTCACAGTCGCTCTGAGTCAGTCGCACAGACTGGCAGTAGAGTGCACGAGAGCAATATTTTTCTCGTCTTTCAACCCGACTTTTAAGTCACGAAAATAATTGTTGTTTCGCGGCATTCCAAGGGCAGGTAAATGACAAGCCTGGCAGCGACCGAGCGGACCGACCCCTGTCATTACGGGCTCTTGCGCTCTTACCGTCTCACCGTAATGACCGACAGAACTCAGCGTAATGGCCGCCGTGCTGTCACTGCCTGTCAGGGCCGCCATCGACAGATAAAAGTAACGAGACCGCGGGAGTACCCAGCAGCCTCCTGGCTCGAACAACGGCTCGTTTGAGCGTAATCTGAGCGGTTATGTTAAAGTACAAGGCCAAATACAAAAAGCCCCTGTGCTTTTTGGACTGTTTTCAATGGAAAGGTAGCCTCAGTGACGAAAATCTTGACAGACATAGCAACAGTAACTAAGGGCGGCTGGGTTTGGGGGCGGGGCTAGGCTAAGTGTCGGCCCAGCCGTGTGTCTGGATCCGCCCCCCCCCTCCTCCCCCCCCTCCCCCCCCGCCCCCCACGGTCGCCGTCTCACTCCAGGAAGTTGGTGATGTAGTCGCGGCTGCAGGCAGACCAGACGAAGGGGTTGGTCTTCATGGTGATGTGAGCCGCCATCAGCTTGGCGGTGTCCTGGCTGCGGGCCCCGCAGGCGTTCCCCACGCCGTCGTGGTTCATCCCAAACCTGCACGCAGGCGGCACAGAGGGCAGGTCACAGGGGGGCAGGGGGGGGGATAGCGCTGACTCGAAACGTTTAAAAAAAAAAAAAGATGTAACCGCTATTTTCTCTGAGTTTTGAAATGCTGGATTTATGTGTCAATGTCTGGACATCAGTATGTACTGTATGTGTGTGTGTGCATGCAGGCATGTATGAATGTACGTCAGTATGTATGTATGCATGTGTGCAAATACTGTATGTATTTATGTATACGTGTGTGTATGCATGCATGTATGTACTGTATGTATTTATTTATGCCAGTACGTATGTATGCATGTACAGTATGTATGTATGCCTGTGCATGTATGTGAGTATGTATGAATGTATATGTGCATGCATGTATAATTAACACAGAGTTCCTGCCATATATGGATCTGTGCATAAAATGTAGAGGCTTGGAGGAAAAGCTCCAGAACCGTACTCAGCCCAACTGACCAGAGCGGATCAAAAACGATAAACCACTGCACTCTTAACCGCTATAAATAGCACATGACTCCATTACAACAATACAGCTTTTAACACGTCCTCAGTTTGACGGAGGCTGTTACGCAAGCTTGGTGCTGCCCGTCACGGCGGAGCGATCTCAGCCTGCTCTCTGGCTGTTCTCAGGTCAAAGGTCAGGCGTGACGTGTGTGTGATGGCACTGTGATGATGTCACATGGTAAAGCGGGTGAACGGGAAGCAGTTCGGTGAAGTGCTGACAGCGGGCAGCAGCGGAGGAGGAGCCAGGTGGGAAAGGGGGGAGGAGCCAGATGGGAGAGGGGGGAGGAGCCAGGTGGGTGAGAGGAGCCAGGCGGGAAAGGGGGAGGAGCCAGCCGGGGGGGGGCCAGGCGGAGGGAGGAGCCAGGCGGGGGGGAGGAGCCAGGTGGGTGGAGGAGCCAGGCGGGAAAGGGGGGAGGAGCCAGCCGGGGGGGGGAGCCAGGCGGGAGAGGGGAGAGGAGCCAGCCGGGGGGGGAGGAGCCAGGCAGGAGGGAGGAACCAGACGGGAGGGAGGAGCCAGGTGGGGGAGATGGGAGGAGCCAGGCAGGGGGAGGAGCCAGGCGGGAGAGGGGGGAGGAGCCAGGCGGGAGGGAGGAGCCAGGTGGGCGGGAGGAGCCAGGCGGGCGGGACTCACGTGTGTCCGATCTCGTGGGCGATGGTGAAGGCAGTCGCCAGGCCGATGTCCTCATTAATACTGCAGCTTCTCTCAGGTTCACACATCCCCCCAACAGGAGCCAGACCTGCGAGACAGGGACCCAGAAACACACCGTCACACACACACAGAAACACACACACACACACCCAGAAACACACACACAGAAACACACCTCACACACACACACCCAGAAACACACCTCACACACACGCAGAAACACACCGTCACACACCCACACTCAGAAACACACCTCACACACACACCCAGAAACACACCGTCACACACACACAGAAACACACTGTCACACACACGCAGAAACACACCGTCACACACACACACCCAGAAACACACCTCACACACACGCAGAAACACACTGTCACACACACACGCACCCAGAAACACACCATCACACACACACACCCAGAAACACACTGTCACACACACACAGAAACACACCGTCACACACACACAGAAACACACTGTCATGCATATCCAGTGTTTATGTGTGTGTGTGTGGGCATATGCATATGTGTGTGTGTACATCTGTGAGTATGTATGTGTGTGACAGAGTGTTTCTGCACACAATCTACACACACACACACACACTCACATGCACACACATTGTTAACATGTACATACAGACACGCATGCAGCCCAACACACATCACCACAGTCAGTACACTGTACTTCTTGAAAGCTACACTTTGTCTCCAGCATGCTATACTTATATATTTATACAATTTAACTTAAAAAATAAATCTATTTTGGGTTAGAGTCTTAACTTCTTCCCAATCATTCAGTTTCTCTCAATCTGGACTGAATCTGTAAAAAGGGCACACCAAGGTCTCCGTGGTTTTTTCCGGAGTTTTTTTTTTTGGGAGCGGTCCGTCCCGAAAAGTACCAGGGCGGGGTGCGAAGGGGTCAGCCAACATTCGCCAGGATCTCACACAATGGCTCCGGAGCACTCTAAAATCAGCACCCTTTTCCTGAGGCGTGGCCCCCGCCCCTGCACCCCCCACCCCCTGCGGCCCCCACCCCCTGCGGCCCATACCCCTGCACCCCCACCCCCTGCAGCCCCCACCCCTGCGGCCCCCACCCCCTGCACCCCCCCACCCCCTGCAGCCCCCACCCCTGGGCCCCCACCCCCTGCACCCCCACCCCCTGCGGCCCCCACCCCTGCACCCCCCACCCCCTGCAGCCCCCCACCCTCTGCTCCAGGTTATAAATAGCTTACACCTCTAGTTCGCGGTTCTGCTGTGTGCGTTTCGCTTCTATTTTATTTTGTTGTTTTGTCCTGCGGGTCCTACCTAGGGTTCCGCACGGCTTGTTCTTGTAGATGCAGATGTCATACCTGCAAAACAGAAACACAGATAAATCATCGGATCACAAAATACTGTGAGTGTACGTACGCCATCCCTTTCTCTCCAGGACTTCTGCTCTTTTTCTTCCTCTCTGTCGCTCTCTTTCTCTCACTCTATTATACACAGACTGCACACAAACACACATTCATGCAGACACTTACACAAACACACATTCATGCATACACTTACACAAACACGCACACATTCTGTCTCACACTGACACGTACGAACACAAACTCATGCACACATGAAACGCACAAACACACACACACACACAGAAGCACACACACACACATACACACGCACAGAAACACACACACACACGTACAAGCACACACACACATGGTAAATGGTAAATGGACTGCATTTAAATAGCGCTTTTATCCAAAGCGCTTTACAATTGATACAATTGATAACACATATGTATGACCACACACACACACACACACACACACACACACAGAAACACACTCATGCACACACGTACGAGCACACACACATACGAGCACACACACACACACACACACACACACACACACACACACACACACACCATCCAGCAGATGTAACAGTGCGTTGATAAGACCTGAACAATGGTAGGAAGTAAAGGGCGAAAATGTCATTGTCATTTCAGTTTATATTTTCCACACTGTCGATAAAAAGCTTAATATAAACGTAAACCCCGCAGGGAGGCCAGGCCCAAGGTCTTTACTGGCACATGGACAAGAGACACAATTTAAGAAAAACTGAGAAACGAATACAAGAATCACCGAACACCTCGCAACTTCTGGAGACTAAAAACATTAACAATAATTTCCAGTGTCTGTTTCAGCTGTATCCTAAACATTTTTTTTCAGTTATTTGTCAGTATAGCGTGTTCCAACATCGTTGAGCTGCGTTCAGCGCCTCCACAACGGCTCAGAGCTGCCAGACACCAGACAGCTGAGCCTGTCCCAGACCCCCCCCCCACCCCCACCCCCACCCCCACCCCCGGCTCCCCCCCACCCCAAAACACTTGCCGTCCAGATGCTCACGGAGCAGAACAGCCAGGGTTCGTGCCAGACGGGGCCAGACACAAACGCACAGCTACGCACGCGTTGGCGCAAAAAGGAAACGGCCCCCGAGAAACTTATATAATCCCAGAAAGTCGGCGCGCGTACGGTCGGGGGGGGGGGGGGGGGGGGGGGGGCAGGACCCGGCGATTATAAAAACACGGTCGGCCGCTCTTCAGGGCCCCCGAACACGTCTCTCCATCTCCTTATCGGGACATTTCGTGGCCGTGCGGGGGGTTAAATTGAAGGTTCTGTTGTTGCTGGTTTTTCGGGGGAGAAAAATCAAACCCAGTCATTGAGCGGGATGTGTGAGAGACTCAACCCAACCCCCCTGTTTGGTTGGGGCCGCTTTGTCTCAGCTAAAAAAGACTTTAGGCGAATGGAACGTAATTCTATAGTTGTACATGCAGGTTGGTTTTGGCCTCAGATAATTGTTATAAACCAATCATTACGGTTTTCTCCCTCCTTTGCCCCTAGCAGCTAACCCTTTGGAAGGAGAATTCTTGGTCTTCAAAGTCAGGTTTGAATTCCTTCAAGATATGTTATAACAATAATCATCATTGCCAAGTTCAGGTTTTAGGAACATTCCAAGTGCAGAATGTTCAATTTCGATTTTCAGTGACGATTATCACATCAGCATTAGAATGTTCAGTTCAGAACATTCGTGCCAGAATGTTCACACCACACACACACGCACACACACACAAACACACACACACACACACACACACACACACACACTGACTGACACTCACACACACTCACACACACACAGACACACACACACACACAAACACACACACACAGGCACACACAAACACACACAGCACACACACACACACACACACACACACGCGCCGCAGGCTGACCTGGTGATGAGTACGGCCGTGTCGTGGTGGGCGATGCCGTTGTCGGGGATGGCGTTGCCGTTGCCGTCCCGGTTCTGTATGGACTTCTGCCACTTGCAGAAGCTGTCCAGGGACTTCCCCGCGTGGTGGTTTATCTCCAGCGTCGGCTGGAAGTGGGAGGAAAAAAGAGAAGAACTGATCCAGGCAGGAGCCAATCAGGGCCAGGCGTCGGCACAGCTGTCTCTATTGGTCCACTGATACAGTAGGTACTGGATCACTGGGGAGTCTACCATATGCATAGTATGAGCTTCTCAATGGTCTAGAACAGGGATCTCAAACTCAAATCCCAGAGGGCCGCAGTGTCTTCTGGTTTTTTGATGTGTTCCTGCACTTAAGTGCTTAATTGAGGTCACTGATTGGCTAAGGCGTCTGCCACACCTTGTTTCCAAGGCCTAGATTGGCCGATCACAAAAAAAACCAGCAGCAGAGACTGTGGCCCCCCCTCCAGGGCTGGAGCTTGAAAAAAAGGCCTGGTTTCAGAATAACTGGGAAGTTGCCATGAAAAAACAACACGTGTTAAATTTATTTTATTTTTTTAAAGTAGCTCTGCGGTGACAGCAAATGCATAACGATCACGTTGAGAAAAGTTTCCTTTCCATTCCTGAGATGAAAACTGAATGGGAGCAGCTTTATATGCTTTAATTACATCTTTCACACACAATATTTTTCCCAAAAAATAACCCTGTGGATAGTTTTTTTTTGTTTTTGGCCACGCATGTGAGAGCTGTGGTACTGGAAAAGTACCCACCCAGCAGTCACACTGAGAAAGATTTCATTTCCATTTCTGGACTGTAGGAAAAAATGTCTCAAAAATATGACATCCCACATGCTTCACATCACCGACCTCAGATTCCAGTCCTGGAAGGCCACAGCGTCTGCAGTTCTTTCTCTTTTTTTTCCAGCTTCCTTTCAAATCAGCTGCCAGTTTAGGACTGGGAAACGAGGTGCGTGGACTCAGTCAGTGAGCAGTCAAGCGCTGAAGTGCTGAAACGCTAAAAACCTTCCAGGACATGAGTTTGAGTTCGCAGGTTTGTAGGGCTCATTTAGTCTCTGACTGAGAAGGGGGGGGGCAGTGACCGGGGGGGGTGTTGTACAGTGGGGGACCAAAAGTGGATATGTAACGCTTCACTGCTGAGGTTAGACTCAACACAGCCCTGCTCCAAAAACTGCATTCTTAATTTCATTTTTTTGTCTTTCTAAGAAGAGCTGGCAGTCCTCCCCTCTTTAAAAAAAAAAAAAAAAACTTTATTCAGACAGGGGCTGAAGCGTCGGGGGGGGGGGGGGGGGGGGGGGGGGGGAGACAGGACGGATCGCTGCATCCCCCCCTCCCCCCCGGCCTTCTTCACTGCACTGGACAGCACAGAAACCCCCTACACTGACAATCTGCACGCTGGGTTCAAATCCAAGTCAAACCCACCACCCACACCCCCCTCCCCCACCCCCCGCCCGTTATATTTAACTGCCTATGATTCATAATCAGGCCACCGGGCCCAAATAAGCCGGTGGAACACCTGTATGCCAAACCCGCAGACGTCCCCGTGCCACACGCTCCGGTCATCCGGAGGGCTGTATTTAGAGCTCGCGTTACCGCAGGGGTGTAACCCAAACCTGCGGTGGGTCGGGTCTGACCGCGGGGTCCCTTTTGGCCACCGGGGGCAGCGGTGGGACGGGGTTTCGGTTACCGAGCAGCAGGTGGAAAAGAACAGGGTCCCACAGTCATGCTCCCCCCCCCATCCCCCACCCACCGCCCTCCCCTCCCTTAAAACCCTAACTCCCTCCCTCCTTCGCCGACTCCCATCTTATATTTAACCGTCTTATTTTTACACCCGATTTGCGGGGCCCAGAGCGTGAGTCACAGCGGGGTCCCCGCGGCTCAGCGGTAACAGCCAGTGCGGTCAGGACCTGGGGGGGGGGGGGAGTGAGGACGGGCACCCCAGCCCAACAACTCCACAAACAAGGCCCGTGTTCAGGCCAGGCGGACCGGGTTCTGATCTGAGCCGGGTCCGAGACTCGGTGCCGAACAGCCAGAGAGGAACGGAGAGGGAAACACCCAAACCGGACCAGTCAGGACTAACGATAGCGCTTATGGGCCCTGGATAGAGTCTGCCGGGCCTGGGTCGGGTTGTGTTGGGTCAGAATAGGGTGGGTGGGGTCAGAATAATGGTATAGCAGTGGTGACTGACTCTGTTCCTGAAGATCTACCATCCTGTGGGTTTTCACTCCAACCCTAAACAAAAGCCACAACTCATTCAACGGCTAGAGATCTTTGTTGAGCTGCTAATTAGTACAATCAGGGTGTGAATCAAATTAGGGGTTGGGGTGGAAAACCTACAGGATGGTAGATCTCCAGGAACAGGGCTGGTTACACCCAATGTACAGTATAGAGCCTTGGCATAATTCATCAAGGGAAAAGCATTGAGGAGCCTGGGAGTGTTTGCAAGGGGTTCATAGGGCATATGGACCCTGAAATGGGTGTCTGTTTTGAGAGCGTAGGGTGTGTGAATAGGCTGCATATGGCTGAAGTATGGAGTGTGCACCCTGAAAAGTGTGTACTTAATAGGGAGTCTAAATAGGGAGCGTGTGTTTTGAGTAGGGTGCAGGTGTGCCGGATTTGGGGATGTACGGTACAGGGCGTAGGCCGCAGATCAGCCGGTACCTGGTCTTCGGTGAGCAGGATGAGCCGGGTCACCACTATGTTCACCGGATTCCCCAGGCTAGTATCCAGGAACAGTTTGGCAACCTGACCTCCAGGGAAAGAAGAAAAGACCAGTCTTAAAAAAAAAAAAAACAAGATTTTTTTCCTTCCCCTCCGCTGCCGACGTGTCCCTGTAATCAAAACACATCATCAAAACCCCCCCCCAAAAAAAAAGCTATTCCCGTTCGAACGCGACGACCTTTTCCGCCAACCGCCAAAACCCTGTAATAACAATCATCGCTAACCGCCACCCCCCCATCTGAGCTTTTTTCTTCTTCTTCTTCTTCCTCCTCTCCTCCTTCTCCTCCTTCTTTTGGACGCACATCACTTGTTTTAAAGGTTCCGAGGGCGGACTCTAGACCACGGCACGCCGCTCTCGGGCCATAAAAAGAGTTTTTTTTTAAAAACCCCCGTCATTAAACACATTCCAGAGGCACGGATCTTTTTTTTGGGTTTTTTTTCTCCCCGTTGCGCTGTCCGCGGCGCAGCGTCGGGGAATTTCGGTCTCGGGCTAAAACGCTGAGCTTTAAAATGCCATTCGGGGCCCTGGGGACGCAAGCTAGCCGCCTCGTATGTGACCGGGAGTCCTGTGGTGGGGGGGGGGGGGGGTGGGGGGGGGGGGGGGGGGTTTCAGCAGAGACCAGAGAAGCCCCTGGCCCCCGTTTAAAATACATCAGAGAGACGGGGGGGGGGGGGAGGGGGCAGACCCAGAGAGAGGCCCTCGGTTTAAAATATACCGAGGTGGTGGAGTGTGGGGGGTGGGGGGGGGGGGGTTTCAGAGATGACCAGAGAAGCCCCCATGGCCCCCGTTTAAAATACATCAGAGAGACGGGGGAGGGGGCAGACCCAGAGAGAGGCCCTCGGTTTAAAATATATGAGCTGTCATCTGCACCACAGGTCTGCTCCTGTGAGCGGGGGGGGGGGGGGGCAGCTACACCACAACTTGACCCGAGAATCCTAAATTCACCCTGCATTTCTCACGTCTCAAAAACAATTTTTTTTTTCCCCTCTTCATCTTCAAGACAGTTTGGAGCAATGACGCCAACTGGAGGAAAGTTCCTCCTCCTCTTATTGTCTAAGTGAACGGTGGAGTCCGGGGCCTTTCTGGAGGACACTGTGCGATTATCACTATTTTTCTGTTCTCCAGAAATGTTCAGAGTATTTAAAAAACGAGATGAAGGTTTGGAGGCCCTTGCTTTGCTCTAATCTGAATTGCAGCCACCGCTACATTTTTTTTAATCCAATCTCCAGGTGTTACACCTGAGTAGAGAACAAGGAGCACCTGAAGCCAACCGTTTTCTCTGTTCTGGGCTAAATTATTACACGAGACACATGAGAAATTATAGTTTTACTGACAAATAACGATGAAGGCGAGCACCGATAACTGAGATCATGACTTCTGGGGGGGGGGGTGGCGGGAGTTCCATGGAACGGGATCCAATTTGAGGTGAAACTTACAATATTCATGACGGCGAGGATGTACTGCTCGATGTCGCGGCGCCCGTGGTAGCCCACCATCATCTTGTCGGCCACCACCAGCGTCTCCACGTAGCGCTCCTGGGCCACCGAGCGCTTCAGGGGCAGCTGCCCTCGCCCCATCTGATTGGGCGGGGTCTTCAGCGTGCGATGCCACCAGGCCCCGCCCTTGGCCGGCTTCTCGTCTGAAAAGGTGTCAATCAAACAATCAATCAGCCAATCGATCGACGGATTACTCAATCAATCAGTGGTTCGTACAGGCACAACGCTAAGAAGGGTTGGGATGGAATTTTACTTTAATTCAGTCAATCGAGGAAACAAAATGAAGTTTCATTCAAAAGTGGGAAAAATTCCAGCCTAAAATTCCAAGTGTGCCAGTATATTTCATTTTTATTTTTAGTCTTGTGACCTGTATGGAATTACATTTTTAACATCATAGTTTGAAACAAATACTCAATTTGATTTAAAAAATTAAACAGAAGGCAAGGCACTCATTACTAAGATTCTACAGGCTCACCAGATCCCCATATCCAGACTCTTAACATTGAAAGTTCCGCTCCCCCCACCACTTGGACCTTCTACACCATGGTTACTCAAATCTGGACCTCGAATCCAAATGCAGCCATGGTTTTCCCACCCCCGAGTAATTAATGAACAATTGGTGCAACTGGTGATTTGAGTAACAGGGTTCTGTACTGTAATATAGTCCTTGAAGTCCATCTGGAACCTCCTGTGGTCAAGAGGCAGAGAGCTTGGAAGAAAACCCCAAGAGCTGAGCATCTGGTGAGCCTATAGAATCTGTGGCTTCACTCACCAATGACTCCACAGGACTGGTCCATGTACTGGTGCCTGAGGGAAGATCTCTTGTAGACCACATGGGGGCGCCCTTCCCTCTCAGCCACGCTGGTCAGGTTGTCGGCTGGAGTCAGCGGCTCAATGAAGAACTCCTCGTCCCCGGACACTATCACCCCCTGCTGGAGGGGCACGGTAATGACAGATGAGGAAGGAGGCTTACTCCACAGGGAAGAGTAACTTGTCAAGTCAGACATACGGGCGGGGAAAAAAATGGAACACACACTTTGGCTGTCGGCTCGATTACAGTAATGGCACATCACCGCTAGTGTTTGCACTTCGTTGTCTTGTTACATTACGTTTCTTACTTTTTATTCTCGGGCTACCTATGGGAAGCTGAAAAGATAATCGTGTTACCCCCTCTCCTCGGTCCGTCCGCCCCAGGCGGAGGTGCGCGGGGAGGACGATTCAATCCGAACGTGAACCCGTGAGGATTTAGACACAAACGAGGAGAGACACGACCCTTCCGTGCTTCTCCCGATCGGACCCCCCCGCGGCCCCGCGGCCGAAGGGCCTGGATAAAACCACCGTCCTCTCCCCCGTCCTCGTCTCCACAGCGCAGCTTCGAACCGCGCGTAATCCCATAATGCATTTAGTGATGGCCTCGTGGACACGGCGAATTCTCCGTGGGATCAGAGACGTGCCGCCCTGGCCACCGGTAATTATCTGCGGGGGTCTTATTAACGCTGCGGTGCACACGCGTAATCCTCCGCTTTCACGTACGGTATTATGGGCCCAATTATATTCTGAGGCTGAGAGGAGGGGGCGAGTGGGGGGGGGGGGGTAAGGGGGGGGGGGGCGTTAACACAGGCGATCGCTGTTCGATGGCCGAGGGGCACAAAGCGGTGGGTGGGGGTGGGGGCGGGGGGGGAGGGTCGCGTAGCCGGAGTCGGCAGAGGCGTTTCATCGGGGGGGTCACGCTCGTCACAGACCCGAAACAAAGGGCCGCTCACAGTGACCTGTGTGAGAAAACGGAGGGGTGGGGGGGGGGGGACACGTTTCGGAGGAGGAATCGGCTCCTTGGTAATCCCATGTTTATGCAGGGGGGGGCCTCTGCTCAGGGACCAGACAGGCCGAATGGGCTCGATGCCGTGAAACATTACTTTAAAATAAATACACCGTTAAGGTTTTTTTTTTCTCTATTTTTGGTGATGGGGGGTGGGGTGTGGGCATTGATGGAGGGGGCAGGGACTAGGGGTAAGGAGGGCAAAGGGGTGATACAAACTAGAGCAGGGGTCCTCAGTCTTATCCAGATAGGGTGGGTGCAGGGTTTTGTTTCAACCAAGCAGTAACACTCCAAAGACTCTCGGGCCATAGATTAGTAGAATAGGGTGTTTAACTGCTTGGTTGAAACAAAACGCTGCACCCACACAGCAGCCCTTTCTAGTTAAGACTGAGGACCCCCGAACTAGAGGACTAAACATGCACAATGGCTGCAGGTGCCCACCTCAGGTCTTAGCCAGGTGTTCTGTTCAGGTACCTCCCTCCTTAATTAGACCACCTTATAAAACCACAACAGGGTTGTGCTGAGCACTTACACTCAATGCCAAAATGCAGATCTCTCCCGGTGCCTCCAGGGGGCGCTATGCCTGCAACCTCATACCCCAGCAGGGTGGCAAGACAGATTTCATTGTAGACCAATGGCGGCAGCCTCCAGTCCTGGAGGGTCATAGTGCCTGCTGGTTTTTAGGGTGTCTCATAGTGGTCCATAAAGGCCAAACACCTCGTTATCTCAAATCTGCTTCTGACTGAAAGTAAAACTCAAATACCATCAGACACAGCAGCCTTGTAGGACAGGAGTTAGACAAACCCGTTATAAACTAAACAGATGCTCCTACATTCCTCCCCCATTCCATTTTTATTGGCTGCTGAATGTTCCAGTTGTTTCTAATTCCCATCGCAACTGTACTGCCCTGTGTTTCTCCCTCTATTGCCCTGTATTGCCCTGTTGCCCTCTTGTTGCCCTGTATTGCCCTGTATTGCCCTGTATTTCCCTGTATTGCCTTGTTGCCCTGTATTGCCCTGTTGCCCTCTTGTTGCCCTGTATTGCCCTGTTGCCCTCATGTTGCCCTGTATTGCCCTGTTGCCCTCTTGTTGCCCTGTATTGCCCTGTTGCCCTCATGTTGCCCTGTATTGCCCTGTTGCCCTCATGTTGCCCCGTATTGCTCAGTGAATTGTTGGAAGATGCATTGGGCCTCATTCCCAAAACTTTTATTAAATTATTCTTACTTTTTTTGTTCTTAGAAAATATTCTTGAGAAAAACCAATATGGGATTCATGACACATGTGCAGACTGTTGTTTTTGTGCACATCCCAGGTGTATGAGATGATGGATGCTGGCTGTTTGTAAATTTTATGCACAATCCTGTTCATGTGATTCACATAAGGAAACAGCCATGAACAAATACAGATGAAGTAAAAAATGATGAATGCCAAAATGTTCGTGGAAACGTTCTTACGTGCAGTTTACGATTAAATATGATCATACGCACGTTTCGTGAATGAGGTCCACTGAACATGAATGTTTCTGCATCAGCAGTGAGGCAGGACCTTGGATCTTTGAGAACATGGAGTGCAGTGCCAGCGCAGTGCAGAACATGTGCGTGCCCCCCCCCCCGATCCCCCCGAGCCCCCCAGGGCACCGCCGACTCTCGTTTTCATCTGAGACCCAGCAAACGAGCGCAGGCCCGAAGAAAAGCAGGTGAGGGGAGAAACTGCGTAATCCACCGCTTTAATTGGTCCATTTTAGTGCTGCGTGACAATGAAAGCCAGCACCCCCCCCCCCCCACGCCCCCCCATGCCCCCCCACGGACCTCTTTCTGGCAGGAGTGAAGAGCCCTGATGTGCAGCACGTGTGGCTGTTCGCTATATTACCGTGTTACACGCACAAACCTGTGTGTGTGTATCTGCGGTATTCTACCATGTCCTCCTGAGACCCTGGCATGAAAAAAGTTTAAGCCCCCTTTGTATGTGATGTAATGTGATTGGTGACAGGGGGCGAAGCTTCATGTAATGCGGTGTAAAGTGCTTGCTGACGGGGGGGGGGGGCGGGCGAGCTCTGTTTAGTGTGATGTAATGTGCTTAGTGACAGGGGGGTGGAGATTCCTTTAAAGCGATGGAAATCGCTTGGTAACAGGGGGCGGAGCTTCATGTAAAGTAGTATAAAGTGATGGGGGGCGGAGCTCTGTTTAGTGTGATGTAATACGCTCGACGACAGGGGGCGGAGCTCTGTTTAGTGTGATGTAATACGCTCGATGACAGGGGGTGGAGCTCTGTTTAGTGTGATGTAATACGCTCGATGACAGGGGGCAGAGCTCTGTTTAGTGTGATGTAATACGCTCGATGACAGGGGCGGAGCTCTGTTTAGTGTGATAATACGCTCGATGACAGGGGGCAGAGCTCTGTTTAGTGTGAGTATACAGCTCGATGACAGGGCGGAGCTCTGTTTAGTGTGATGTAGCTCGATGACAGGGGCAGAGCTCTGTTAGTGTGATGTATACGCTCGATGACAGGGGCAGAGCTCTGTTTAGTGTGATGTAATACGCTCGATGACAGGGGCGGAGCTCTGTTTAGTGTGATGTTACGCTCGATGACAGGGGCGGAGCTCTGTTTAGTGTGATGTAATACGCTCGATGACAGGGGGCGGAGCTCTGTTTAGTGTGATGTAATACGCTCGATGACAGGGGGCAGAGCTCTGTTTAGTGTGATGTAATACGCTCGATGACAGGGGGCGGAGCTCTGTTTAGTGTGATGTAATACGCTCGATGACAGGGGGCGGAGCTCTGTTTAGTGTGATGTAATACGCTCGATGACAGGGGGCAGAGCTCTGTTTAGTGTGATGTAATACGCTCGATGACAGGGGGCGGAGCTCTGTTTAGTGTGATGTAATACGCTCGATGACAGGGGGCGGAGCTCTGTTTAGTGTGATGTAATACGCTCGACGAGAGGGGGCAGAGCTCTGTTTAGTGTGATGTAATACGCTCGATGACAGGGGGCGGAGCTCTGTTTAGTGTGATGTAATACGCTCGATGACAGGGGGCAGAGCTCTGTTTAGTGTGATGTAATGCGCTGGACGAAAGGGGGCGGAGCTTCTTACCAGGCCGTTGCAGTTGCTGAGGGCCACGTGGCTGGACTGGGCGAGGTGCTGCAGGTGGCCCACGTAGTGGCAGTGGGGGGAGTAGGGGTGGCTCCAGGCCAGCCGGCCCCTCCGCCAGTACTCCACCCGGAAGCGCTCGGACAGCAGGCCCCGGTGGAGTGTCAGGTTCAGCAGGAAGTTGGCGCGCGAGGTGGAGAGCTGGTAGTAGAGCTGCGTGTCCCCGGGCCGCTCGTCCAGGCTGCGACGCCGCCGACGCCCCCCCGCTCCGCTCCGGGGCCCCTCCCCCTGCCCCGCCCCATCCCCGCCCAGAGCCTCGCCCTCCGGCCCCACGCGCACCGGGATGGCGATGTCGTACTGGTCCAGGCTGGACAGGAAGTCGGCTGCGGGCACAGACACAAAAAAGGGACGCCTGCTCAGAAGTGAGGGTTGCCATGACTACTTACTGGCCAATAGCAGCAGTCAATGCAGTTTTTAGTGCCGCTCAAAATCCACATCAGTGGTGAAAATATCTAATCCAGACGCTTTGTGTGTGTCGTCTTCCAATCTTCCACTCTGGGAACGCCTTAAGTTGAAAATGCTCTTAGCTCACAAACTATGTTCGTAATTACAACATAAAATATCACTTTACATTGTGTTCATGCATTTAGTAGGTGCACTTATCCAAACAGACTTACACAGCTTACGTGCCTTCATACAATCCAGCTGGGTAATTTCAGTTAAGTAGCTTGCTCAAGGGAACAATGGCAGTGCCCCACCTGGGAACCAAACTCGCAACATCTGATTTGCAGGGAGTAGTTGCCCAACCATTATAACGCTTAAAGTTGCTGCCTAAAGAGGGATTTTTGTCACATAGCAAATGTCCTTCCATGCAGTTAGGCCGTGGGGTAACCACACAAAATTTCCATTGAACGTCTGGAACGTCTTATTTGGTCCCTCAGGAGAAGACAACACGATAAACATCCCAAACCTTATTTCGACTAGAGGTTCAAACTCCCGGTATTACGTTACTGTCAAGGGTAACGAAGGCCGCAGAACAAACGAGACTGTGCTCGAAGGCACTCGAGGGTTTTTTCAGTTCACGCAATCACTCTCAAGGCCATGGCCGTCCCCATGGAAACCCCTGAAATTGTACACTTCCTGTTTCCAGCGGCGGGCCCGGCGGATTTAACGTCCAAACATTCGGCGCTAAGAACGCCGCGCTTTCGGGGGGGGGAAGGTCAGTGCCTCTGTGGGCCATTTCCCCGGCTTTTCCCTCCCGCTCGCTGTTGGAGACGGGCGGAGCTTCGCTCGCGGGTAAGCGACCGTGCCGATTAGGGCCGCCGCTGTCCGCAGAGGAGCGGGCCGGGCCCTGCTGTTTACGCGGCCGGGCCAAGTCAAATAAACAGCGAGAGAAGCACTGTGACCCGCCCGCCCCCCCCCTACACCCCCCTCACCCCCCCCCCGTCACCACCTCCCCACCCCACCCCACCACCACATCACCAATCAAGACCCCGCAGCACATCCTTTGAGACTGAAATATGAGCGATTCGTTGTTTTGTCCATTTACAGCATTACATGAAAAGAATGATATGATTAGACAGACAGACAGAGAGAGAGAGAGAGAGAGAGAGATGCAAATAATAATAATTATTCATTCTTTAATTAAGAGACTCAGTCTTACTTTTTACCAGAATAAACAACTTTTGCAATGCTTGTAAATACAAAATGACACTTCGATACCGGCATTCACAGGCGGACCATGAAGTGGGGTCGGGACAGATGCGGCTTCAAACGCATTTGGTAGCAGTTAGGCAGGCCCTATTAGTGAAAATAACAGCCCCCCCCCCTCCCCCCCCCCCCCGTCTCAACAGGATGACCACAGCTGCTGTTACAGACTTCCTCCCACAGCTGGGTTCTCTGGGAACTGTAATGGACCAGACGTAGCCACCTGATAAGGCTATCTCCTTACCGAGTGTGGAGCTGTTATTGAGAATTTCTTACCTCGAGGTGGAGGGGGGGGGGGGCAGGAGGGGTTATTTGACACAATGGCTCCCACATGTGCGAGGGCACAGCTAAGGCCAAAGCGCTATATCAAAAAAAAATGGAGGGGGGGGGGGTAGGGGTGGTCGGCATGCCAAGGGGGTGGTTAGGTTCATATTCCCATCCTGAGACCGTCAGAACGATGGACGATGTCATTAACTCCCCCCACCCCCCAACCCCCCACCCCCCTGGCGAGCCTCTATCTCACCGGCTGAGAGGAACTACTGTTGTCAGCCAGTATTGCCCTGTAGTCCGTTGCTCAGAGGGGTCATTCAAAGAGCACAGGGACATTTCAACAGCTCACACCAGCAGGGGGCGCTATCAGCAGCCAGTCCATCCTGTCTGCAGAACTTTACTTCTGCAGCCCAGATTCTTTTTTTTTTTGTTTTTTGGAAGGGTTTGGGGTGGAACAGTTAAAACCCAGTCAGCAGTTCTCTTAACCTTCTGCACAACCTTCCCTGTGTTGAGGGGGGGGGAGGGGGGGGGGGAGAGATGCAACACAGAGGAGAGACAAAACAGGCATAAACAGAATGGCAGAATTACCACTTCAGCAATTCTGCGTGTACGCGTTGACCCTGGTTTTCTGGTCCACTTCGCTTGGTCTATGGCACTGCTGCTCATGGCTGTGTGCACTCTCATTGGTAACACTTTATTTTAAGTGTCCAATGATCTCCACGTAATACCTGCTCAGTGTCAATTTAAAACATCATCTGCAGAGGACATATCAACTATCAACATTAGCAACAATGTCAACGTATGTCTTGCTGACAATCAATAGATGGCTCTTTGCCACCAGACATTTTGATGCTGTCACACAAGGATGAAATGTGGGTAAACGACAATATGTTGATAGTTATATTTAGTTGACTGTACATGAGATTCACTCAACAGTAGTTGAAATGTCCTCAGACAGGCCATTTATATGCAGCGAATAGTAGGCGACATTCAGCTGAACATTCGATGCTCAATAGACGTTGAGAGTTGAGAGACAGCAAACAGTCAGGTAATACATTGTTTGAGTGTCTATAGAGTGTTTCTTCACAAGGGTCCGAGGAGAACCACCTGGCATGCAACTGACTTTCAACTGACACTCAACTGACTTTCAACTGACACTCAACTGACTTTCAACTGATACTCAACTGACACTCAACTGATATTCAGTTGACATCAACATTGGACACAAAATGGCGTTCCCCCTTCTTCCCTCCCATTGTAGAGGTGGTTAAAGGGGTGTGAAGAAGGGGGGCCAGAACCTTTTCATGTGAAACAGCAAAATCTCAACTATAACCTACCTCTATCACATGACCGTGCAAGCCATTGAAATGTTGACACAAATTGACCTATGTAAAAAAAAATTCTTCTACACTGAGATCAGGTCAGGGTTGCATTGCCAACGTGTGGAACAGCCTGCCAGGTCATATAACAGAGGCAGAGACCCACAGATTCAAATCCAGGTTGGCACAGTGCAGGATACCGTCTAGAGCAGGTATCTGGCACCGACCAGTGCCAGATGACGTTCTCGCCCAGAAGGTCTGTACTGAAGACCATGATCAAGTGATTAGCTGAACCCGTTTTTTTTTGGTAATTGAGTAATGAGTCAAGATGGGCTGGATGATCCACTGAAGTTCATCCCTTGCTTGGTGTTTTAACCCCATCTGATCTGAGGAATCTGACAACCAGCGAAACACATTCCACTTCCACACACTCCTCACACAAAACCCACACTGTTGGGGTATTTCGAGGGCTGGGGTCAATTAAATTTAAGTCAATTAATTTTTAATTTAATACCAAACTGAAAAATTCAATTCATAAATGGAAAAATCCTCATAGAACATGTTGCCTGTTTTTCTTGCAATCAACAAACTGAATTAAAATTTTATTTCCTGAATTGACTGCACTGAAACAGAATTGACATTGACCCCAACAATCAGAAAAAAAACCCCAATATGCTCGTTCACTGTTCAGTGCGTGCTAATCCATTTTGTTTGATCAAGGAGTTGTTTGATCTCCAGGTTTATCATCACGCCAGTTGGAAGACAATGCCGTCACCAATAAAAACACATAATGAAAGACAGACCACCTCCCCCCTCCAATAAAACGTAACATGAAATGCTCACCTTTCATAAAACTGAACCACCATGACGCACAGCCTGGGGTTTTTGAAGAGAGAGGGACCTTTAATTAGGCCCTTAAAGAAAGAATGGAAGTGGGGAGAGAGGGCTGTCTTTACTGTACCCTTTCACAGAAACTAAAAACTGTGGTGAGATCTCTGTCTCCGCTCTCCTTCCAGATGTGTAACAGCTGTCTGCAGTGGACTGAGCTCAGGAGAGGAGTGGAGAGGGGGAGAGAGGAGACGAGAGGAGAGGAGAGGAGAGGGGGGAGAGGAGGGGAAGGGAGGGGAGAGAAGAGGAGAGGGGAGAAGAGAGGAGAGCGGGGGAGAGGAGAAGAGAGGACAGGAGAAGAAAGGTGAGGACAGGAGAGGACAGGACAGGAGAGGAAAGGGGAGGACAGGAGTGGAGAGGAGAGGACAGGAGAGGAAAGGGGAGGAGAGGAGGGGAGAGGAGAAGAGAGGAGAGGAGATGAGAAGAGATGAGAGGAGAGGAGAGAAGAGAGAAGAGGAAAGGAGAGGGGAGGGTAGAAGGGGAGAAGAGAGGAGAGGAAGGTTATCCACAATGCCAGCCCCTAAAATCCCAGACAGAAAGCCAGTAAGCGCCTACTGGACCGCCAGCCAGTTTGCCAGAATTTTGCAGTGGCAGCAAGTCGGTCCACTAGAGGCAGAACCGTTTGCTGGTTATTCTGCATCCCCGTAACAGCTAATCCTCATATCAACCACCTCGCTTAAACTGTCCGTATGTGAGCAAGCGTATTTTATTATAAACATTTTATAATCATTTTATAAGCTTTTTATAAATGTTTTATAAGGGTTTTATAACAGCTTTATAAACAGCTGGCGAAGTGACGGCTGTGCCAACAGACAGCCGCTTGTGGCCGACCAGCGGGCGATCTATATTTGCCGACTGGGGCCCTCTCTCTCTCTCTCTCTCTCTCTCTCTCTCTCCTTCTCTCTCTCTCTCTCTCTCTCAAACCGCCGCCGCAGTCTGCCGTTACGACCCAGTCAGAAATTGTCATGCGTGCGCAACAGCGCCCTCTTCAGACCTTTCCCGGCCATGCGGCTCGTTTTTTCTGCCCTTTCCCATTTCTTAATAAAGAGAGAGAGAGCGAGAGAGAGAGAGAGACGCCACATCAAAAAAGACGCAACAGCTGAGGTTCGGCTTGGGGGGGGGGTGGGGGGGGGGGTTATATATACACCCGGTGGGCTGACTTAATAAGGGCGCATTTAACCAGATGACTTAATGGCACCGACCAGAGGGCTTACCTCATTATTCGGCTATTTGAGGGAGAAAAATAGCCATCCCTCTCAGCTCCGGCCACGCCGCGTCTGCATATTGCTTTTTAAAAAAAATTTATATTTAAATAAATGCTGTGAGGTCAGCTGGATAAACTATGGAACACCCTGCCAATTCATATCAGAAAGGCTAGCAACTGAAAACATACCTTTTTAATCCAGCTTATATCTAGCAGCACTGTTATTATTTTCATAATTTTTTTTTATATTTTATGTTTTTATTTTTGTTTTTGCTGATTTCTTTGTCTGCATTTTATTTTTATTTTTTAAATTTTATTTCTGTATTCTGTATTTCTGTACTTTTAACCTTTTCAATCCTTTGTAATTGCTTCGATGCTGAACGTAAAGCACTTTGAGCTACATTTTATGTATGAAAGGTGCTATATAAATAAAGCTTATTATTATTATTATTATTATTATATAACGTTCCCCGTTTGGTTACTCGTCGTTCAATTTAATGTTTGCTCCAGGCTTCACCCCGGGCGACTCCCAGGGGGTTATAACTCCCTCTCTCTCTCTCTCCACTCCTCCTGCTATAACTCCCTCTCTCTCTCCACTCCTCCTGCTAAGAGCCGGACTGAATTCGAGGAGACAGGGCCCCCATGGTAGTGGCTCCCGTTGTGAAGTATGGGCCAGGCTGAACTCACCTGACTACATAAATTTAAAAGTGAAATAGATTTAATGTTCTTTGTGCAACGTGTCCAGTGCAAGCAGAGTGTATATGAACTGGCTGATCACATTACATAATGTTCAGGTCAGGCATGTTCACGTGCTGAGTCAGCGACACGATGGGTGTTGACCGTGCACTTGCACCAGTCAAAATGCACAACTATCACGATTTACACGTATTTACTGTACATCTATTTAAATGTAGCAGAAGAAACGCTTGTTCCAAAAAACTAGGAGCTCCACGTTTTTAGAGAGAGAAATCCCATCAATCCCAGACCTACCCCAACGCTCCCTTCCCACCTCTCTCTAGCGCTCACGCACAGCCAAGTTTGGATCTCACAAAAGCCCTCCTCATCTGTGCAAGCAGTGGGATAAAAACAGATGTCCACTGCAAAACAGGGTCCTTCCAAGCACAATATGGCCACCTACAGAAAAGCTGGCTCATTAGCCAGTTTCCCTCAAAAGAAATTGGCAGTGACTGTCAGCTGCGTAATGCTGTAAAGGTCTGAAAGAAACACACTGACCTGTTGAAGAGCAGGTTTTTCTTTTCTTTGGAATGTTTGCTCAAAATTCCAAGTTAGCGTTCTAGAACTTGCTTTCAGCCACCAGTAGTGATCGTGACATCAGCATTAGAATGTTCAGTTGAGAACATTCTAAATCACGTATTTATTTGTGACCTCACCCCTTAAAGGGGTAATAAAGATTAGGAACTGATGAGGACCGGTGTACGCGGCGCTCGATCTGTGACCCCTTTGCACACGGCACGCAGGGACGAGCGCGCGCGGTTGACGTTAGCCGCTCTGCGTACAGCGATTACCGCTGTCACTCTCCCGGACTTTTCCGCCAGACGAAACAGGTCCCCGGACGCAGATTCTTTCCTGAGCGCCGCTGGTGAACGTGGGCCCGCGGAGCTGGTAAGGGAAGAGGTGCCTATTGGCCCGCCTATTGGAAACAGATGACTCTGCAGAGCGTGGGGGTGGGGGGTGGGGTGGAGGTGGGCGGAGCTTCAAAGAGGCACAATCGGCGCCTTGTTTCGCGAGATGACCGGCGAACGTTGGGGGGTTGGTGGGAGCGGCGAACGCAGTGTGTGGAGGGGGGGGTTGGGGTGGGGACCTGTTTCCCTCACACTTTCCAGGAAAAACACTTGGCGCTGCTTCATCTGACAGGGGTGGGGGGGGTGGATTGTGAACAAGATGGGGTGGGGGGTCCGGAGGGGTGCGGGTGCAGGTGGGACCGTCGCAGTGGGGTAGGGCAGCAGCCGAGGCTGTCGGGGGGGGGGCCTTGGGGGGGGCATCGAGGGCACATTGCGATACTTGATCCCATCAGCGGTGCACCAGAAACAGCAGCGTCACTGCCTCAGGAGGAAGGAAGGGTGTAAACCACCCACACAAAACTACACAAACACAGCCTGCCCCCCCCACCCACACTCAAAGGGCTGGAATGAGCGCCCCGCAGCAGTCAGAACAAGTGGAGCCGAAGACTGAAAACTATTAAAGATACAGCATCATCATCATCATCATCATCATCATCATCATCATCAACAAACCGAGAACTCTCAGAATTTACTGTGGGGGAAATACCACAATTTATGCTACTTCTCCCACTAAATTTGCCAATCCATCTACATAAGGCAGTGCTTATATCCTCAGTCTCCCTCTTGTACCCAATGCCACGCTTCATATCTCTCTGCAGGTTCACATAAGGGATCCTGCTATCTGTTGTGTCACAGATAATTCACTATCTGCTCTATTCGTTGCCGGACCCTTCTAAGAATGTTCCGGAAAAAAGAGCTACAACTACACCTGTGCCCCTCAGACACTCAACACAGCCCCGAGGTGCTCGGTGGAAATAACATCATTTTACCAACAGGAAATAATGAAATTCATGACTTCCCCCTTTTTTCTACTCCCTGAAAAAGAAGAGAGGAAAGGGGGGTTGTGGGGTGGGGGTGGTGGGGTGGAGCTGATCCTCACCTTGCGACAGAGAGATCTTCTCAGGAGTCAGACTTTCGGCGACCTCCGTGGCAACCATGGCGATGATGACAACGCTGGCCAGTAAAGTCCTCAGTACGGTTTCCATGGCTACTGCTGCTGCTGGCGTCGGTGCGGTCCCCGGCCCTCCGTGCCAACATGTCTCCTGCCCTCGGAACGCCCGCGCAGCTCACCAGGAGGGGGCAGCGAACTCGGGAGCCATGGCGACGACGGGACGGCGGAGGGTGGGATTTTGGGGGGGGGCGGGGGGGGGGTCGGGCGTCGGCTTGGCTGCGGTCCTGGCGGGGGGGGGGGTCTGGGGCGCTGGCTCCGCCACTCTCCGGCAGCGGCGGCGGCGGCGGCGGTTGGTGACAGTTAGCGGTGGGTGTTCGCGGGTGTCGATACGGGGGGGGTGGCAGGCAGGCTGGCGGCTTCAGCACGGGACAGTCAGCATATTACGGGCCCCCCCTCTGTTGGGAAGAGGCAGGTTACAGTTAGAAAGGGGACATCGAAATTGCCCTATTTCTTCCCATCGGCGAGTTCGAGGGCTTTTCTCTTGGGAATTTTTTTTTTACCTCACATGCTTGCTATGTGGGGCTTCAGGCCTGGATTCTGCTTCTTTTTTTTTTTTCCTACTCTGTAAAGTGTCTTTTTGACAGCGCTCTCTAAAAACCGCTATATAAATAAAATTTATCTGATTTTATTTGATACTATGCCCCCCCTACCCCCCCTTCACCATCCCCCATGCCTCCCTCATGCCCCCCTTCACCACCCCCCCAGCCCCCTCATGCCCCCCTCACCATCCCCCACACCCTCCCCCCCCTCGCCAGCTCCCTCCCGTCTCTCTGTTCCCCCCACTGACAACCCAAATATATGTGGACCGTGGTCACTGCCCCATGAACTCCCTCCCGACTCCCTACTGCTTTCTCAGATAATCAATCATCCGTGCTGTCAGGGGAGAGAGACCCGCTGGCAACCATACCGCACCAGAGAGAGCCACCCTGCAGCCTCCCTCCTTCCTTAACCCTCCCTGATACGCTCCCAAGATGGACCGGAGAGGAGAGGAAGAAGCACAGAGAATGAGAGGAGAGAGTGAGACAAAGGGAGCGAGTGAAAAAGAGTGACAGGGAGAGAGAGGGAAGGCGAGAGAGAGGAGAGTGAGTGAGAAAGAGAGAAAGATCCTCATCAGCTCAAATCAGCACAAGGTGAGAGTAGGTGCCATTCACCCTCTCCTAAGAACACAATATCCCATGAATCACCAGGAATATTTCTTCTTGATCATTTCCTGATCACGGCAGTGACTGATTCACAGCTATCGTTGACATTTTATTATTACGCAACTGAGCACAGGCCAGCCATCTCAAATGTTTTCTCTTTCTAAACCCACTGCCCTCCTCCTCCCTCCCTCCCCCTCCTTTTCCTTGCTCCCTCCTTCATTCCCTCCCTCCTTCCTTCACTCCATCCCCTCCTTCTCCTCCTTCCTTCCCTCTTCTTCCTCCCTCCTCCTTCCTCCTCCCTCCTTCTCCCTCCCTCCTCCTCTCCTCTCCTCCCTCCCTCCCTCTCTCTCTCCCTCGGTGCTGTCTGGGTGCGGGAGCAGAAACAGGCCGCAGCCAAAGGTAATCGGAAGCAGATGGGAAACGATTCGGCGACAGGAGCGAGGGAACGGATTTAAAGAAGAAGAAAAGAAAGGAAAGAAAGAAATGAAAGAGAGAAATAAAAAAGAAAGCGAGTGAGTGCCAGGGAGATTGCTACTGCTGTCCATGAGCACTCTGTGTGTGTGTGTGTGTGTGTGAGCATGTGTGTGTGTACGTGTGTGTGTGTGTGTGTGTGAGCATGTGTGTGTGTATGTGTGGTGTGAGTGTGTGTGTGTGTATGCGTGCATGTGTGAGTGTGTACACCGTGTGTGCGTGAGTGTGTGCATGCGTGCGTGCATGTGTGTGTGTACATGTGTGTGTGAGTGTGTGTGTCTGTGTGCGTGCATGTGTGAGTGTGTTTCTGTGGATATGGATATAAGTAGGTAGGCCTGTGTGGCAGTGGGGTGTGGGGGGCATACAACAGAAATAACTTTTTGGCCTTTTTTCCAGCCTGGATAAAATGGGAACTACAAACAAACAGTCACCTAACCACAGAAGAGGATCGGCTTCAATGTTTTAACTTGAACTTCACAGGCAAAAAAAAGCAGCCTTTGTTCCTTCCGCTCCTTCCAGAGGTTCACTTCATTTGGATTATGCTGAGCTGTAGTTTTTTATATATATATAATTTCTTTTTTTTTTTTTTGCTTTGGAAAGCAGGCGAGCTCCGAAGCGCATTCCGTGGATTCGGATCCAAGAATTCCTCGGCCTCAAAGTGTACCGTAAGGAGCCACAGCCCCCACATCACGTTACAGATCTGCCAGCGACCGTAACTGAAACAAAAAATAAAATTAAAAAAAACACACACGCACAAACATCCCTGCCGCAATAATATGGCCCTTATCCAGCTCCTTTCCTGCGTGTTTTTCCTACGGAAGGATCTCGGCTGGCGCCAAGCGCAGGTTGCTCCAACGGTGCTGCTGATGTCACGCCGACCCCCGTCCAAGAACCTGCGAGCCCCAAAACCCCCCAAAAAACAAACCGTACCGCACATTTTTGACCCCCCCAACCCCACCCCCACCCCCCAACCCTCCTCAGCGTACCCCTAAAAGAAAAAAAAAAACACGAAGGGGTTGTTGAAAAAGAGAGCCAAAAAAGGAGAGCAGAAAAAAAGAGAAGAAGAAAAAAAGGGAGGGGGTGGGGGGGGGGGGGGGGGTTTAAAGTTGCTCTCATTTCCTTTCGGGCCGAAGTGAAGTAGTTACTGAGCAGGCCGAAGGGCCAGACGCACTGAAAGGGCTTTGTGTGTTTGGGGTGCTGTACGACATGGATGAGTGACTCAAACACCCCACCCTTACCACCACTCTTAGACGCCCCCACCCACACCACGCCCCCACACATATGCTACCCCACCCCCCCCCACACACCACCCCTGCCCCCACACCACCCCATCCACACACCACCCATCCATGCCCCCACCACCACACACACCACACCTACCAACTGCCCCCACACCACCCCCATCACACACCCACACCACCACACTGCCCCCACACACCACACCCCACTCCCCACACACCACACCCACCACACCACACACCCTCCCACCACCCCCCTGCCTACCCCACCTCCTCCCCCCCCAATCACACATTACCCACCCAACCACCCCCCATCACACACACCCCACCTACCACCACACCACCCCCCTCCCTAAATCCCCCCCCCAAACACACACACACCCACCCCGTCTACCACCACAGCACCACACAACCCCCCCCCATCACACACTACCCCCCCCCCCAGCAGCCCCAGATATTTCCTGCTTGGCCCAAACTCTCCCTCATTTTCATTACCTCTCGGTTGGCTTCTCATGTTTTATCGCGTGGTCATGGGACGCGGCGACAAGAAACCAAATCGTTTTTCCATTAAACATCCCCTTTCATCTTGTTTTTGTTTTTACCGTCAACAGTACACAAATCATACCCCCCTCCACCCCCCTCCCCCCCTCCTCCCCTCCTCCCATCACACGCCATATTTACTTTTGTTTCTTCTTTAAAGCGGTCTGGCCGTTTATTGATTGTCCCTTAGCACGACCCCAACCTCGGACGGCAGGGTCCGTAAATCATTCGACAATAACCGCACACCAAGGGTGCAAATCGCAAAATGGAATGTGATGACTAAGTTTCTTTATTTTTCTTCTTTTTTTTGCTCTTCACAAAGAAAACCTGTATTTGTCCTTTATGACCCGCGTTACGGTTATGGTTATGAGAAATTCTTCACGTAGATTCCATTTTTTACGTCTTCAGTGGATCGCATTTCCTCAAACTGAACGACATTTCAAGCCATTCAGGCTACACGAGCGAGCGCGATCAGAGCATCGAGGCTAAAGGACAGGACTGTGGAACAGTTCGCCTTTTTTTTTTTTTTTAATGCCAACATTCACAATGACTTCAGTTACCACAGCTCAGAATACCCTAAAATTTAGCCGCAAAAGGGAAAAAAAAAAAGAACTTCACCATCCGCTTTAAGACACAAATTACACTGTTCCGCCTGCGTTATTGTTTTTTATGAGTTAAAGAAAGAAGCGCTTAGCAAAAAAAAGAAAAGAAAAAAAAAAAGAAGCAGCCATTTAGTGCACATTTTTAACTCGCGATTTCAGGGTGGGTCAAACACATGATTTGGCTGAGGCCTAAAAGCCGCTTGTTGGAGCAGATAATCTATCAGGAACCGAAGAGGACTCGCAGGCCAGAGAGAAGGCGGGTGTTGTGCGGCAGACTGTGCTCCCCTTGTGCTGAGGGAGAGCCGGAGTTCCTCCAGCAGAAACCTGACCGCACAAATTAAACCCACATGACTATTTCAATGTGAAGCCTCACCCCAAAAAAAAAACAGGGATGCTGATGCATTTTTTTTTTTTTTTTTTTTTTTCCTGGGCCAGAGCCAGGGGTCAGGGAAATGACACAATAGAGTGACCCCCCCTCCCCCTCCTCACCCTCCACCTCCTCCCAAGCGGAAGGTGTCTTTTCTGACCCCCCCCCCCGCCTCTGCTGAACCGGGACACAAACCGGAAACAGCGTGAGAAAATGGCCGCCTGCACTCCCCCAGTGAGACTGCCCCGCCTGCGCTGCCAAAATACCTGGGGCCCCCAGCATGCACTGCGACAAGTGCAGATGCACTCCAGGGATGAAGGACCTGTGATTTCAAGATTTCAAATGCCGTGACGGCAACCAAAAGGCCTGGGGTCGATTCCCATTTCACTTCACTTAATTAATGAAATCAATTGAAATCAAATCTATAAACTGAAAAAAAAAACTGTCCACAGTGTTTCAATGGTTGTTTTCCAATCACTTAACTGAATTTCAGTTCACTTACTGATGCAAGTAAACTGAAATGGAATTGTTCGCCCTGCGCAGTAAAATGTCCAGTGTTAATTCAACTTTTAACAGATAGCATTTGGTCCCATATTCCTGAGTGGAACCAAATGTTATCTGTTAAGAATTGAAGTAACACTGGACAATTTACTGAGCGGCAACTGTACTCTGGCCAATCACAACGTGCAGATGCAACTGAAAGAGGGCGGGCACATCGCTGCCATCTCTGAGGAAAGCACGACACTACCATCTCAGTCCCTTTCCAGTACCTCCCAGCGCTCTGGAGGTGAGGTGAGAGAAACAGACGTGACGAGGGCCATCTCAATCTTTCAATCTCAATCTCAACACGCACAGCTTTTTGGCGGTGTGGAATTTACATCGCAAAATCATGAAAACCAACCGGAAAAATGACATCAGGAACAAGTTCAGGCACCCAGGGACGTGCACTCCACCACAGTTCCAAAATGCAACCCTCATTAACTTCATTAGGCAAGACCCTAATGGAGCACTTTACATGTTCATATTTCTCTCGCATGTATTTTCATATTTAATTCAAACAAAAGCAGAAGCCAGTTCCAGGCCTTATCCACTGTGATTTTGACCCAAACAAAACAAACACTGAACCGAAAAGGCAGTAATCAAATTGTTAAATATGAACTAAATGTCTCAAGTTTATTTCCGTTACCATTTTTATATTCAGCGATGAGAATCAATTTTATGACCGCAACCCCCCACTCACCCCCCACAACCCCCTTCAGACACGGCAGTCTTCCTTGGCAAAGCAACCTGTAATTGCTGTCACTGTAATTAAGAAGGAGGTCTCTTTAATTTGTACCTGTGATCCTTGTTTACACGGCCGGAAGTCCATTTGCTCTGGATAACGCTCAGCTACTTTAGTTTTTTTTACGTAGAAGAAGTGTCAAAAACTGTTATGGGGGGCTACCGATCAACTTTTGACACGAACACGTCCGACTACAGTTGGTCCTGAAGACTACTGGGTCAGACACAGACGCACGTCCTAAAGTTTGGCATAAATCATCTAGTCTGCAAGGTTGCCGTACTAAGGTTGCAGTGCATTCTTTCGCTGTTCGAAATGTCTTCTGCAATTTGTATACGTCGCCTGTGAACGTGTAATTGCATAAACGGTTTCCCGATAAGCGCTCGCTCCTCCGCTCGCGGCTCACGAAAAGCCCTGGACTGCTGCCAGACGACCCAGACTGCCCGCTTGGCCGCGAGCCACGCTTTGGTCCTCGCTGTGCAGCGCTCGAAGCAGGCACACAATTAAGCGCTGCTAATTATATTCAACTTTTGTGCGCCTAATAAACTAGTTCGTGGGTGTGTTTTTTTTTCTGGTTCAGAATGAGCCGGGGGAACAGACGCACCGACTTACATGAATAGCACTGCTGTCGAAGTCGGTTGGTAGTCGGTCATATTATTTCAGATACAGTAGATCGAAAACGTAAATACACCGATGCAGGACAGTGACAGTTCAAAGGTTCCAACGAAGGGGTTCAGAGTTATGATATAAAAGTTGATTGGCAATGATAAAGCTTTGCTGTTTCAGACAAACTGTTAAAACATCAAAACTGATCACATATTTTTGTTTTATACTGAAGAACTGAAAAATACGTTCACAGCTAGCTTTCTGAATGGCTAATTACTATTTCGACTGACGTTTCTAATGCATTGATACAAACTAGACTACTGCTCAGTGCCAGGCTTCAAAGTGATTGAATGCAAATCAGCAATTTAACGCAAAATAGTTGAACAAACCCTGACCAAAAAACCTTGCACCGCAGATAAGTTATTATGGCAACCGACGCCCACTGCATAGCTACACAAAATGTGCATTTAAATTGGAATAAATTTCAAACACGTAAAGTGCAAACGAATTTTAACACAAACACAAATGCGCATACACACACACATAAAATGAAGGGTCTGTCATACCATAAACTGAACTAACACGAGAGTAAAACCAAAGTTTCTGCACTCTCCTTTCCAAAAGACCACTTCTAAAAAAGACTTACTCTTCCTCTCGATTCTTGTTTTCCTTTAGAACGTGCCGGCCGTCTTCCACATAACTGTCTCGTGCAGCAGTTGACTGTACAGTGACGAAGACCTTTCAAGCCTCTCGTCTAGTGTTCCGCTGTGGGGGGGGGTGGTGGGGGGGGGGGGGGGGGAATGGTAAGGCAGTGGTTGCGTACCCGACCTGCAGTTTTTGCACAGCCTGCAGCGAAGACCAGGAAGTGAGAGAAGTAATAACAGCGAGACGGCGCGCGGAGGAGCTCCTTCCAAAGAAATTCTCTCGCAGTGACTTTCTCTCCCTCACCACACAGACCTAACGGTTGTGATCAAGGCAGTTTTGAGTTAAACGGACATGCTTACGTTAAATTACAAGAAAGCGTCAGAAAAGTCCACATGGGCTGCGTTATTATTATTATTATCATTATTTTTATTATTATTATTACCCAATTTGCTTAGTTTCGAGCGCCCTCTGTGGGTCATCTTATGAAAACCTTTTCTTAAAGGAGCGCCAAGGTTTTCTAGCCTCTGCAATGCTGCAGCCTATGTGTAATTACATAACGAAAGTCGCCGTTTAGTCCTTACCGTGACCCAGCTAACTCAACATTACTTTTACATTACTCAGTTAAATCCAGATTTGTCTTTAAATTTGACTTGCACACGAATGCAAGTGTTCGTTGCTTTTTCACATCGAGTTTGTCAAGTCGGTTTTGGTGACTGTAAAACTCGATGCACTACGTGAAGGGGGATAAAGAGTAAAACTCGCAGTTAATTGTGAATCAACATTAAGAAAAAGGGCTGAACGAATCCAAGCCTCGGGCTAATTCAGCGATTGTTGTATCCCCGCACGCGTGGTCCGTGGATCTATACCCTCCATAACGCGGATAGTGGTGACCCCGCAAAGCCATCATACGCGCAGAATCGAAAACTAAATTCAGCTGACAGCGCACCTTCATACCGATGACGTCACTACATCTGTTCGTTTTCCTCCAAGACCTCTGGGATCCAGACCAGGATCTGGGCGCCCGAGCGAGGTCTGGGGCACACTTTGGGGATTCTGTCTGCCTGAAATCTATAAATATTTTTGAAAGAAGTCTCACGGATGAATACCTCAAAGGCGCCAAATAAAAAAGTAAAAATTGAAACAACGAGAGGAAACCTGATTTTGATGAACGCTGATCCATCACACCTGTTCACTGCCAACTCTTCCACATGGATCAGAATCCTGGGTGGGAGGGGGAGGGTGAGGGGATGAACGCTGGAGGACCAGACGAGAGCAGAACAAACTGCCTGCCGTTCACGCGGCCTCTGACTGTGGAAAATTCACTACATCTACCGGGCAAAAGTCACAGCAAATCAAGCACTTCTCACGATGCCAGGCAATAGAGACATTTGGACGAATGGACCGTGTTCTTAGAAAAGACCCATCCTCCCCCTGCCACCGCACAGTAAAATCTTAAGCATTACTTCAACTCTGACTGAGTTTTATATGTAACCCACACTGGGTAAAAGGTGCCCTATCAGTGTAAAATCAACTCTCTCAGACAGCCAACGATAACATGTACAACGACAACAGTAAAACTTCATTTGCACCACGCCAATTGGCGTTGATCGGAGAAGGCAGCCCAAAACTTAGTCGATGCCCCCTGTCCACCAGCTGTCGGATTGAGTGAATCATCAAATCATCATTTGATTACAATAGCAAGGTTACAATTAAAAAAAAATTTTTTTTTTTAACTTCAATCGAGTGTGTTTCTCTGTGAAACTTAAAAACTCATGATAACAGCGTACGCCAAAACCCTCTCTACCTCTACCTCCTCCCCACCCACTCCCCTCTACCACCCCAAGTTTCGGCAGTTAGAGTCACGGGGGCGAGAAAGCAGTTTTTCTGTTTCTGAGAAGTAGGAAGAGAATCCAGGTCTTGCGCGTGTCAGTGTCAGCCCACGCGAGGCGTCTGCGCACCTAAATCAGACACTCGTCGCAGGCGATGATCAGACGTCAGCCGTGAACTGTGCCGGTTTGCGTTCGCTCCAAAAAAAAAAAAAAAAAAAAAAATTCAAAAGCTGAATATGTGTCTCTCTCCCCCCATCGTCTGTGCCTGAGAAATAACAGCTAACAACAGAAACAAAAGGAAAACTCGTCTGCCCTACGGGTAACACCGTTACCTGTGAGATAATTCATGGTGAGTGTCTTTATGCTTCTATGGCTATTTCTCTGTTGTCTTTTCCTTATTGGTGCAGGCAACAGGCGTGTGCCATTTTCGAGCCTGTTTATGAATTTCTTTATGGTGAACGCATTAAAACATGACGCAACATAATTTTGTTTTACTGACTGCTATTTTTTTAAATCAGGTATTGTGAAATAACACATAAACTGTTGTGAATACGATGGGAAGCTAAGCGTTGAGGCCTACGCTTCAATTATGTGTTTATGCAGGCCTGGAAATATAACTGCCATTTCATCACGAGAGTGCACATGCATGAAAGCCTTTGCATTTCAGTTAATGGGTGCGTGGTTGCACCACGGATAAGTCAAAGAGCGCGACACACTGCATAAGACTCAGCTCCCACGTTTCCTTGGTGCAAGTTCAACATAATACAGTCACAACCATAACATTATGTGCATCTCATATGTTTCTCAATTATACTGAAATATGCATAGTTATCGTCTAGTGTGCATTTAACCCCTGTTTGAACGAAACATAAACATTAATATTTTTGATATTATAACATCTAACTGCAACGCAGGCTTTGATGAAGAAATTGTTTTCAGCTGCCATTTTGTTATAAGAACTCATAAATATATTAAACAAATCCATAAATAGTTGTTTGTGCAATTATGCATTTAAATTGTTTCCTGGCCTATATATGCATATTGGTGATCTAAAAAAATAGCATACAGTGTAATTTACTCCATTTGTGTAATTTTTAATGTTTTTTATTTAAAGAAATACGTTCCCACTGAATGTGGATTGCCTCTATGTTTTAAACAATATCAGACATGTTCTGAGCTTTTTTAATTATAAGGACAATTGTCATTAATATTATTACCTATGTATCTGAAAAGTACACTAAAAGCATTCTATTCATTTTGTAATATTAATCAATGTTTTTTTTGTCTATACTACAATGAATGAACATGCATGAAAAGCACTTCATATGCATATAGCGAATTACCTAAGTACTTTACAAAAAGCATATATTTTCTATGGGTTTAATTGGCTAAGAAATGACACGGTCTGGCCATGTAATGTCGCATTTAATTATTATATGAAATACAATAAAAATCTTGAATATAATACATTCAAATATGCAATGAATATAATGTACAAAAATAAATAAACATTTTAAAAAGGGAATTTTTTATTTCTGTGAACAAAAACAGAAAATAAACAAGAAGTATTATCGCTTCTCAGTTGAATATTCATTTTTAACTTCAACCCTGAGAGAAAAATCTTTGAAGGGAAAAGTCCAAAAAGTTTTTGTTTTGTTCAGATTGTTTTGTTCTTTCTTTGAGGCACAACAAAGACAAAATGGCTTTACTCCTACCTTACAGGGTAGCACATTTTTTTACTCCGAAGCCAGGGATTATATTTATAAATTGCCTTACTTATGGATCCCAACATACGATTGGTTTTCATTGTTCTTGTTCTACGTTAACTTGCCTCTGTGTGTTGTTTGTCTAGAATTCATTTTAAAATTATAGCTTTGACCTGTAGTCTAAGACTCCAAGCCTGTTTGCAAGTCAAAGTCTTCTAGTCTTGTGCTGAAAGTAGGTCCAATTTAATAGCGACAATATCCTAGTAACAAGATCTAACAGCATCTATGAAGCATTTGCAATTGTTGGCTCTGATTGTTTTACTGTTATGGCTGATTTATGAACCATAAAAAAAATCTTTTACCAACATGATTGCTTGAATTTTCAGTGCAAAGCCTGATGGCAAACATTGATTACAATTGATCTTTTTCTTAGATTTATGTCAGAAGAAATTCCGTAGGAACTGCCTTATGATCTAATCCTGTTTTCTTACCCAAGTAAAAAAAAACAAACATTTTTAAACTGTGGATGGTTGTTCCTATGCACTTAATCAAGAACGTTAGCAATGCTAAAATGCTAAACAAATCTTTGAGCCATTTCAGTACTTTTTAAAATGCTTGACATGCATACTCCATGAGGTTTTTTGATAACCATCAGAGGATGGTGCCAGTAAGTATGTATGTCACGTCTGGAGGCTTTTTCTGCGACTTTGAGACAGAGACCTTTCTGGAACAGTAGATATATTCCAAGACTGTTCGGAGAACCTTCTCATCACAAAGTTATCACTCAGCAAATGATAATCGGAATGTTCCCTGATATTCTCGAAACATTTAAATTGCCTGGGTTTGTTCTGCTTTTTAATGACATTATTTTGATAAATGCGTTAGGGGGCCAATTTGATTTTTTAAAAAATTTGTTTTCCACTGAAGTTGGCGGTTTAACAAAAAAACAATAATAGCTAACAAGTAATAATTAAATAACAGTGTTTCGAAGTCTGAACGACGCATATCGAAAGGACATTTGAAAAAGGGAGGCTATCATAATGTTTCTCGGTTGTTATTTTCTTGTATGAGTGTGTCTTAGGATCTGTGATCAGAAAAGCAGTAAATATTATTTGAAGCAACAAATGAAAAGTAAGCATTATTAGGCAACGTCTGTGGTTTGTTCTAGAAGCTTATAGAAGCCCCAATCACCTTGCTCAGAGAGCGAAAGGCTCATAAGCTGTCACTTCCTGTTGGCTTGATAAAGAAAACATGCTCTACTCTCTGTCTACAAATTACACAACGGGTGAAAAACCTTTTAGTAAATCAATTACTCGGTTCATTTTGAGAAGTCTTTCAGATACAAGCAGATTAGTAGGATGATGCCGTGTACTGTGCGTTGCGAGCGAACCGAAGGAACAAACATTAAAAAAACAACACGGGGTTCAATACATTCATACAGAACTATTCATATGGGCCTGTGCTAGGCTAGCTATTCTATGAAGAAAAGCAACATACTCACAAAAAAGCCGTCACTACTTCTACATTGCCTTGGTGACCTAAAGGCTATGAACCCAATGTCATGACAAAGTCAAAACTTGGTTTTTACGGTCATTGTAATTGAAAGAAGGCAAGATATGATAGACAGTTGAGGTGACCAAGAAAGAAGGCTGTTCTAGTCTGTTCCAGCTACGTGAAAAACAGAAATCGCTAAATGCTACAGGCTCAGAGATTTCTTTGCCCACAATCCCTGCCACCTCCACTGGCTGCAATATCTACAGCTCTTTCTGTCCTACATGCTCCGTATGTGTCTTATAAAACCTCACTGAAGGCTGACATTGTACAGTAGGGCTGGCCAACCCTGTTTCCAGTGGCGTAGGTTTGGTTTGAACATTGGGGGGGACACATTAAGCGGGGGGTCTGGGGGTCTTCCCCCAGGACAACCTACAGGACGGTAGATCTCCAGGTACAGGGTTGGGCAGCCATGATGTATAGTAGCATTAGGCCCGAAACATATCCTATGAAGTAGGCGAACGCAGACGCTTCGAGCTACGCAAAGTCAGCATCACGCGTCGTTGCGTTGTAAAATGCGTCACCTGAAATTTTTTACGTAGCACAAGCGTGCGCTGCAGTTTCAAGCGTCGCAGTGAGGGGGCGCTATAAAGAATATGTGTTAGGTCAGGGGTCTGCGACCCTGGTCCTGGATGGCCACAAGCTCTGCTGTGCTTTTGTTCTCACCTGAAAATCAGCGGCCTGTTCAGACCCAGGCGAACCAGGCGAAGTGAGTTCCTGAGTGAGTGTAATCGACTGCTCCAATCGCTTAACTAAGTGCGGAGTAACGACAAAGGCTCCCTGTCACCATTTGTGTTCCGTCGAGGCATTCAAGTGAAAACCCGGCTACATTCGGTTGAAAAGTGAAAGTTTTCTAGCCAACTAGGGGTGTAGCCAGGCTCTCTCTGAGCTATACTGGGGTCGACGTAGTCCATTTATGTAAAAACATCTCTCCGCCTAGGTTTCCACCCCTCCAGACGTCTAGATTCTGGCTTTAGCTCACGGGGCCAGCGGGGGCCTGTGCCCCCCCCCAGGCAGCAGACCCTCTGCATTAGGCACTCTAATTTAGCACCTGTTAAGAGCCAGAACCCCCCCCCCCTCCTCCCCCCCTCCCAGTGGTTCTCAGAAGCGGAGACCACAGAGGGAGCACAGGAGACAGGAGTGTATCAGGTGAGCCTGTAGAGGCTGCGCTCAGAAACCCACAAGAGAAGCTGCGAACGGCGGCTAAGCTCGTCGCTCTGGCTCCTGCGTCCTCGGCAGCCCCTGTGCCCCTGCAGCCGCTGCAGCCGCCGAGGCGTCTCCCGGTGGGGGGGGGGGGGGGTCAGCTGAGCCGCCTGGCCTTGATGTGGTCGTGGGGAGACCTTAGCCTCGGGAGACCTTAGCCGCGGGGAGACCTTAGCCTCAGGAGACCTTAGCCGCGGGGAGATCTTAGCCACAGGAGATCTTAGCCGTGGGAGATCGTAGCCTCGAGAGATCTTAGCCGCGGGAGATATTAGCCACAGGAGATCCTAGCCTCGGGAGATCTTAACCGCGGGAGATCTTAGCCGCGGGAGATCTTAGCCACAGGAGATCTTAACCTCGGGAGATCTTAGCCGCGGCGAGACCTTAGCCACAGGAGATCTTAGCCACAGGAGATCTTAGCCGCGGGAGATCTTAGCTTCGGGAGATCTTAGCCGTGGGAGATCTTAGCTTCGGGAGATCTTAGCCGTGGGAGATCTTAGCTGCGGGCGACCTTAGCCACAGGAGATCTTAGCCACAGGAGATCTTAGCCACGGGAGATCTTAGCCACAGGAGATCTTAGCCACGGGAGATCTTAGCCGTGGGAGATCTTAGCCGCGGGAGATCTTAGCCGTGGGAGATATTAGCCGCGGGGAGATCTTAGCCTCGGGAGTTCCTAGCCGCGGGAGGTCCTAGCCGCGGCCACGCGGTAGTACTCTGTGTGGGCGCGCGGTGTGGGAGCCAGGCCCAGGCTATACTATACGTCTGCTGTCCAGGAGGCCGGGGGGGGTCAAGGGGGGGCAGGGGAAGCCCCAGGAAGCAGGGGGCCCACAATAACCACGGTTGACACTGTAAAAGAGCTAGGGTTGCCCCACAGTAAAACGTCCAGTGTTAATTCAACTCTAAGCAGTGTTGATTCAACTCTTAACAGATAGCACTTTGGTCCCACTCAGGTGGAATGTGAGGCCAAATGTTATTCTGTTAAGAGTTGAATTAACACTGTTGAGAGTTAAATTAACACTGGACATAAATGTTCGGTCTGTAGGCTATCACTGATTGAAATTTGATGCTGGTTTCTAATGAATTTTCAACATCCCCCCCGCCCCCCCCCCGCTTATTCCCCTGTCTCAGCCTGTGTTCAGTTCAGGTCAGTTCATAGCATCAGTCGAGCACAGTGGATGACTTTACGATGTAGAAAGGTGTGGAGGAAGAGGAGGAGGAGGAGGAGGAGGAGTAGGGGGGGAAAAAGTGTTTTGTTGCAATGTGTCAACGAAAACAAAACCTGTGTTGGCACACAAAAAAAACATTTCTGAACAAAGTGTGTCATAAATAAATGGAAAAAAGGGGGCCATTTTTGGTATTTTTGAATTTTTAACGTGAAAACGTTTTTCTGAAACCTACAGCCAACCTTCTAACCTTCAGGTAACTGGAAAATGCTGCAGTGCAGTCAGTGTTTTTTGCTTAATCATACGGAAAATGCAGAGCACAGAGGAAGTCTGGAGGTGAAGTGGTGGGCGAGGTGGCCAATTTTCACGAAAAATCAGTGAAAGTAACTAGTCACAGAGAGCGCCGCCCACGCATCTGGGTTTAGCTAGTCGTTCAAAATGCACATGTAGGAAAATAACCGGATGAAGAGATGGATTCGTAGCCCGAGAACTGGGGAGTTTTGGTCGGAGGAACGCAAAAATGTGTCAAAAGAAATTCAAGAGACGACATTTCGTTTTGTTTTTTTTTGGTGTATTTTTTGTGTTTTAGGCTGCTAACATGGTTCTGTACGGTGCATCAGTAACACATGACCAAGAGATGTTGCCTGATTGGGTTCAGAAACATCTCCAGACTCCAGACATACACTAGGGTGTCTTTGATACTGTCTCTAGTGCACCATGTGATCTGCTGTATTCTCAGGAAAAAAAAATGTTATGCTAACATTTCCAATACACTCACTGGCCACTTCATTAGGTGACAGGAGTGGCACCCGGTGTGGTCTTCTGCTGCTGTAGCCCATCTGCTTCAAGGTTTGACGTGGTGTGCATTTAGAGATGCTCTTCTGCATACCTCGGTTGTAACGAGTGGTTATTTGAGTTACTGTTGCCTTGCATTTTTCGCCCAGAGAACTGCCGCTCACTGGATATTTTCTCTTTTTTGGACCATCCTCTGTAAACCCTAGAGATGATTGTGTGTGAAAATCCCAGTAGATCAGCAGTTTCTGAAATACTCAAACCAGCCCGTCTGGCACCAACAGCCGTGCCATGTTCAAAGTCACTTAAATCACCTTTCTTCCCCATTCTGATGCTTGGTTTGAACTTCAGCAGATCGCCTTGACCATGTCTACATGCCTAAATGCATTGAGTTGCTGCCACGTGATTGGCTGATTAGATATTTGTGTTAACGGGTGCAGTTTGCAGTTGAACGGGTGCACCTAATGAAGTGGCCAGTGAGTGTACATAGTATGATTATGGTTATAAAGTGGTGTTTGACAGACAGATATTTTAGCGTTTCTAATGAACACGGTCTGTCACTTTTTGCACCTGCTGCAGTTTACACGCAGCCCTTGTTTCCCAGATAGCGGTGTGTGATTCTGGAGACTCGTACCCCCAGGTAACGAAAAAAAATCTGTCTGTTGACACCAGCTGACACCAGTATTTTCCACTGGTTATCAGATTAATCTCCTCACCAAGTACCGTACACTGCATGTGATGCTGATCCCAGTGTCTATTTATGGTCTGTTTTCTTTCAACACTGCACTGTGGTATTTCTTTAAAAAAGGGCGTGCATTTCAGTAAACATTGCGTTTTTGTTGTTGTTGTTGTTGTTTGGCTTTTACCATCGTTTTCTTCTGCTCTGCTTTTATAAAAAAATTAGGAATGACCGTGACCCTTTTCTGCAGTTAACATGCAGTTCGTCTGTGAATATTTTAATTTTTTAATGAATGAGTTTGTCTATTGGGGGCTGCTGGGTGGCTCATCCCGTTAACGCCTTGTTCTCTAGTGCATGGGATGGGACCCACGGTTCGCTGCAGAATCTGGACTCTGGTGGCGGCAGCTATGCAGGACGAAATACCAGCAAACATTTAAACGAATAAACGAACAAATAAACAAATAAAGTTTGGCTATGACTTGAAACAAAATATTCCCTTAGACGCATTTTTGTGTATTTGGGCGTGCAGAGAATACAAAAATCTCGCTGACCCTTTTGCAAGACGGGCCGACGGGTTTTGTCCTGACAGTCGCTGCTTTCCTGTGATGTCACAGGGCCGAAAAGGCTGTCTTAACGAGCGTGATGTCCGGCGAAAGGTCTTAACGAGCGTGATGTCACAGGGCCGAAAAGGCTGTCTTAACGAGCGTGATGTCACAGGGCCGAAAAGGCTGTCTTAACGAGTGTGATGTCACAGGGCCGAAAAGGCTGTCTTAACGAGTGTGATGTCACAGGGCCGAAAAGGCTGTCTTAACGAGCGTCGTGGTCGCGTAACGAGACTGAAAATCTTACTTTCTTCTCTTAAGTAGAAAATATCAGCTTGTTTTAAATTACTTTTGCTTGTCAAGTGAAATTGTGTTACCCCATTGGCAAATATTGAAATTAGTCTAACTGTCTCAGCTCGTTGGTAATCTTTTCCTCTGATTAAGCTGAAAAGTACCAGAAATAATATTTTAATTCTAAAATTCTTGTTAAGACTGACATAGTTTTTTTTTTTTACAGTGCAACTTTCCCTTCTCTATAGTTTCTGTTACAAATAAGTCATACTGTCAGTTGTTGAATTCAAGCTTCTTTATAGCGAGGATGAGGCCACTTTTTTTAAAAATGATGCACGTGTGCATCATAGCGAATAAACAGCTTCCTTGCCAGAAACTGATAATGAAGAAGCGGCTTGGAGTCAGAGCCAGCCTGTGCTAACCTGTCGGCTGAGCCAAGGAACATTCTAGAACCTCAAGCACCTGCTTGAAGGCAGACTGAAGGCATTACGGCTGGAGGTTTGGGGAGGGGGGGATGGGGGCGGGACGCGGGGGGGAGGGGCGGGGTGGTGGTGGTAGTGGGGGCGGCTGTTGAACTTCCTGTCGTGGTTGCTCTCAGCTGTGTTCGATCTGTGCCATTATACAGCAGCACACACACACACAGCACACAAACACACACAGACACACACACGCACGCATGCACAGCACACACACACACACACACAAACACACACAGACACACACACGCACGCATGCACAGCACACACACACACTGTGCACACAGCACACAAACACACACAGACACACACATGCACGCATGCACAGCACACACACACACACACACACACACACACACACAGATAGCACACATTCCTCTGTATGTCTGTCTGTGTGTGTGCACATGTGTGTGTGTGTGTGTGTGTGTGTGTGTGTATATGTGTGAAACTGAAGCTGAACTGCTAAATAAAAACTGCTGCACATGCCCTACGCTGTTTGTGAGAATATAGCTTCCACGCAAAAAGAATATTTCCACTAAGGATATTTCAGAAAGATCATCTGTTACAGCATTTATTTTTGTGCTGCTCTAACTGACTGTTTATCGCCCCCGTGCTCCTTCTGTGTGACACCGTCCTCTGTTTACGAGAGAGCATCTCTGTTAATAACCCCCCCCCCTCCCCCCCCCACCGGGGTTAGTAGAGGCTAATAAAGTGGTTGTTGAAGTGTTTGAACTTCTGAGTGAGTTTTCCAGTGTGGAGAAGCCATTTACTGTAACCTCCCCCATGCAAGCATGCTATGAGAAAAAGCAAAGAGGCAGTGTCTCATTTTGTGGGTTCCCTCTATACAAACAATGTTTCCCTGCAAGAAAAACAAAAAATAATTAGCAAGCGTTTTAGTCTTATGTTTAGACTTAAAATCTTATTTATATTGCTTTTTCCTTTATAAGATAAAAAGATTACGAAAGGTGAGACAGTGTGACTCGTTCAGGATTTGCCAGTGGGGTAAGATAATTTCTCTTGTCAAGCAAAAAGCAACTTAAAGAAATTCTTATTTTCTACTTCAGAGAAAGAAGTAAGATTTTTGTGTCATTACAAGACTAAAACACTTGTTTGGGATAGCCTTTTTTTGCAGCGTACTCTCTGACTGATAAATACTGGTGGTATTATTTACTGTTTATGATTATTAATATTTCTCTTTCTTGTTGTCTCTCTCATAATTTCTGAATCCCATCATCAGCCCGGATATCCTAAAAATAGAAAATCTGCAAAGGAAACAGCAAATGCTGAGAAGACAGTCACTATCTGATCATCAATCAGAAATACCGTCTCCCGCTCCCTGACCCCCAACGCGCACACACACAAACACACAGCGTGTACACACACACACACACACACACAAACACACAGCGTACACACACACACACACACACACACATACGCGCACGCACACACACACAGGGCACACACACAAATAGACACACAGCGCGCACAAACACACACACACACACAAATACACACACAGCGCGCACAAACACACACACACACAGACGCCCGCCATGTCGGACCCCGCCGCGGACCTCCCCTTCTTCTACGGCAGCATCAGCCGCTCGGAGGCGGAGGAGTGCCTGAAGCTGGCGGGCATGGCGGACGGGCTGTTCCTGCTGCGGCAGTGCCTGCGCAGCCTGGGCGGCTACGTGCTGTCGCTGGTGTGGAACCTGCAGTTCCACCACTACTCGGTGGAGAAGCAGCTCAACGGCACCTACTGCATCGCCGGCGGCAAGCCGCACTGCGGCCCGGCGGAGCTGTGCGAGTACTACAGCAAGGACTCCGACGGCCTGGTCAGCACCCTGCGCCGGCCCTGCCTGCGGCCCGCCGAAACGCCCGTCCGCACCGGCGTCTTCGAGAGCCTGCGCGACAACATGCTGCGCGAGTACGTCCGCCAGACCTGGCACCTGGAGGTGAGGCCCGCCCGCGCTGTCGTTACATTACCTTACGTTACAGGCATTACATTACGTTACATTACATACATTACATTACATTACATTAAATTACAGGCATTACATTACATTACAGACATTACATTACAGACATTACATTACAGGCATTACATTACATTACATACATTACATTACAGGCATTACATTACATTGACATCATTCGGCTTACATCAAGCCATGACAGTTAGCATTACAACATTACATTACGCGCATTACTTCATGAGTAGCAGACGCATTACATTACATTACATTAAATATATTACATTACAGGCATTACATTACATTACATTACATACATTACATTACCGGCATTACATTACATTACATTACATTACAGACATTACATTAAATTACATACATTACATTACAGGCATTACATTACATTACATTACAGGCATTACATTACATTACATTACATTAAATTACATACATTACATTACAGGCATTACATTACATTACATTACAGGCATTTGGCAGACGCTCTTATCCAGAGCGACGTACAGCAAAGTGTATAACCATAACCAGGAACAAGTGTGTCGAAAACCCTAGAGGGAAGTACAGTTCCAAGTGCAGGGAACGACCGCGTAGTTTAACTTTGACCCTGTAGGTTAGTCCGTTGAACACAAACAACTGAAAGGACCTAAAGGAAAACCACACACCGCCCTCACACGGTCTGCACACCCCTGCAACGGGGTAACCTTTTTTATTTTTTAAACCTTTATTTAACCAGGGAAGGTCCCATTGAGATTAAAAATCTCTTTTCCAAGGGAGCCCTGGTCTAGACAGGCAGCAGCACAAAAATGTTGCAAATAAGACAAATCAGTACAACAAACAATTAGCGCTACAATATAAAACACTCAACAACAATGTGCAATAAAAGCAACACACCGAAATTCAGTTTGAACACCGACATCCTATCGATTCCGCCTCCAGTTCTTGCATCATGGATTTAAAAGCATTCAACGTCTTGGGCCTGGTCCTGAACTGTCTGTCCATCCGTCCGCCCGTCTGTCTGTCTGTCCGTCCGTCCGTCCGTCTGTCTGCCTGTCCGTCCGTCTGTCTGTCTGTCTGTCCGTCTGTCCGTCCCCACGGCCGCAGGGGGAGGCCATGGAGCAGGCCATCATCAGCCAGGCCCCTCAGCTGGAGAAGCTGATCGCCACCACCGCCCACGAGAAGATGCCCTGGTACCACGGCAAGATCGCGCGGCAGGAGGGCGAGCGGCGGCTCTACTCCGGCGCGCAGCCGGACGGCAAGTTCCTGTGAGTACCCGTCGCACTTCCTGTGGAGTCCCAGCTACCGTGTCTTTGAAAGCCTCTGAAGAATGGAATGTTTCTGTTTTGTTTTCCCTGAAATTCTAAATCGGTGTTCTAGAACTCCGTTGCTTTCAGTCACCGGGAGTGACTGTGACATCAGCGTTAGAACGTTCAGTTAAGAACATTCTAATCACGCGCTCGCTATCTCATCGCCTCAGAGGGTTAAACCTCTGGTATTCCTTCCAGTTCTCAAAAGTGAAAAAGAAAACGCACGCCTTGTTTTAGCGAGGCGCAGACCAGAAGGACATGCAAGTAAAACTTAAAAAGGAAAAAAAAAAGAAAGAAGGGTCACACACTCTGTTTACTCCAATGCAGAAAATTGACATTCGATTTTTTAAAGTTTTTAGGAACTTTTTTGCCTAGTATGTAACCTGGTTCTGTCTTCTTTGTTTTATGCTCTATTGAGGTGCCTGCTGTTGTCCAAATGTATGCGAAGAATACAAAATGCATATTATGTATAAGATAGTGATTCTTATGAATGAATTCCTATTGAATAGGTCCTAAAAACATTGAATGTCTATTTTTGTAATGCTTATTTTTGTGGAAAGTGGAAATAATTGAATTGATTGTGTGTTCTTTCATAACTCTATGTGTAGATTCCTGTTTAAACACCATGTGATCGTGATTGTCTGTCTCACAGGTGCATCCAATTTGTCAGTAACTTATACGTGTGCGTGAGAACTGCTGTGCTGAAGCCCTGACGAAGGCAGCTTGCTGCCGAAACGTTGGAGATAAAAATCTGCATTGGAGTAAACAGAGTGTGCGACCCTTCTTTCTCTTTTTAAGTATTCCTTCCATTCTCACCACTGTTTAAATGCAGGAAGGGGCTGCCGGGTGGCGCATTCGGTTAGGGCCCCGCTATGTGGCGCATAGATGCGCCCCCACAGTCTCGGGCAGAATCCGGAGCCCGTGCCATTGCTGGCATTGGCCGGTAGCTCCACAGGGGTGACACCACCCAATTGGCAATTGGGTCGCCCAAGTGTTTGAGAGGATTCGGTTGGTTATAGGTCTGCATTTAATCGCTCTCTGGCGACCTCTGCTGGTTGATTGGGCGCCCGTCCAATGCTGCGTATGAAAGGTCATCCTCTGACTACGCTCTATGCTCCATGCTATAGCTGTGGTCTGCAGTGTGAACAGAAGCAGACTTTTTTTTCTGTTTTCAGTACCGTGTTATGTCTACACTCACCCGCATCCGCTGTGGGGTTTGGGCATGTCTGAACGCGTCTGCGGATGATTGGGCGTTTCAAATTCAGGTGAAAACTGGACGCATTCAGTCCCAAGCTGGGCACCAAATTTTTTATTTTCATTTTTTTAAAGAAAAGAATACGAAGCCAAGGAATCTGGCGAGTCTATAGACTCTGTAGCATGACTTTGCTCAAAGTCGTGATCTTGTGTGGGTGGCGCTCTAATTAGATACGATGCATACGTAGATTCTCCATTACATCTTGCGTCACCATTTTGTTTCCCTCTTTAACTGTTGACCGTGGGCCAGAGGGCTGAGGGTGGACTCCCTTCAACATCCGGGAGCTTTTTTTCCGTGCCACTGTTTGATCCTTTTTCCCTTTCTTTGTTTCTTCCCGATGCGGAGTTATTTTTTTAACTCGCATTGGCGGTTTGTTTGTGGGGTTCCGTCTTGCCTAATTATATCTATTTCCTGTTTTTCTGTACAGCGTCTTTGTGGCAGTTTCTCTGTAAAAAAAAACACACAGATACAAACAGAACTGAATCTCGGAAACTATGACGGAAACTATACATTTTCTCGTTCGAGAACAGTCTGTCTCATCCTGTGCCCAGTCTTTATAATGGCTATCAGTACATATTTTGTCCAAAGTGTTTAGAGGGGGAGTCGATAATTGGGAACCGTTTTAACAAATTACAGTAAGTAGTAAAAACCCAATATATCGGGGGATAAAACAGTGTGTGGCGTTGGCCTCCTGTCAGGGGCGGGGGGGGGGAGGGGCGACCAGAGAGGCACCGTCTCTGTTATTTGTGTTGTTAGCCGTTTTTGTTCTGATTACTTTCCTTATTAGTGCTTATCATTCAACTCATAGGCCTTCTGTAGGTTTCCCCCTATTTAAAAATTACATATTTATTTTTTCCGCTCATTGTTGATTGTTTCACTGTGAGTTATATTACATCACTGCCATTTAGGACATGCCCTTATCCAGATCCATTTACACAGCCGGAAGAAATATACTGAAGAAATCCATGTAAAGCGCCTTTCTCAAGAGTGCGACTGCGGTGTCCTACGTGGGAATCGAACCTGCGACCTGTCGGTTACACGTGCTCATACGTGCGCGTTTCGTTCCTCAGAGTTAGAGATCGCGAGGAGTCGGGAACCTTCGCCCTGTCTCTGATGTACGGCAAGACGACCTACCACTACCAGATCCTGCAGGACAAGTCCGGGAAGTACTCCATGCCCGAGGGAACCAAGTTCGATACCGTCTGGCAGGTCGGTTCTCCCCACCCCTGAAGGACCAACTATACACCACCACGCCTGTGAATCGGCATGAAAAAAAAAAACTTTCAGTGTTCAATTCTTTTTTTTTAAATTCTTTTTTTGACATTATACGAGTGTCAAAAACACGTTGCAGTGAAAATACTGAAAAAATATATTGAATTTATTGAATGTACCTTGTAGGGTACTGTATGGTTTTAGCATAGTAGAAAATATAGTTTATAGATTAAGATCAGAGGCTTGTGTCCCCTACAGAGGGGAAAAATGAATTGCTGGGTCTTAGGAGGATATATATATACTATATATAAAAATTGATTTCATTGGTAGGACAGCCATAGACAGGCCCACTGGTAGTATTGTCTCTGTGCATCTTTTATCGTAACTTTGTTTTATGGGTTCCTTATCCGTTAAAAGAAGGATGTATATTAGTTTGATTGCTGATTTTGAGGTATAAATGAGCTTCTCTGGTCTCTCTCCCTAACCCCCTCTCTCCCCCTCTCTCCTCCTCTCTCCATCTCTCTCTCTCTCTCTCTCTCTGCCCCTGCAGTTGGTGGAGTACCTCAAGATGAAGCCTGATGGATTAGTGACCATATTGCGTGAAGCCTGCGTGAACCCCAACTGCGCCATGGGTATTGTAGTTCTGTTGCATTCATTCGTACTCAACATCAGTTATGTTCTGCAGGGCTTTGGGACTATTTTTTTTTGTAAATGGCTAATATAATAAAGATTTATTGGCTGGTTGGAACTGAGAACAAAGGTAAGAAGAACCTTCATGTGCTGGTTGTTTTATGACATTAAATTAAACTGACCAAAATATAACATAGCATTGACTAACTCTCTCCATCCCTGTCTTTAAGCTGCCACACCTACAGTGCCGCCAGTTGTAAGTACTGACCCGAGAGCAAAAGCTTTTTTTTGTCTCTGTTTTACATTTACATTTTAGATTCTTTCCAGATGCTCTTATCCACAGCAACATTACACCGCTTTAATTCAAACAATACATTTACACAGCTGGATATGTTCTCAAGCAGTTCAGGTGAAGTGCTGGCTATAACAGCAGTGCCTGATCTGAGAATTAAACCTACAGCCTTACAGTTACAAACCGTTTACTTAGCATTATGCTACACTACTGCCCTGGTTTTGCAGATGAATGTAAGGAAAGGGCGGTTGGATATTTTAACAACATTCATTTATGTGTATTTTATGTGTTATACACATGTGCCTGTCAATTGTAAAAAAAAAAATTAAAAAAAACATTCCTGGTTCTTTCCAGAGGAGAACCCCTCAACCGAATGGATACACACCGCCACCTAAAGGTTAGTCTATGTCAGTGCAGCTCGAAACTGAAATAAATCATAAGGCTTTTAAAAAAAAAAAATTTTCATGGCGACTCTCTGGAACCTCTCTCTTCTCTAATGCTTTTCATTCTTTTAAAACACCACCTTTGCGTGCTGGAGCATTGTTTACTTGGTTGTGTGGAGCGTCTATATGCATTGCTGTCCCTTTTTTACCTATGCGTTTCAGTATTTTTACCTAATAAAAAATAATACCTGAATGTATAGTGTTGTATTTAACTTAGCAGGCTCTCTTATGCATGGCAACTTACACAGCTGAAATCCTTTAAATACAATCCATTTACGCAGCTCGATTTTTATTGAAGGAGTTCAGATTAAGTATCTGAGCACATACGTGCAACGGCAGTGCACCACCTGGGAGCTAAGCTGGCAACCTCTTTTCCACAACCATTGTTAGAAACTTTATTTTTTTAAAAACCTGTGTAACAGCGGTGGCAGCAATGATTGGACGTTGAGGTTTAACGGAGCCCTGTGATTGGCTGTCCTTGCCTAAAGCCCTGGAGACCGTGCCGGCGGACCGGCGCACGCTGCCCATGGACACCAGCGTGTACGAGAGCCCGTACAGCGACCCCGAGGCCCTGAAGGAGAAGAAGCTCTTCCTGAAGCGCGAGCAGCTCATGATCGACGAGGTGGAGCTGGGGTCCGGGAACTTCGGCTGCGTGAAGAAGGGGGTCTACAAGATGAGAAAGTGAGGAGGGGGGGCTCGAGGGGGGTGGCATAGCGTAAGGGGGTGGGTGGGGTAAATAAAAACAGAGTGGGAGGTATCATCGTTCCTGGTTTAATGTGTTTTGCTGCAGATCTGGGGTCAATTCCATGTTCTCTTCAGTAATTGAAAAAACCCTGGTTCTCTGGTTCTCTGGTTCTTTGGTTCTTCAGTTCTCTGTTTCTCTGGTTCTTTGGTTATCTGGTTCTTCAGTTATCTGGTTCTTTGGTTCTCTGGTTCTGTGGTTCTCTGGTAGTTTCACTCCCAATCAAGCTCTCAAGATGAAAAAAATGCAGCAGAACAGCAGAAGAACTGTGTGTGAGTCTGACGCTGAGCCGTGAGACTGATGTCTTTAATTACTATATTGGCCACCAAACTGAGTTTGTGCAGCTCGGAGCAGCGAAAACAGAACGGAATGCGAGACAGAAATGAAATCCAGAGACGCCGGCAGCCTTACAAAAAAAAAAAAGTTCCAAATGTCTTGACATTTGTGCAAATCTTTACAAATTGCCAATATTTCCCTTGACATTGGAAAACGTTTAGACAGGCAAAAAAAATTCACGCGAAGAAATTTGGAGGCTGTTCGTGCAAAAGATTAATATCGGCATATGCTCAACATGTTACAGCCAGTCTTCCAGAGAGAGGGTGTGTGGGGGGGGGGGTGTACAAAATGGCCCCCGCAGTACAAAATGATGGCGACCGTACACCTCAGCCCCTGGCCTCCAGCCTAACTGCAGCTCCATCACCTGTCCTGTCTGTCAGTGCCACGCTGCAGAGTGAAAAACCCCCCCGGCCAGAAGCACACTTTAGCACACTTTAGCACACTTTAGCACACTTCAGCCCACTTTAGCCCACTTTAGAGCCGCCGTTTCACCCCCGGAGACCCCCGTCATAAGTGACATTCTTTCGTACGTGTAAATGTAGCGGCGTCTCGTGGTGGAGCCCGTGGAGAGCCGTCCACGTGAGCTGTAACGCCTGTGGCCACTTACGTGTCACATGTCTCTACCTCTTCCTGTCTCTCGCTGCGCTGTCCCGTCCAAGACAACAAAAACCCTAAACAAGACTATATATGGTCATTGGCTATGAAGTCTGGCTTGGGACCCCCTGCAGTACCTTCACAGACCCCCCCGGTCGTAAACCTGCTGTGGTAAACCCCCGAGTTTAGAGGAGAGATATTGCTTGTTTTCATCGCTATCTAGCGACCCCTGCTGGTCGATCGGGTTGCCCGCGAGGTGCACGCTAAAGCCACATATGAATAGTCTTCCTCTGACTCCACCCTGTGCAAGCTTAGCCTTAGTCTGGCAAGTGAGAAGAAGCAGCACGTGACACCCTGTGTTTTCGGAGGGGTACTGCGGTTTGTCTACACGCTCCCGAAACAGCAGTGGGGGTTTGCACGTGAACCCATGGTTGGGCAGACAGTCGGGTATTTCAAATTAGGGTGTGAAAATTGAGTGCCAAATTTTTTTTTTCTAAACCTTCTAAGCTGACCGCCCCATGTGCCGTTCCAGGAAGCACATCGACGTGGCGATCAAGGTGCTGAAGAGCGAAAACGAGAAGTCGGTGAAGGACGAGATGATGAAGGAGGCGGAGATCATGCACCAGCTGGACAACCCCTACATCGTGCGCATGATCGGCCTCTGCGAGGCCGAGAACCTCATGCTGGTCATGGAGATGGCTTCCTGCGGGCCGCTCAACAAGTTCCTGTCCTCCAAGAAGTGAGTTCCCCTCCAGCAAAGCTCCTCTCATTGTCATGGTCTCCCCCCGGGGGGCTGCTGGGCGGCTCTTCCTGTTTGAGGTGCTTCTCCAGTGTGTTGGATAGGGTCCTGCGGTCTGGTACTGAACTCGGGTTGTGCCGGTACCGACCCAGATAACGAGCGACTGTGGCCCGGGTCTGCACGGATTCCGGCCTAGGCCGTGCTGACTTCGGGCCCAGAACCGGCGCTGATCCGGCCCGGGGTCGCCTGCGGTCCGGGAGCTGAGGCTGGGTGGTTCCCGGGTCCAGAGGGAGGGAGCCAGTTGACCGACAATCAAAATGGGGGAAGCCATAGATTGTTTTTCAGGTTGAACAGAGTATAAAAAAGCAAGCCTGCATTATATGTGATGTAGACACAAGCAAATTAATATTTTAAATACAGTGGTTGTGATGGTGTCGTGATGACTTTTCTGCCCCCATTTATGGCCCCTTTATGAATATTCATAACGCAATCACCACACTCAGAGATGCAATAATTTGCAGAGACAGGACTATTAAGCACATTGAGCCAGTCATCTGGTGAGTTTATATAACATCTGTGCTGCAAGTCACAGCTGGTGGACTGCTTGAGAGAGCATGGCGGAATGTGACCTGTTGCATGCTGTAGTAGACCTCCCGGTGATTTATTAACAAACAAACAGTGCTTAAACCTGCATGGAGAACCCGGTAAAGACTGTGTTGGTTGCGACATTGGTTGTTCATTAATAATTTAGAACTCCCTGAACTCTTTAAAGTGCATTCCTTTTCCTCCAAATTCAAAGCTGTTTTTAGATGTGATGCACCTCAAGGATCTGTTTTGGAACTCACTCACTCACTCACTCACTCACTCACTCACTCACTCACTCACTCACTCACTCACTCACTCACACACACACACACTCACTCACTCACTCACTCACTCACTCACCACCACTCACGCACTCACACTCACCTCACGCCTCACTCACTCACAACCACCTCACACACCACACACACTCCACACTCACTCACACACTCACTCACACACTCACTCACGCACTCACACACTCACACACTCACACACTCATTCACTCACGCACTCACTCACTCGCACAACCACACATACATGCACTCACGCACACACACTCACGTTTAGCAGGCTAAAGATTCTCCACTAGGGGGAGCTATTAGCACTCACGGTGCTTCGCATCACTGACACTGTCCTTCTTAACCCTGTACCCCGTGCAGTGCAGCACACCGGATTTTCGTGTGTCAGTGTTGCCGCTGCACGGTGGAGCGTCCAATCGGTAAGCAGGCCTGTCTGTGCTTGTCGTGTCACCTGACAGAGAGCAGATCTCTGTGGAGAACGTAGTGGAGCTGATGCACCAGGTGTCTCTGGGTATGCTGTACCTGGAGGAGAACAACTTCGTGCACCGGGACCTGGCCGCCCGCAACGTGCTGCTGGTCAACCAGCACTACGCCAAGATCAGCGACTTCGGCCTGTCCAAGGCCCTGGGGGCCGATGACAACTACTACAAGGTGGGCGTGCCTGTCAGCTACGTGTGCTGCGGGTCATCATTATGCTGCCGGGCCGTGTGCTGCGGGTCATCATTATGCTGCCGGGCTGTGTGCTGCGGGTCATCATTATGCTGCCGGGCCGTGTGCTGCGGGTCATCATTATGCTGCCGGGCCGTGTGCTGCGGGTCATCATTATGCGGGGCCGGGCCTGTGCGGCGTGTGCGGGTCATCATTATGCTGCCGGGCCGTGTGCTGCGGGTCATCATTATGCTGCCGGGCCGTGTGCTGCGGGTCATCATTATGCTGCCGGGCCGTGTGCTGCGGGTCATCATTATGCTGCCGGGGCTATCTGGGGGCATAAACTATGAGTTGCAACACAGTGAGTTAACCAGATTGCTTGTGCATCCTTTGTGTGTGTGTGTGTGTGTATGTATGCATTTGTGCATGCATGATTGCTTGTGTGTGTGTGTGCATTTGTGCATGTGTGTGTGTGCTTGCATGTTTGCTTGTGTTTGTATGTATGTGTGTTTCTGTGCGTGCATTTGTGTTTGTGTGTTTCTGTGTGTGGTTGTGTGTGTTTGTGTGTGGTTGTGTGTGTGGTTGTGTGTCTGTGTGTGGTTGTGTGTGGTTGTGTGTGTGTGTGGTTGTATGTGGTTGTGTGTGTGTTTGTGTGTGTGTGGCTGTGTGTGTGTGTGGTTGTGTGTGTGTGTGTGTGTGCGTGTGTGTGTGTGTGTGTGGTTGTGTGTGTGTGCGTGTGTGTGTGTGTGTGTGTGTGTGTGTGTGTCTGTGTGTGGTTGTGTGTGGTTGTGTGTGTGGTTGTGTGTCTGTGTGTGGTTTTGTGTGTGTGTGTGTGTGGTTGTGTGTTTGTAGGCACGCACAGCAGGAAAATGGCCTCTGAAGTGGTACGCTCCGGAATCCATCAACTACCGCAAGTTCTCCAGCAAGAGCGACGTGTGGAGCTACGGCGTCACCATGTGGGAGGCCTTCTCCTATGGCGGAAAGCCTTACAAGGTGGGCCGGCCAATCAGAGGGAGGCACAGACTGGGGTACATCACAGCAGGATATTCACACTGCAGACAAAAGAGCGACTGTGTGGGCCAGCCTGGGGACAACTGTGCCTGATTTCTGAGCTGAAATGCTGTGGCTCTTTCTTTAAGTTAATAGAAATGCTATGTAGCCAACAGCAGGGAATGTGCGGCCGATTACAGAATGTTTTAGAATAAGAATAAAATTAGGTATTTGTCAGGGATTTCCGACGTGAACGTGAAGAATTTAAAATTTCTTCAAAAGTTTAAATTCTAAAAATGTTGATATTCACTGTACTCGAACCATTTCACATCACATGCATGATGCTCAACACACACACATGCACACGATCACACACACATGCACACACTCACACACACACATTCACACACACACACTTACACCCGCACACACACACTCTCGCTCACACGCACACACACACACACTCGCTCGCATGCACACACACACACACGCACTCTCACACACACACACACACACTACGCACTTCTCACACACACACACACACAAAACACTACAAAACACACACCGCCCTCACACTACACACACACACACACACACAGCACTCTCACACACACACACACACATCCACACACACACACACACTCCCACACTCACACACACACACTCACACACACACCACACACACTCTCCACACACATCCCTTCCCACAACACACGCACCTCATCTTGCGTCTCTGACCCTGTTCCCCTCTCTCTCTCTCTTCGTCCTGGCGCACTCGCCCGCGGCTCACAGAAACTGAAGGGGTCGGAGGTGAACAGTTTCATCGAGGAGGGGAAGCGCTTGCCCAGCCCCCCGGAATGTCCCGAAACCATGTACAGCCTGATGAGGGACTGCTGGACGCACAAGTAAGGATCCCGCGCCGCCGCCGCGCCAGCAAAGGCGCCTCCGGCGTGCGTTCACCACGTTTGGGTTTCAGAAGAAAAAATAAAATACGCTTTCGGTCATCAGACCGTCACCGCACATAATCTTAACGCCCGTTTCATCGTGAAGGTACAAATACATGCACCTGGTGGAATTCAACGAGGAAGTCTTCTTTTCACCACGTGATCTCATTTGTTCAGGCGCATGACTCGGTCCGGTACTTTGAACCGAACCAGGGTGACACATCCATGCCGGTCCTCTCAGCTGTAATGATCTTGTGTAGACGGGGCTCTAATAACATAACGGACATGTCAGTCATAACTAGATAATTTTATGGGGGTGTGTCAGTTAACTCATTCCTAGAACTAATGGAATTGCAGGAGGTTTTAGCGGAAATGACTTCCTTTTCCAGAGGCTCTGGAGATAGATGATCTGGGGTCAAGAATATAGGTCACCTAGAGTCTCGATTGTCTCACCTGTTGTTGATTTTGTATGTAATTTGGATTCAGTGTGTATTTTACTCCTAATTTAATATATAATATTTAATATATAATAATAAGTTTAACTTTTCACAACATGCATTTCTGTTCCATTGTAAAACTCTGAGCTGCTTGTTTGTGTACTTATATAAAAGGTACTCTATACAGTTTATAATTTAAAAGAATAATAATAATAATAATATAAATTATTATTTTTATTGTTGTTATTGCTGTTGTTGTTATTAATAAGCAGTTATCAGGGGGAGTTATGCTCGGTGTTGTTGTTATTGCTGTTGTTGTTATTAATAAGCCGTTATCAGGGGGAGTTACGCGGGCGAGCGGTGAGTTAGTGACCTGGTTGTCCCTTCTTTCTTCAGTCACGAGGAACGACCGAATTTCGCCAAGGTGGAGGAGAGGATGCGGGCCTACTACTACTCCACCTCCAAGAAGCCGCCCCCGGAGGAGAAGCCCGGAGCCGCCGCTGCCTCTGCAGACCCGCTCGGGGTCTAGACCACGCCTCCTCAGTTCTCGGGGCGGGCTCTTTAGCGCCCTCTACGGGCGCCTCTGTGAATAACTGTATCTCAACCTCCTCCTCTCCCCCGTCCTGTGGCGATCGCGGTGTCGCTACCCCTTAAATCCCAATTGCCTCGGCCAAACGAAGCAGCTGAGGTCAGCTGACTGTGCAGCAGCCACTTTTAATTGTTTGGTTATGGGTTACGAGTCTTTAAAAAAAAAAAAATACGTTTTTCCCGCCATAGGCATAGATATAGATTTCAGGCGGGACGCAGGGTACACGCCCCCCTCAATATTTAGAACATGTGCATTTGCCCCCCCCCCCCAATAAAAACATGAAAGAAGCAGAGGACTTTTATTTCCACCATAAATTGATGCAGAAAATGCACAAATTGGTGCATAAGAATTCACCAGAATGCAGGAAATGAAGTGTTTGACGCTCAAAATTTCCTGGGTGGTGGGGGAGGGGGGACCCCAGACACCAGACCCCAGACACCCCGCTTAATGTGTCCCCCCCAAATGATGTTCAAACAAAACCTACACCACTGTTACCCTCAACCCATCGTGATTTCAGCTGAGATCCACTCGATGTACTAAATCAAAATCAGTCGCGACAAAACAGCGTAACAAACTTGTGAGGCAGAGACGATGGCCGTGTCTCAGCGTAGCCACCTGTCTCAAACGGTCACTGAAGTTTGTGTGCTGGCAGTGTTATTGTTTCTGTTTTGAATGGTCTTTCTCTGCGAACTTCTTATATAAGAGAAATCTTCTGGTAGGCGACAAGGAGGTTTAAAAGTTTAAACGTCTCTTCAAAGTTTTCACGCGAGAAGCGTAATGCAGCTTTATCGTAAAAATGTTATGATTCTGGTAGGATGCCAAGTAGGCTATATAATTTTAATATTTTGAAGGTATTTTTGCTTGGTCTTCAATAGCAATATAGTCTATCACGTCTTAAAAGGTATTCAGCGCACCTTTTTAAAAATGTTATGCTCCTTTAGATATTTTAAAATAGTTTGAGGTACACCTAGGCTAAAGTCCTGAAACCTGAACTTGTTTTAACAACCATACTCCATGTAGCAGGGTTTTGGCTGGTTTAATACATACATGGATATTCAGTTCAGCATGAGAAGCACCCTGAGCCAAAATCTTCCTGCTTTTTGTGTCTTATATTTGTTTTTTTCTCATGCAGATATATATTTAATTGCCTTTCTGAAATAAAAACTATGTGCGCATCATGAATCAAACTATTACAACTACTGATGTATTAACCTATTACTTTTCAACTGCTATGAAAACAGTTTTTTGTTTGAGTTCATTTGAACTTGTATCATTTTTTTGAAATTTTAATAAAAGTATTTCCATTAATTTCAATGTTTATGCATCTCTATTTCTTTTTGAGTTTGTGTGTGTGTGTGTGTGTGAGAGAGGGAGAGAGAGAGAAAGGACTTAGGGTTACAATTAGGTTAAGGTTAGGCATGTAGTGGTTGGGTTAGGGTTAGAGTAAATGGTAAATGGACTGCATTTATATAGCGCTTTTATCCAAAGCGCATTACAATTGATGCCTCTCATCACCCATTCACACACACACTGCACACACCAACGTTGAAAGGCTGCCATGCAAGGTACCAATCAGCTCGTTGGGAGCAATTAGGAGTTAGGTGTCTTGCTCAGGGACAGGGACACTTCGACACGCCCAGGGCGGGGGATCAAACCGGCAACCCTCCGACTGCCAGACAACCGCTCTTACCTCCTGAGCTAGAGGTTACGAAATGAATGTAAGTCAATGGGAAGTCCTCACAAGTATAGCAATACGAATGCATGTGTGTGTGTGTCTGTGCATGCATGTGGTTGTGTGCATGTTCATAGAAATTAGCCAAATTGAATTCAATTAAATAACAAACCGGATTCAAACAACATGAAATATATCCATATCGCATGCTTGTTTCAGAGATTGCTTGTTTAAAAAGGAACAATGTGATTTGGGAAGGTTTAAATGGAGCCTTTCGTTAAAACTTTATTTGGGGGGGGGGGGATGAGTCTTACGCATTACGAGGCTGTGCATCATGAAATGACTCCTAGGCCTACTGGACGTGTATATATACATTCCTATTTACAGTCAGATCCTTCAGGACCGTAACCTCGACAAATATCAAATTCGGCATTTTACTTCTTAGCTAGTACACCAAGTAAATTACACCCTGTAGCCCACACAGTGTTCGTGGCATTTAAACCAGTACGTATTTTTCAATCTTAACACAAAGCTGCTCGTCGGTATATATATACACACAGCACATTTTTTATTAGCACGAGGATACACGAACTACTTAACTTTCTGTGAAAAAAAAATTGACTGAATTAGGCTGCATAGGCTTGCCTCTTCCTCCAAAGACGAGCAGTCCGTGCACCCGCGGGCGGTGTGCCATGACGTTTCTTCAAAAGAAGTGTTTTATGTTGTTAGGGAGGGGTCTTCTATCTGACTTCGCAAAGAAAGTGCAGCGGCAATATGTATTATTAAGTCCTGATTGTTATAGTTATAAAGAAATTCCACACCGCGGTTGGCATTGTTTACTTTATATTTTTGAAATAAGACGATGTTGTAAATTTGCAGCGAGTAACCAAAGGAGTTGGACGATTTATACTTAAGTTTGCTAAGCGGACCAAGAAACCAGCTTAGTCGGTAAGTAGCTAGCCTACACAGGAAAAGTAGCAGCGAGCTAGCAAGATGTTGACTTCTGGAACAATGTTTTTAAAAATCTTACGGTTAAAATGTAAGCACTAATTTAAAACGCATACACCACATTACATTGTTTTTTACGGTGTATTATCTTCAAACGTTTGAAAGTTTTCGCTGTCGTCAGTAGGCTATCAGCTTGCATGGCATGATGTTGGTTTCGCTTTTAATTCGTCATGAGAGTAGGGGGATACTGCTGTCCTGTCATGTAGCATGTAGCGTTTCGTCTGTTTTATTTTTTACAGTCTCTGGTTTAAACAGACACAAATACGATGCATTAGGCCAGTGGTTTTCAACCCTGGTCCTGGGGGCACACGGTGTATGCTGGTTTTCGTTCCAACCACAGTTGCGATCTCAGAATTTTAACAAGCTATTATTTTTCCTTAATTAGGTGCTTCTCGTGTCAGAGGGATTATTTGCCCACTTAAGCCACCTTGTGTCAAAAATAGCTATGCATGCCATAAAGAATAAGAGTCCCACATTCACATTGTGCTATATTGCAGACGATTACGTAAAGAAGTTAAACTTTTTAACTAATCAAAATAAAGACTGGGGCAAATCAACAGGTTCCTAATTGGGGAAAGTGTGGACACCTGGCCACTAAATCTAATCATTTGATAGATAACGAATTCGAAAACAAAGAACATGATAACGAGTCAAACCTGTATTGTGCTAATTAGTTTAAGGGAAATATGCGCTTAAAGCACTTAAACACATGTATTCAGCAACCTAATTAGGAGCCTATTAATTCCCCTTGTTAATTTGATCTGTTAAAAATGTTACCTCTTTTTAAGTGATCGTTTGCAATCACTTTAAAATAATTCCTTTTAACATGAAAAACACCTAATTAAGAAAAATTAACAGCTTGTTAAAATTCTGAAATTGGAACTGTGGTTGGAACGAAAACCAGCATACACAGTGTGCCCCCAGGACCAGGGTTGAAAACCACTGCATTAGGCTACTTGTACCAATCGTCATTTGAAGTTTTATCACTTTAATGTCCACGTGTTCTGTCCGGAACTTTAACTCTTGTCCGGTTTCCTAGTGCAATGACACAGTGGATAGTAATGATTGGCATGTTCTTTTTTATGTTTTCAAACTAAGGTCATATTTTGGGCATCAATAAATTGCCAACATGGACTAACACGTTTTAGGTTTCAAGTCTTGTTTATCATGGAACAAAATTATTATTTTTTCTATAGTTAACATGTTACCAGTGGCAGTCCTCATATTGAAAAAATTGTATTGTGTATTACAAAGAACATGGCTAGTGGCTTCTACTGTGAGTCTCACCATAATGATACAACTATGCCTTACTAATGTGGCACAGCATTGCTGTTACAGTATTATTTGTGTAAACATACACCCCCCCCACACACACACACACACACACACACACTCACTCACTTTGTCTCTCTCTCTTTCTGTGTGACAGGTCCCATGAGCACTAGAAGTGTAAACGGCTGTACGTGTTTCGAGGAAGACTAACAGCTGTTTGCATCAAGGCGAATCCTGTCCTGAGCACCAGGGATAGGGGTATAGGGGAAAGGGTTCTTCGCCTAAAGCAGAGTTAAACCCCACAAACGTGCGCGGGCGCGCGCTCACACACACACACACACACACACACACACACACACACACACACTCAGCACTGCGCCCTCCGCCACCATGTCCCTGGTGCTGAAGCAGGTCTTCAACAAGGACCGGACGTTTCGGCCCGTGCGGAAGTTTGAGCGGGGAACGCAGCACTTCGATATGTACGAGGTGCTGAAGGCGTCGTCGCTCGACGTCATGCTGGACTTCAAGCAGGCGGTGCAGCTGCCGCAAGGCAAGGGGCTTCACGACTGGGTGGCCGTGCACGTGGTGCACTTCTTCAACCGCATCAACCTGATCTATGGCAACATCAGCGACTCCTGCACCGAGCAGAGCTGCCCCGTGATGTCCGGCGGGCCCGAGTATGAGTACCGCTGGCAGGACGACGGCAAGTACAAGAAGCCCACCGCCCTGCCCGCGCCCAAGTACATGAGCCTGCTGATGGACTGGATCGAGGTGCAGATGAACAACAAGGACATCTTCCCCACCAACGTCGGTAATTATGGCGACCGTTTATGTTGATGTAGCGCCTTTTCCTCTTTGTCTGTGCTTTGTGAAGGTGCAGCACTTCGATGCTGAAGAAACCCACACTAGATCCTTCAGTCATTCAAAACTACCGCCCGGTATCTCTCCTCCCTTTCCTATCCAAAACACTTGAACGTGCTGCATCTAACCAACTCTCTGCTTTCTTCTCTCACAACAACCTGCTTGATCCCCACCAGTCTGGCTTCAGGCCTGGCCACTCGACCGAGACTGCACTCCTCTCGGTCAGTGAGTCACTCCATGCCGCACGAGCAGCCTCCCTCTCCTCTGTCCTGATTCTTCTAGACCTCTCCGCTGCATTTGACACTGTGGAGCACTCTATCCTCCTGTCCTCCCTGGCAGCATCAGGGATCTGCGGCACAGTCCTTGACTGGATTGAGTCTTACCTCTCTGACCGTTCCTTCCAGGTTGCCTGGGCGGGTAAGGTATCACCACCCCGTCCCCTCGCCACCGGAGTTCCCCAGGGCTCAGTCCTCGGTCCCCTTCTCTTCTCCTTGTACACCAAATCCCTTGGCCCTGTAATATCTGCCCATGGCTTGTCCTATCACTCCTATGCCGACGACACGCAACTCTTTCTCTCCTTCTCCCCATCGGACACACAGGTCCCTGCCCGCATCTCCGCTTGCCTGAGGGACATACAGAGCTGGATGGACAATCACCACCTGAAGCTCAACCCGGGAAAGACGGTGCTAATCTTTATTCCTGCTCTATCCTCTCCCCTCCTCGACTTTTCCATTTCCCTAGGGGACACCTTAGTGACATCATCACCCTGTGCCAAGAATCTCGGAGTGGTGATGGACAACAGGCTGTCCCTCTCCAAGAACATTGCAGCAGTAAGCCGGGCATGCAGATCTGTCCTGTATAACATCCGCAGAATCCGCTCCTTTCTCACCACCTACTCAACCCAGCTCCTGGTCCAAGCAATGGTTCTATCCCGCCTGGACTACTGCAACTCTCTTCTGGCTGGACTACCGGCATCTGCCACCAGACCCCTGCAACTAAAGCCACTTTAAACTTTTTGTTTTGTGATCTGGCGTAGCCGCGAGACTGAGGTCTGGTTGAGATTCCAGACCCGGTTAATAGCTGCCTCGTTATTATCCCGGCGGCGTGGAGTGACTTTAAACGGTGCGGTGTTCTCACTGAGTATACCGACATCAGTGTTCGTGGACATGTTTGCCGGTGGTTATCAATCCTGAAGTTCTTTCTTCTTACGGAGTATACTGCCAGCTTGAGCCGTACTCGCGACTACGACCACCATCAGACCTCTCTTCATCAGAGACGGACTGAGATTTTAAAATAGCCTCACCAAATAAACCTTGGGTGGACAAAACCTCAGTGACTCTTGCAAGAATCTCTTTCTTTGTGACATCACCACAGACATCCAAAGAATAGTGGGCGGTTACGCTCAACAGCCCCTCCTTATTCAGCCGGTTGAGAACTGGCTGCCTAGGATTTGCTACAAAATCCGCCAAGTCAAATCTAGACGTGGTTAAAGATGCGTTGAGCAGAGAAAAATACCCACAGAGACAAACTCAAGAAGGTCAAACGGCACGAATAACACAGAAGCACACCATACAAAAGCGACTACTCAATGTGGTGCAACAAAGTATCAGTACAAGGTACCAGCAGATACGAAGATACAATGAATCACAACCAAAGATCCGTGTATCAGACAAGGCATTTAAAGCCGCAGCAACAGCAGAACGAACAAAAGCTATTGCACGGAAAAAAAATAAATGGCACGCAAACAATCAAATCCAAAAACACAACAATGGATAGGAATGGAAAGGTTATCCCGGACAAGCCCCCAAAAACATGTTACGGCCCAAGACTGCCGAGTTTCAGTAACCGGCTGTCAGCCCAAAGCCAAACACATTTAAAAACACCACAACGTTTGCCAAAGGATATATAAAATACATACAAAATAATTACAAAGGATATATTTATTACAAAACCCAATAACCTAATACAATACAAACACCCACAAACACGCAGGTAGACAGGACAGAGCCAGCAGTTCTAAACTAACACGCACTGTCTAAATGTACAGTTCTACCCTCACTACCGGGGAGGATGGGACAATGGAAAGATCAAATTAAAGGTGAGAATGGGGGAAGTGAGTCTTCCGGTCCTCTGCTACCCTACCCTGACTGACTACAATAAAAAGGTGCAAAAGAAAACCTTACCACACGGTCTATGAAGTATGCAATGTGATTTTTTGACAAAGAACAATGTTGACTGTTAGACAAAACAAGACAAGACACAGTAGTCGCTGCTTGTAGCATCTCTACGATGACAAAAAATGAGAGTCGGTAGTCGCTGCTTGGTAGTCGAACAATGAGAGAGAGCAAGATGTCCCGAATCGCCATCTTTTATGGGGGAGTCAAGTACGGCAGTCTGCACCCGGACCTGACCAGTGCACACGCCTGTGCGCACCCGCTTCAGCCCGCGGAGAGAGCGACTCCTACTGGACAAAAGATAAAGTATTACAAAACGAATTTCCACAGAAATAATAACCAGGAACACATAACACCTACCATGCATAAAAACATAAAAACGCTCACCAGTCACCCACTTCTATTTAAAACCATAAAGCCACCTCTCCGTTTTTTTGTTTTTTGTCAGCGCATCACCGTTGTTTTTGCACTCATTCTGATATGTCGCCTAAATGGTTTTTTACGTTCATTGGGCTTAAGGCGCTTCGCAAAATCACTTAGGCGCTGCCCCTAAGCCTTTCTATGTTAGGGAAAACCCTGTAATGTAACAAACCACGGCCTGATGGTTATTTATGTGAGTTATAAATCCTACATTTTTAAACTCGTTGTGCTCTGCATTGGACCAGTCTGGCCATTTGATGTTGTACTTCAGTTCCCATAAAGCATCTCTCCAAAATCCCTTAGACGTCATAAGCAGTGCCTTTGCTTGAGGAACTGTGGGAGCTTGAGGCAGGGGTAATGTGGGTGTGCCTGGGTAACCTGTCTTTCAAGGTAAAGTGTGAAGGATGGGACCATTATAAGTGCCCACACATGTCACTGATTCATGTTTGAATTGGCTGAGTGAACGATGTGTTTACTTTTGGTATTTTACTGGACAGACCTTTGTGTGGTTTGTCTTAATGTGGGGAATACCCAAAGTTTTGAGCTTGATGATCCAACCCATAATTTTCCATTCGCTACACCTTTTCAGGTTTTTATTACCGTCTGTTTCAATGGCCAGTCCAGCACCTTGTTGGGCCAGAATTACCCCCCCCTCCCCCCACCCCAGGGCATGGTTTGGGCACGCACCCCCTGGCCTGTGCCTGAAGAGCACCATCTCATCAAGCAGGGCATTAGCCCCTTTTGCTCCGAGTGTCGGCTGAATTTTTGAGTGAATATTTCCATTAAGATGTCTGTGTGGTTTTTCCTTTGGCACACACTGTACTTGCTGTTCTGTGCCTTCATTCATGGCGTTGTTTGATTTGATTTGATTTTTTAAGGTGCTCCTTTCCCCAAGACCTTCATGCAGGTGGCCAAAAAGATCCTGTCGCGCCTCTTCCGCGTATTCGTGCACGTCTACTACCACCACTTCGACCGCGTGTCCCAGATGGGGGCGGAGGTGCACGTCGACTCCTGCTACATGCGCTTCTACTACTTTGTCACGGAGTTCAACCTCATGGACCACAAACAACTGGAGCCTCTGGTGAGTGAGCGAGCAAACGAGGGGGGGGGGGGCAGGGTGGGTGGATGGGTGTGTGTTAGTGAGTGAGTGAGGGATAGATGGACAGAGAGAGGGATGGAGAGAGGATAAGGGATTACATTTCTGTAAGTTTGTCTGTTTTCCACTGATGCTGGCTTCATAATTAAAAACACTTACTGTTTTTAAAAGCATTATGAGTAATATTGAATGCTATTCTCTGGGCACCCCTGGCCTCTCCATCACAGCAGGGCACGTTCCTGTGAGAGTAAAGCTGTATTTACTGGCTCTCTGCTCCTGCAGTGAATGCACAGCCATGAGACAGCTTCAGAGGGTTATTTACACACTAATATAGGTTCATAAGCCCTGCTCTGGGTGGGGACGGGTATGTTTATGTCAGAGAGCAGTGTATGGTATGTGTGTTGAAGTCAGAGATTACTCGTCTTAGCCCAGCTGAAACACAGGCTGACCACTTCTCATTTTCACCTTAAAATCGGCAGCCAGTTCAGATCCAGGTGGGGTGAGTTAGGTGTGTACTCCACTGTCAGCGGGTTAAGTGATGAGTTCTTCGCCTAAAGCAGAGTTAAACCCCACAAACGCATGCACGCACACACACACTCAGCGCCCTCCGCCACCATGTCCCTGGCGCTGAAGCAGGTCTTCAGCAAGGACCAGAAGTTTTGGCCCAGGTGGAAGTTCAACCGGGGAATGCAGCGCTTCGAGCTGTACAGGGTGCTGCAGGCGTCGCTCAACGCCGGGCTGGACCTGAAGCAGGCGGTGCAGCTGCCGCACGGCGAGGGCCTCCACGACTGGGTGACCGTGCACGTGGTGGACTTCTTCAACCGCATCAACCAGATCTACGGCACCATCAGCGACTCCTGCACCGAGCAGAGCTGCCCCGTGATGTCCGGCGGGCCCAAGTACGAGTACCACTGGCAGGACGACGGCAAGTACAAGAGGCCCACCGCCCTGCCCGCGCCCAAGTACATGAGCCTGCTGATGGACTGGATCGAGGTGCAGATGAACAACAAGGACATCTTCCCCGCCAACGTCGGTAATGATGGCGACCGTTTATGTTGATGTAGCGCCTTTCCTCTTTGTCTGTGCTTTGTGAAGGTGCAGCAACACACAGGTAACGCAAAGTGAAACAGGAATAGGATTTGACACAGAGCACCCCCCCCCCTTTAGAAAGACAAGTTGGTGTGAAATACAATTGAATGATCTGTAAGAAAAAAATGCATTAAAAAAAGAAAAAATTCAAGAAAAAGCCTGGAAGAAAGAGAGAGAATGTAATGAAAGGCAGGGGTCTCAAACTCCAGTCCTGCAGGGCTGCACTGTCTGCTCTGGGTTTCTTTGTCTGATTACGCACCTCAGTGCTTAATTTAAGTCGTTGATTTGCTAAAGAGTCCTCGCGCCTTGTTTGCGAGGCTTAAACTGACTGCCGTTTGAGTGGAAGCCACAATAACCTGTGGAGCGCGTGGCGCTCGAGGACTTGCAGAGTTTAAGTTGCAGATGCTGCTCGTCCGTCAGGACCGGAGTCTTACGTCACGGTTGAGAGTTCAGAGGGCTGAATTCGCATGCTATTTTACGGAGAGTCAACGCCAATCTCTCTTCTGCAGAGATGGGAATTCTGTGAGTTCCCGCATGTTTGATGAATGGTGCTACTCGTTTCAGCAAGTCATCAAAACGCTTAGCACACATTCGGAAATAAGAGAAAGTGGACCCCCTCGTCTAAACTCGCATTTGCCGAATGTACAGACAAAACTCTCCATTCTCCGTCTTACTCTGATTTAGAGGGCGAACGTACCATCTTCGCCTTTTTTTAAACTTTTGCATAATTACACAAACTAAAGCCACTTTAAACACTTTAAACTTTTTGTTTTGTGTTGTGATCTCGCGTAGCCCTTCTCTTGGCGTAGCCGCGAGACTGAGGTCTGGTTGAGATTCCAGACCCGGTTAATAGCTGCCTCGTTATTATTCGTAATTATTCACGCCCCGGCGGCGTGGAGTGACTTCAAACGGTGCGGTGTTCTCACTGAGTATACCGACATCAGTGTTCGTGGATATGTTCGCCGGTGGTTATCAATCCTGAAGTTCTTTCTTCTTACGGAGTATACTGCCAGCTTGAGCCGTACTCGCGACTACGACCACCATCAGACGTCTCTTCATCCGAGACGGACTGAGATTTTAAAATAGCCTCAACAAATAAACCTTGGGTGGACAAAACCTCAGTGACTCTTGCAAGAATCTCTTTCTTTGTGACATCACCACAGACATCCAAAGAATAGTGGGCGGTTACGCTCAACAGCTCCTCCTTAATCAACCGGTTGAGAACTGGCTGCCTAGGATTTGCTACAAACTCCGCCAAGTCAAATTTAGACGTGGTTAAAGATGCGTTGAGCAGAGAAAAATACCCACAGAGACAAACTCAAGAAGGTCAAACGGCACGAATAACACAGAAGCACACCATACAAAAGCGACTACTCAATGTGGTGCAACAAAGTATATCAGTACAAGGTACCAGCAGATACGAAGATACAATGAATCACAACCAAAGATCCGTGTATCAGACAAGGCATTTAAAGCCGCAGCAACAGCAGAACGAACAAAAGCTATTGCACGGAAAAAAAATAAATGGCACGCAAACAATCAAATCCAAAAACACAACAATGGATAGGAATGGAAAGGTTATCCCGGACAAGCCCCCAAAAACATGTTACGGCCCAAGACTGCCGAGTTTCAGTAACCGGCTGTCAGCCCAAAGCCAAACACATTTAAAAACACCACAACGTTTGCCAAAGGATATATAAAATACATACAAAATAATTACAAAGGATATATTTATTACAAAACCCAATAACCTAATACAATACAAACACCCACAAACAAGCAGGTAGACAGGACAGAGCCAGCAGATCTAATCTAACACGCACTGTCTAAATGTACATAAGTTCTACCCTCACTACCGGGGAGGATGGGACAAGGGAAGGATCAAATTAAAGGGGAGAAAGGGGGAAGTGAGTCTTCCGGTCCGCTGCTACCCTACCCTGACTAACTACAATAAAAGGTGCAAAAGAAAACCTTACCACACGGTCTATGAAGTATGCAATGTGATTTTTTGACAAAGAACAATGTTGACTGTTCGACAAGACAAGACACAGTAGTCGCTGCTTGTAGCGTCTCTACAATAACAAAGAATGAGAGTCGGTAGTCGCTGCTTGGTAGTCGAACAATGAGAGAGAGCAAGATGTCCCGAATCGCCATTTTTTATGGGGGAGTCAATTACGGCAGTCTGCACACGCCTGTGCGCCCACCCGCTTCAGCCCGCGGAGAGAGCGACGCCTACTGGACAAAAGATAAATTATTATAAAACTAATTTCCGCAGAAATAATAACCAGGAACACCTAACACCTACCATGCATAAAAACATAAAAACGCTCATCAGTCACCCACTTCTATTTAAAACCATAAAACCACCTCTCTGTTTTTTTGTTTTTTGTCAGCGCATCACCGTTGTTTTTGCACTCATTCTGATATGTCGCCTAAATGGTTTTTTACGTTCATTCGGCTTAAGGCGCTTCGCAAAATCACTTAGGCGCTGCGCCTAAGCCTTTCTGTGGTAGGGAAAACCCTGTAATGTAGCAAACCACGGCTTGATGGTTATTTATGTGAGTTATAAATCCTACATTTTTAAACTCGTTGTGCTCTGCATTGGACCAGTCTGGCCATTTGATGTTGTACTTCAGTTCCCATAAAGCATCTCTCCAAAATCCCTTAGACGTCATAAGCAGTGCATTTGCTTGAGAACTGTGGGAGCTTGAGGCAGGGGTAATGTGGGTGTGCCTGGGTAACCTGTCTTTCAAGGTAAAGTGTGAAGGATGGGATCATTATAAGTGCCCACACATTGAATTGGCTGAGTGAACGATGTGTTTACTTTTGGTATTTTACTGGACAGACCTTTGTGTGGTTTGTCTTAATGTGGGGAATACCCAAAGTTTTGAGCTTGATGATCCAACCCATAATTTTCCATTCGCTACACCTTTTCAGGTTTTTATTACCGTTTGTTTCAATGGCCAGTCCAGCACCTTGTTGGGCCAGAATTACCCCAGGGCATGATTTGGGCACGCACCCCCTGGCCTGTGCCTGAAGAGCACCATCTCATCAAGCAGGACATTAGCCCCTTTTGCTCCGAGTGTCGACTGAATTTTTGAGTGAATATTTTCATTAAGATGTCTGTGTGGTTCTTCCCTTGGCACACACTGTACTTGCTGTCCTGTGCCTTCATTCATGGTGTTATTTGATTTTATTTTTTAAGGTACTCCTTTCCCCAAGACCTTCATGCAGGTGGCCAAAAAGATCCTGTCACGCCTCTTCCGCGTGTTCGCGCACGTCTACTTCCACCACTTCGACCGTGTGTCCCAGATGGGGGCGGAGGCGCACGTCAAAACCTACTACAAGTCCTTCTACTACTTCGTCACGGAGTTCAACCTCATGGACCACAAACAGCTGGAGCCTCTGGTGAGTGAGCGAGCGAGCAAGCGAGGGGGGGGGGGGGTGGAGTGGATGGGTGGTGTTAGTGAGTGAGTGAGGGATAGATGGACAGAGAGAGGGATGGAGAGAGGATAAGGGATTACATTTCTGTAAGTTTGTCTGTTTTCCACTGATGCTGGCTTCATAATTAAAAACACTTTCTGTTTTTAAAAGCGTTATGAGTAATATTGAATGCTATTCTCTGGGCACCCCTGGCCTCTCCATCACAGCAGGGCATGTTCCTGTGACAGTAAAGCTGTATTTACTGGCTCTCTGCTACTGCAGTGAATGCACAGCCATGAGACAGCTGCAGAGGGTTATTTACACACTAATACAGGGTCATAAGCCCTGCTCTGGGTGGGGACGGGTATGTTTATGTCAGAGAGCAGTGTAGGGTGTGTGTGGTGATGTGTGTGTGTTTAAGTCAGAGAGCAGTGTAGGGTGTGTGTGGTGTGGTGATGTGTGTTTATGTCAGAGGGCAGTGTAGGGTGTGTGTGGTGATGTGTGTTTATGTCAGAGAGCAGGGTAGGGTGTGTGTGGTGATGTGTGTCTAAGTCAGAGAGCAGTGTAGGGTGTGTGTGGTGATGTGTGTCTAAGTCAGAGAGCAGTGTAGGGTGTGTGTGGTGATGTGTGTCTAAGTCAGAGAGCAGTGTAGGGTGTGTGTGGTGATGTGTGTCTAAGTCAGAGAGCAGTGTAGGGTGTGTGTAGTGATGTGTGTGTGTTTATGTCAGAGAGCAGTGTAGGGTGTGTGGTGATGTGTGTGTGTTTATGTCAGAGAGCAGTGTAGGGTGTGTGTGGTGATGTGTGTGTGTTTATGTCAGAGAGCAGTGTAGGGTGTGTGTAGTGATGTGTGTGTGTTTATGTCAGAGAGCAGTGTAGGGTGTGTGGTGATGTGTGTGTGTTTATGTCAGAGAGCAGTGTAGGGTGTGTAGTGATGTGTGTGTGTTTATGTCAGAGAGCAGTGTAGGGTGTGTGTAGTGATTTGTGTGTGTTTATGTCAGAGAGCAGTGTAGGGTGTGTGTGGTGATGTGTGTGTGTTTATGTCAGAGAGCAGTGTAGGGTGTGTGTAGTGATGTGTGTGTGTTTATGTCAGAGAGCAGTGTAGGGTGTGTGGTGATGTGTGTGTGTTTATGTCAGAGAGCAGTGTAGGGTGTGTGTGTTGAAGTCAGAGATCCCTGGTCTTAGCCCAGCTGAAACACAGGCTGACCACTTCTCATTTTCACCTTAAAATCGGCAGCCAGTTCAGATCCAGGTGGGGTGAGTTAGGTGTGTACTCCTCTGCTGCAGTCAGTGGGTTAAGTGATGAGTCACAGTGACAGCCGGGACGTCCTGTGGCTCCCTGGGCCCGGGTTCGACTCGGGGGGGGCCCCTCTGGGTAAAGGTGCCCTGTGTCAGCATGTCGGTGGGAAAAGGACAGAATTCACTGGGATGTCGTCATGGTGATGTTGCTCCCTGCAGGCTCACGGTGAAATTTCTGTGCCCGTGTCTCTCCTGCAGAAAGAGATGACATCACGGATGTGCCACCGAGAAATGGACCCGCCCCCCCCATTCCCAAACTTCACATTCCCCCCTCTCCAGGAACACAGCCGGACCACACGGGAGAGAAGACTGAAACAGGAAATGCAATCGGAGAGAAGACTGAAACAGGAAACGCAATCAGAAAGAATCTATTTTTGTAAACGTGTCCTGCCCGCATCTCCGCTTGCCTGAGGGACATACAGAGCTGGATGGACAATCACCACCTGAAGCTCAACCCAGGAAAGACGGAGCTAATCTTTATTCCTGCTCTATCCTCTCCCCTCCTCGACTTTTCCATTTCTTTAGGGGACTGTAATGTAATGTAATGTAATGTAATGATCTTTTTAGCAGGAGAGAGAGAGGTCTTTTTAAGCAGCCTATTTTCTACACCAATCATTCTTTTCTTTTTGGTGAAATGTATTTTTTTTTGTTGATATTTTGTTGTGCCTTTCTGTTCAGTGTGAAGCATTATGACTTTTACATATTATTTTTTTTTAAAGAAATATGTTTTTAAAAAGAATGTTTTTAAAAAGCAGAGATTAACACGCCTGCTACAACTGATTTAAGGTTTCGCTCCTGAACCTTAACCAAGCATCACCCAATCAGGGCAAACATACTAGCAAAGCTAGACTTTATAAATGATAAATTATGCTGTACGATGTTGTAAATTTGCGGCGAGTAACCAAAGGAGTTGAACGATTTATACTTAAGTTTGCTAAGCGGAACAAGAAACCAGCCTAGTCGGTAAGTAACTAGCCTGCACAGGAAAAGCAGCAGCGAGCTAGCAAGATGACTTCTGGAACGATGTTTTTCAAAATCTTACGGTTAAAATGTAAGCACAAACGCACACAACACATTACATTGTTTTTTATGGTGTATTATCTTCAAACGTTTGAAAGTTTTCGCTGTCGTCAGTAGGCTATTAGCTTGCATGGCATGATGTCTGTTTCGCTTTTAATTCGTCTTGGGAATAGGCGGATACCGCTGTCCTGTCGTGTAGCATGTAGCATTTAGTCACAAAACGATGCATTTGACATTTTATGTCCACGTGTTCTGTCCGGAACTTTAACGCTTGTCCAGTTTGCTAGTGCAATGACCAGTGACTGTAAAAAAAGATGGACAAAGCTACTGTGACGTCACCCATTGACTCTCCGTGGGTCTCTAAAACACGTTTTGAAGCACAATAGGCCTATTTCACAAGATGGCGACCAAAACTTGCTCTTTAAAGTGCCTTGTCATATTTACACGCCTGTAAATCAGTTATTAAAATACTTGGTAGATTTGTTAATCACCGCTAACTGTTAATTTTTATTCGGTAAAAAGTGACTTGCGAACGATCGGTCAGCTAGCGTCACCCAGCAAGTAAACACAAACGGCGATGGAGTAGTAGCAGTTAATGGCTCATTAACTGACTGTGGCGAAAACCTACGACGATAACTTGCTTGGTTAACAGCAGGTCTACCAGACAGTTATATGAAAATTAGCCTAGTCAAATCACCAGTAGTCTACACATCTCTGATTGATTGACCAGTGCAGTCGATGTTCTTCCCCTGTAGTTCATATTGCTAATGCGTGAGCTAACCACGGATAGCTTACCTAGCTCACTGGCAAGCTGATATGCTAGCTAAGCATATTCGTTTTGCCGAGAAACATAAATTGAAGATAACTGAACATAATTGTATTATTAATGTCATACATATAACGTGATTACATGACACAGTACAGTAACGGATGGAAATTAAACTCCGTAAACATTTGATCATATATTTTAAAACATAACGGCAGACAGTCAGCTAGCCTCAAGTTCGTTCTGCAATCGTTCGTTCAGGTTGATGGGCTTTTCCGCACCAGACTGTCAATCACATTGTAAAAATCACAAGACCGCTTAACTCTATGGTTTTGGCTCCAAATCGAGAACATGGCCGCGCCCGCCATTGAGCTTCAAAACGTGTTTTACAGACCCACGGAGAGGCAATGGGGGACGTCACAGTAGCTTTGTCCATATTTTTTACAGTCTCTGGTTTTGAAGCACAATTGAGCTTCCAGGGGACGTCTGGTTCGTGACGTCACAGCCCAATGTTAAAATCCTATTGACTTTTTAAAAATCATTGATTGTAAAATATCTATAGTGATTAAAAATAAATGATTTCTCACGATTTTTTGGGACCGTCATTCTCTGCCGTAGCATGTGCTTGGTTCTATTTATTTCAATCTCTGGAAGGAAAAATAACGGATTTATGTCGATTTACGATGTGTTGGTGGTCCTGAACTACACTAAAATCAAAGTCGCACGATATACGTCACAACCACGTGTGCTTGTAAGTCTACCCGCCAAGTGCGGTGCCTTGGCTGCCCCTAACTGCTGGTCTGGGGTCAGATTTCCCTTCCCAGGGCCTAACTTTAACCATTAGTAGGAGAAGAAAATAACTGACTCTGGACCAGCAGATAGGCCCGACTGCACCCAACACCGGTGGCTAGCTAGCTATACCCACGACAAATGCGGTGTCACTGGTTAGCTTAATGCATTTTTTCAACGGTCAGGACAGTAATGTAAGAAGGGAGAAAATCATTCCAAATCCAACCATGTAGAGCATGTCATATACAGCCAGGGTAGATTAACGGGTCTTTCAGCGCCAGCATGAAAAATATCGTTTATAAAGTTTTTGTTAGCTAATGTCAAAGTCAGGTTTATTTGTCATTACAAACCATATGCTGCGGAGTACACGATGTAACGAAACTTCGTTTCGCAAGGTTTCGGTGTAAAATAGACTTTCCGTGTGCTCACAGCACTTACAAAGGAATACACACATTGTGAAAATCAGAATCACACTGCACTTAGACAAGACAGGTGCAGTAGGCAAGAGATAGACAATTTCGAATAAATAGTTTTATTAAAACAGTAAGTAGTAAATATATTGTCGGTAATTTATCGAAAACCATGCTGGCTAGCTATATTGTTGTCGTTGTGTTGTGATAAAAATATATATGACGTCATATTCCATTTGAAATTACGTCTTAAGTTAGTTCAGTTAGGTTGTACTCTTTTATACGGTCTATGGTTGTACTTTATTGATTCCTGAAGGAAATCCTGTTGTCATCACGACCGTACAATCATGATGTGAAATAAACAATATAACTTAATAGTAACAAATCTGTTATTTCCAGTAATTCTAAATTGAAATACGATATCAAAGTGACACTAGAAGTAGAAGGGCGCAAGTGTGTTCCAGCTGAGCCGTGACGATATAAGCGTGCGTCGTGAGCACAGTACCGGTATGTGTAGTTCCTAAGCGTACTAAACGTACACAACGTTGTACCTTGTACTTCTCATGGGTCAATCGTGCTGCTGATATTATATTTCATGAGTCCTATATGTCATGAGTACCGCATACCAATAGCTAACTGGTTCCCGACTTGTAACTAAAAATATCGCTTATTGAAAATTGCCCCATTCATTTTCCCATTGCCAAATTTGCGGGAAAACGAGGGGAGTGGCTTGGTGACGTTTTCACTTACAAGCTCTATAGGCTAGCGTCACCCAGCAAGTAAACACCACAAACGGCGATGGAGTAGTAGCAGTTAATGGCTCATTAACTGACTGTGGCGAAAACATACGACGATAACTTGCTTGGTTAACAGCAGGTCTACCAGACAGTTATATGAAAATTAGCCTAGTCAAATCACCAGTAGTCTACACATCTGATTGATTGACCATCAGTGCAGTCGATGTTCTTCCCTTGTAGTTCATATTGCTAATGCGTGAGCTAACCACGGATAGCTTACCTAGCTCACTGGCAAGCTGATATGCTAGCTAAGCATATTCGTTTGGCGGGAAACATAAATTGAAGGTAACTGAACATAATTGTATTATTAATGTCATACATATAACGTGATTACATGACACAGTACAGTAACGGATGGAAATTAAACTCCGTAAACATTTGATCATATATTTTAAAACATAACGGCAGACAGTCAGCTAGGTTAGTGTTGAGGCCGGTTGAGGCAGTAGCTTCTAGCGACGATTGTGAAACGTCATTTCCGGAGCGTGATCTGTTGAGCGGTGTGGTGTTTGGTGGAGCGAAATTCAAACAGCTTTTGTTTTGTTTTTTCTTTTGACTGTTAGGAGCGGACCTCTGGAGCGGACACATCAGAAAGCATTAGGATTTAGAGAAGCACGAGCGCATCCCGGCTTGGGGTTTCCGGCCGGGGTTAGCCGTGTAGAAAACCTTCAAAAGGTTTAAAATAGGGAAAACGCCAAGTTCAAGCCCTACGCAGTTCTGTGATTTTGCTGGTGGTTGGTGTTCGTTTTCGTTTTTTTTTTTGTTTTTTTTTGCTAGTATTAAAAAGTATAAGGAAAGGTGTAATACTTTGGTAGCCGATGGATATGGGAAAGGGTGCTGGGGTTGAGGGAGGTGCGTGGAAGATGGCGGGTAAGGGAAGCCAGAAGAGGGTAGCATCGAGTGAAAGACCTGAGGTACCAGATGTATCTGGGGAAAATAAAATGAGAAAAATTAGTAATTCTGAAGAATATGTTATGTTGTTTAAAGTGAAAGACCAGAAACAGGGAGATAGAGGGATCCAGAGTGGGCTTTTTCAGCAGTGGGGTGACGTGGGCCAGCTTGATTTAATGCCTCTAAATCCTCCGTCATCCAGAACTACCGTCCTGTCTCCCTTCTCCCTTTCCTATCCAAAACAATTGAACGAGCTGCTTCTAATCAACTCTCCTCTTTTCTCTCCCTGAACAACCTCCTAGACCCCTACCAGTCTGGCTTCAGACCTGGCCACTCGACAGAGACCGCACTCCTCTCGGTCAATGAGTCGCTTCACGCCGCACAAGCAGCCTCCCATTCATCTGTCCTGATCCTCCTAGACCTTTCTGCTGCCTTTGACACCGTCAACCACCCCATCCTCCTGTCCTCCCTGGCAGCTATGGGGATCTGTGGCACAGCACTAGACTGGATTGAGTCGTACCTCTCCGGTCGCTCCTTCCAAGTCGCCTGGGCTGGTGCAGTATTGGCACCTCGCCCCCTTGCCACAGGAGTTCCCCAGGGCTCTGTCCTTGGTCCCCTCCTATTCTCCCTGTACACCCAATCTCTTGGTCCTGTAATCTCTGCCCATGGGTTGTCCTATCATTGTTATGCCGATGACACCCAACTCTTTCTCTCCTTCCCGCCCTCTGACACTCAGGTCTCTGCTCGCATCTCTGCTTGCCTGAGGGACATCCAGAGCTGGATGGATAACCACCATCTTAAGCTGAACCCAGGTAAGACGGAGATGATCTTCATCCCTGCTCCATCCTCTAACCTTCTCGACTTTTCTTTTTCCCTGGGGGACACTGTGGTGTCATCATCACCCACCGCAAAAAACCTTGGAGTGGTGATGGACAACAGGCTGTCCCTCTCCCAGAACATCACGGCGGTGAGTCGAACGTGCAGGTTCTTCCTGTACAACATCCGGAGAATCCGCCCCTTCCTCACCACCTACGCAACCCAGCTCCTGGTTCAAGCGATGGTCCTGTCCCGCCTGGACTACTGCAACTCGCTACTGGCTGGTCTGCCAGCATCCGCCATCAGACCCCTGCAGCTCATCCAGAATGCTGCAGCGCGTCTGGTCTACAACCTCCCCAGACATTCCCATGTCACCCCCCTGCTCACTGACCTCCACTGGCTGCCTGTTATGGCTCGCATCAAATTTAAGACCTTGGTGCTTGCATACCAGGCAGCTAAGGGGTCAGCACCAGGGTACATTCAGAGGATCATCAGACCCTACACACCAGCCAGACCTCTCCGTTCTGCCACCTCTGGACGCTTGGCACCTCCCCCTCTTCGCGTCTGTACTTCCCGCTCCCGTCTGCTGTCTGTCCTGGCCCCTCGCTGGTGGAATGACCTCCCCGTGACGGTAAGAACAGCAGAGAATCTCACCACTTTCAAACGCAGACTGAAGACTCATCTCTTCAGGCTGCACCTCTCCCCAGCCCTCCCTAGCCTATAGTTCAGCTCACTGTACCTAGTTAGGATAATGATTATGTTAGTGTATCTGGCAGGATTGTTTTGTTTGATTAGGTGTGATTCCAGTGCTAGTTTGTACTTGGTAGGAGTCTTGCTTGCTGAACAAGCTTACTCTACAGGGTTGGAGTCCTGATCGATGTGGTCACTTCTGGCACTACGATCCTTACTTCACTCTAGTGTTTCTTTTGCACCTCTACATCATGAACCTATGCACTTGTTGTACGTCGCTCTGGATAAGAGCGTCTGCTAAATGCCTATAATGTAATGTAATGTAAATCCCCTAAGAGTTACAAACGCTTTGGAAACTCAGATCGGTAAGGGATTCCAGGCCAAGATATTGTCAAATGGGCTGTTGAGAGTGTGTTGCAAAGATAAAAAACAATATGATTGCGCTAAGGAGGTGGGGAAGTTGGTAGTGAAGGTTGAGAGCGTGATTCCCAGAGAGAGACAGGGACTCAAACGAGTAATTTATGGTGTGTACGCCGGCCTGTCTGAGAAGGAAATCTTAGACAACATTAAGGGTGGCCGAAATCTTTAGATTCAAAAGTAAGGAGGGAGGCAAAGGGAACTCGCCAGTCCTGCTAACGTTTGCAGACAGCTCGCTGCCAGAAAGAGTGTATATTGGAAGCATGGCGTATCGTGTAAAGGAATACGTAAGACCACCGTTGCGATGCTTTAACTGTCAGAGGTTTGGGCACATTGCTAGCTCTTGCGTATATGCAAGCGTATATGTGCGAAGTGTGGGGAAGATCATGTAATCCAAGAATATAAAGCAGAGGTCCCCAAATGTTGTAATTGTAGAGGGGATCATGCGGCAGCGTTCCGTGGATGTGAGCACTTTGTCCAAGCCAGGCGAGTCCAGAATGTGAAAGAGCAGCACAAAGTTTCATATGCAGAGGTAGTTAAAAGAGTGGATAGAGAGCGGGGACTTGGGAACTTAACGACAAACAGTGCAGTGTTGGGGAGCCAGCCCGCTTGTCCAACTTTACCACAATTTCCCCCTGATATGTTGATATTGAGCAGAGAATCTTTGCTAGCTTTCATTGTTGATGTGTTGGTAGGTGCAAAAATAACAAGCAAGAAATCGGACATTATTAAAATTGTGGTTGATGCAGCTGAAAGGTTTCTTGGTTCGAAACAGTTTTTACCAGAAAAATTACATGAGTACATGACGAAGAAACAACATATAGGTAACTCACAGCTGACGACTGACAATATGGAGGAGTTGTACGTGGACGACGATACTGGGGATTAATTTTTGATATTCTTCAATGGAATGCCGGCAGTCTTATAGCAAACGGCCAGGAATTAAAGAGATTTGTCGACGCATTTAAAGAGAAACCTGAACTGATCTGTATCCAAGAGACGTGGTTAAAGCCCTGCCCGGATTTTGTAATTCCGGGATATGTATGCTTGAGAATGGATAGGTCTGATAGAACAGGCGGGGGGTGTGCAACTTTTATTAAGATAGGAGTCCAGTATAGGAGGCTTGAAATACGCCCTAATCTTGAGTGTTTGGCGGTGGAAGTTTGGAGTAGCCATAGGTCTATAACTATTATTAATTTTTATAATCCTTGTAAGCGTTTGGCATTGTCAGAGTTTGATGAGATTATGGAGCGTGTAAGATGTCCTATTATATGGGTTGGGGACTTTAATGCTCATAACCCTCTATGGGGCAGTGATAGCAAGGACATCAATGGAATAGTTGTAGAAGAGTTCCTGGATAAATATGATTTGGTAGCGATAAATGATGGAAGGCCGACCAGGTATCATATTTTAAGGAATACTTGCAGTCACATAGACTTAACTATTGCTTCTTCAAACTTAGCCAGAATAGGGAAGTGGGATGTTATGGATGGACATCTATTGGGCAGTGATCATTATCCAATTGTATGCAGTTTCGGTAGAAATCTGAGAATAGAAGTGGAAGAGAGAGTTCCCAGATACAATTTTTCTCAGGCTAAATGGGATGAATTTCAGGAGAGGGCTCAAAGTTTAGTAGAAGAGATAGATAGTGAGGGCTCTGTAGACAATTGGAATGCGTCTCTCAGTAAGATGATCCATAAGGCAGCCTGTGGCACTATCCTATGAAGAAGAATCCCAGATCTCGTGCATCGGTTCCTTGGTGGAACAAAGAGTGTGACACAGCTGTAAGAAACAGAAATTAGGGCATATAGGAAATTAAGGAAACATCCAATGCTGTGTTATGCAGTGGAATATAAGAGATTAAGGGCAGTAACAAGAAGAGTAATTAAAAATGCAAAAAGAAATAGTTGGAGAAGATATTGTGGAACACTAGGCCCTGAGACTCCTGTAAGGCACCTGTGGGCAGCAGTACACAGAATGTCAGGATTGTATAAAAGAAAACCAATTCCGGTTTTACAGAATGGTGAGGTGGAAGCAGTATCCGACAAAGGAAAAGCTGACATGTTTGTTGATGTCTTTCAAGCAGTGCATAGATGTGGGGATCTGGGAGTTGAGAGAGATATGAAGAGGAGCAAGCTGATGTTAGCTAATCAGTGGAAGCTGGATAGGAGTTCAGAAAATGACAATCCAATAAATTTGTTTTTTAATATGAAAGAAGTGAGGGATGCCATTTATTCTGGTGCAAACACTACTCCTGGGAGAGACGGGCTGTCTTATGAATTATTCAAACATTTGGATGAGTTAGTTCTTGAAGAAATTCTAGCTTTGTTTAACTCGGTGTGGGCAGAGGGTTGTCTACCTAAGGAATGGAAACATGCAGTCGTAGTCCCTATCTTGAAACCAGGTAAAGATGCATCTGACCCCAGTTCATATTGGCCTATAGCATTAACATCAGTGCTTTGTAAAATCATGGAAAGGATGATTACCAATAGGCTTGTTTATTTTTTAGAAAGTAAGGGACTTTTTGCCAATTTCCAAAACGGCTTCAGAAATGGTAGGTCAACAATGGAGTCACAGTTTTAGACCAAGATGTTAAAAAAGCATTTGATAGTAAAGAAATAGTGGTAAGTGTATTTTTGGATATTGAGAAAGCTTATGATTCCTTGTGGAAGGAGGGACTAATGATTAAAATATATGATTTAGGAGTTAGAGGCAGAATGTTCAATTGGATCAAAGATTTTCTAATGAGAAGAACAGTACAAGTACAAGTGGGTGGGAAAAGCTCAAAAATCGTTGAAATAGGAAATGGTACCCCGCAAGGAAGTGTAATTAGCCCAGTCCTATTTAATATAATGATAAATTATATATTTAGTAACATTGGAAGAGGGTTTGGACAGTCATTATTTGCAGATGATGGTGCCATTTGGAGAAGAGGAAGAAATGCAGAGTTTAAGTCCAAAAGGCTCTAGTTTCTGTAGAGGAATGGGCAGACAAATGGGGCTTTAAAATCTCAGCCGTAAAGTCTAAATTTATGATATTTGGTTTTAGAAGAAAGTTACCTAACCTAGGACTGCACATGTATGGATCTTCACTGGAGAGAGTGAAAAACTTCAAATTTCTGGGAATCTGGTTTGAAGAGCGAATGACTTGGGCGGTTCATACAGCAAGAGCTCTAGCAAAAGGGGAAAAAGTGTTAAATGTCATGAGAAGTCTGGCTGGATGTGACTGGGGGGCAGAGAGAGAGACTATGCATTTAATATACCAGGCAATGATAAGATCTGTACTTGACTATGGGTGTTTTGTTTATGGCTCAGCTGCCAAGTCGGTGCTCGGGAAATTAGACATTCTACAGAGCAAGGCATTGAGACTCTGCTGTGGGGCTTTTAAAACGTCCCCAATTCCTGCACTGCTTATTGGAATGGGAGAAATGCCCTTATACTTAAGGCGAATTAAGTTGGGGCTGCAGTACTGGGTAAAACTAAGTGGAGCTAATAAAACACTCCCAGCCAGGTGTCTTTTACAAGGGTCATGGAATCCGGGTGGCAAGATTAAAAGGAAACCATTTTTTGACAGTGTTAATCAGTGGGCCAGTAAATTGAGAATGGAGCAGGAAAGCATAGCAAATCATACGGGCTGGTTACCTGTACCTTTTTGGGTAATGCAAGAGCCGGACATTGACCTCACTTTTTTACAAGAAAAGGACAGTAGTGTGATAGTTTCAAAAACAGAACATTATCTCAACAGAGAGATGGAGTCTTATTTGAAAGTTTTTACAGATGGTTCTAGGGACCCAGAGAGTGGGAAAGCAGGATTTGGACTGTATTTGGCTCAGTTTGGTCTTAGGATTGAGCGGCGTGTCACTGATGGAAGTTCTGTCTTCACGACAGAACTACTGGCAATTCTTTGGGCTTTGTGGTGGACAGAGGACGTAAGACCAAAGAAAGTCCTCATTTGTTCTGACTCAGCAGCTGCTCTGATGGCTATAAGAGGACTTAAATCAAAAGCTCGGCCTGACCTTATTAATGAGATTTTATCTGTTTTGTTCAGAATTGGGAAATCTGGTTGCGAAGTCAAGTTCTGCTGGGTTCCTGGGCATACTGGAGCTGAGGGAAATGAAATAGCCGACACTATAGCAAAGGCAAGTCTTAAGAAAGGAGACATAGATGTAAATATATCCCTGGGAAGGGTGGAACCTAGAGGAAAAATCAAGGAGGGTGTTGAAAGAGAATGGCGGGGATTATGGGAAAAGGAGACTAAAGGAAGACACTATTTTTATTTCCATCCTCAGATTAAAAAACCCAGTTGTTGGTCTGGAACCCGAAGAGATTCAGTTAAAATTAGCAGACTGAGGCTTGGACACTGTGGGTTAAATCATTGTAGGAAAACATCCAACAGGACTATGTGAGTGTGGAAACCCAGAAACAGTCAAGCATGCTCTCCTGGCGTGTGGCAAGTATAAAGCAGAGAGGGAAACTTTCTATAAGAGATTGTCAGACCTAGGAGTAGTTGCATTCTCCGTTAAATCTTTTTTTGGCCAAAGCGAGAACCACCAGCTGATCATCAATACAGTTTTACAGTTCCTGCACGAGTCAGGGCTGTATATGAGAGTATGAGCTGCAAATGTTAAATTTATATCCTGTGGAGGGCAGTAATACGCCTAGTTGCGTGTACACTGCCGGAAACTGACAAGAAGAAAAAGAAGAAGAACATGACCAGGAAATGACTTTCAAACAGCAAGTCCTTTTTTTGGCTGCCTGATCTGACTCAGAGACTGTAAAAAAGAAAGTGCAGCGGCAATATGCATTATTAAGTCCTGATTGTTATAGTTATAAAGAAATTCCACACCGCGGTTGGCATTGTTTACTTTATATTTTTTAAATAAGACGATGTTGTAAATTTGCGGCGATTTACCAAAGGAGTTGGACGATTTATACTTAAGTTTGATAAGCGGAACAAGAAACCAGCTTAGTCGGTGAGTAACTAGCCAACACAGGAAAAGTAGCAGCGAGCTAGCAAGATGTTGACTTCTGGAACGACGTTTTTAAAAATCTTACGGTTAAAATGTAAGCACTAATTTAAAACGCATACACCACATTACATTGTTTTTTACGGTGTATTATCTTCAAACGTTTGAAAGTTTTCGCTGTCGTCAGTAGGCTATCAGCTTGCGCGGCATGATGTCTGTTTCGCTTTTAATTCGTCTTGGGAGTAGGGGATATCGCTGTCCTGTCTTGTAGCATGTAGCATTTAGTCTGTTTAAACAGACACAAATACGATGCATTAAGCTACTTGTACCAATCGTCATTTAAAGTTTTATCACTTTAATGTCCACGTGTTCTGTCCGGAACTTTAACGCTTGTCAAGTTTCCTAGTGCAATGGCAATGAAGGAAATTAGTCATCTTATTAACACAGTGGTTAGTATTGATTGGCACGTTCTTTTTTATGTTTTCAAACTAAGATCATGCCAACATGGACTAACACGTTTTAGATTTCAAGTCTTGTTTATCATGGAACAAAATAATTATTTTTTCTATAGTTAACATGTTACCAGTGCCAGTCCTCATTTTGATAAAATTGTATTGTGTATTATAAAGAACATGGCTAGCGGCTTCTACTGTGAGTCTCACCATAATGGTACAACTATGCCTTTTACTAATGTGGCACAGCATTGCTGTTACAGTATTATTTGTGTAAACATACACCCCCCCCCCCCCTACACACACACACACACACACACACTCACTCTGTCTCTCTCTCTTTCTGCGTGACAGGTCCCATGAGCACTAGAAGTGTAAACGGCTGTACGTGTTTCGAGGAAGACTAACAGCTTTTCGCATCAAGGCGAATCCTGTCCTGAGCACCAGGGATAGGGGTATAGGGGAAAGGGTTCTTCGCCTAAAGCAGAGTTAAACCCCACAAACGTGCACGCGTGCACAAACACTCACACACACACACGCACACTCAGCACAGCGCCCTCCGCCACCATGTGCCTGGCACGGAAGCAGGTCTTCAACAAGGACCGGACGTTTCGGCCCAAGTGGAAGTTCGAGCCGAGAACGCCGCACTTAGTGCTGCACAAGAAGGCGCAGGCGTCGCTCGACACCATGCTGTACTTCAAGCAGATGGTGCAGCTGCCGCATGGCGAGGGCCTCCACAACTGGGTGGCCGTGCACGTGGTCGACTTCTTTAACGGCATCAACCTGATCTACGGCACCATCAGCGACTCCTGCACCGAGCAGAGCTGCCCCGTGATGTCCGGCGGGCCCAAGTACGAGTACCGCTGGCAGGACGACGGCAAGTACAAGAGGCCCACCGCCCTGCCCGCGCCCAAGTACATGAGCCTGCTGATGGACTGGATCGAGGTGCAGATCAACAACAAGGACATCTTCCCCATCAACGCCGGTAATGATGGCGACCGTTTATGTTTATGTAGCGCCTTCCCTCTTTGTCTGTGCTTTGTGAAGGTGCAGCAACACACAGGTAACGCAAAGTGAAACAGGAATAGGACTTGACACAGAGCACCCCCCCCGCCTACTAAGACAAGTTGGTGTGAAATACAATTGAATGATTTGTAAGGAAAAAATGCATTAAAAACAGAAACAATTCAAGAAAAGGCCTGGAAGAAAGAGAGAGAATGTGTAATGAAAGACAGGGGGTCTCAAACTCCAGTCCTGCAGGGCTGCACTGTCTGCCCTGGGTTTCTTTGTCTGATTACGCACCTCAGTGCTTAATTTAAGTTGTTCATTTGCTGAAGAATCCTCACGCCTTCTTTGCGAGGCTTAAACTGACTGCCGTTTGAGTGAATCCAAAAACACAACAATGGATAGGAATGGAAAGGTTATCCCGGACGAGCCCCCAAAAACATGTTACGGCCCAAGACTGCCGAGTTTCAGTAACCGGCTGTCAGCCCAAAGCCAAACACATTTAAAAACACCACAACGTTCTTTGGCAGAATACAAAATATATATTTATTACAAAACCCAATAACCTAATACAATACAATACCCGCAAACAAACAGGTAGACAGGATAGAGCCAGCAGATCTAACCTAACACTCACTGTCTAAATGTACAGTTCTACCCTCACTACCGGGGAGGATGGGACAAGGGAAGGATCAAATTACAGGGGAGAAAGGGGGAAGTGAGTCTTCCGGTCCGCTGCAACCGTACCCTGACTAACTACAATAAAAAGGTGCAAAGGAAACCTTACTACATGGAAGTATGCAATGTTTGATGTTGTACTTCAGTTCCCATAAAGCATCTCTCCAAAATCCCCTAGACATCATAAGCAGTGCCTTTGCTTGAGGCACTGTGGGAGCTTGAGGCAGGGGTAATGTGGGTGTGCCTGGGTAACCTGTCTTTCAAGGTGAAGTGTGAAGGATGGGACCATTATAAGTGCCCACGCATGTCACTGATTCATGTTTGAATTGGCTGAGTGAATGATGCGTTTACTTTTGATATTTTACTGGACAGACCTTTGTGTGGTTTGTCTTAATGTGGGGAATACCCAAAGTTTTGAGCTTCATGATCCAACCCATAATTTTCCATTCGCTACACCTTTTCAGGTTTTTATTTTTATTTTTTTATTACCGTTTGTTTCAATGGCCAGTCCAGCACCTTGTTGGGCCAGAATTACCCCCCCCCCACCCACCCACCCCAGGGCATGGTTTGGGCATGCACTCCCTGGCCTGTGCCTGAAGAGCACCATCTCATCAAGCAGGGCATTAGCCCCTTTCCCCCCCCGAGTGAATATTTCCATTAAGATGTCTGTGTGGTTTTTCCTTTGGCACACACTGTACTTGCTGTTCTGTGCCTTCATTCATGGTGTTAATTTATTTTATTTTTTAAGGTACTCCTTTCCCCAAGACCTTCATGCAGGTGGCCAAAAAGATCCTGTCGCGCCTGTTCCGTGTGTTCGTGCACGTCTACTTCCACCACTTCGACCACGTGTCCCAGATGGGGGCGGAGGCGCACGTCAACACCTACTACAAGTACTTCTACTACTTTGTCACGGAGTTCAACCTCATGGACCACAAACAGCTGGAGCCTCTGGTGAGTGAGCGAGCGAGCGGGGGGGGGCAGGGGGGGTGGATGGGTGTGTGTTAGTGAGTGAGTGAGTGAGGGATAGATGGACAGAGAGAGGGATGGAGAGACGATAAGGGATTACATTTCTGTATGTTTGTCTGTTTCCCACTGATGCTGGCTTCATAATTAAAAACACTTACTGTTTTTAAAACCATTATGAGTAATATTGAATGCTATTCTCTGGGCACCCCTGGCCATCACAGCAGGGCACGTTCCTGTGACAGTAAAGCTGTATTTACTGGCTCTCTGCTCCTGCAGTGAATGCACAGCCATGAGACAGCTGCAGTGGGTTATTTAGACACTAATACAGGTTCATAAGCCCTGCTCTGGGTGGGGACGGGTATGTTTATGTCAGAGAGCAGTGTAGGGTGTGTGGTGATGTGTGTTTATGTCAGAGGGCATTGTAGGGTGTGTGTGGTGATGTGTGCGTGTTTATGTCAGAGGGCAGTGTAGGGTGTGTGTGGTGATGTGTGTGTGTTTATGTCAGAGGGCAGTGTAGGGTGTGTGGTGATGTGTGTGTGTTTATGTCAGAGGGCAGTGTAGGGTGTGTGTGGTGATGTGTGTGTGTTTATGTCAGAGGGCAGTGTAGGGTATGTGTGGTGATGTGTGTGTGTTTATGTCAGAGGGCAGTGTATGGTGTGTGTGTTGAACTCAGAGATTACTCGTCTTAGCCCAGCTGAAACACAGGCTGACCACTTCTCATTTTCACTTTAAAATCGGCAGCCAGTTCAGATCCAGGTGGGGTGAGTTAGGTGTGTACTCCTCTGCTGCAGTCAGTGGGTTAAGTGATGAGCCACAGTGACAGCCGGGACGTCCTGTGGCTCCCTGGGCCCGGGTTCGACTTGGAGGGGGGGGGCCCTCTGGGTAAAGGTGCCCTGTGTCAGCATGTCGGTGGGAAAAGGACAGAATTCACTGGGATGTCGTCATGGTGATGTTGCTCCCTGCAATCTCACGGTGAAATTTCTGTGCCCCTGTCTCTCCTGCAGAAAGAGATGACATCACGGATGTGCCACCGAGAAATGGACCCCCCCCCCCCCATTCCCAAACTTCACATTCCCCCCCCTCTCCAGGAACACAGCCGGACCACACGGGAGAGAAGACTGAAACAGGAAACGCAATCAGAAAGAATCAATTTTTGTAAACGTGTAATAATCTTTTTTAGCAGGAGAGCTTTTTAAGCAGCCTATTTTCTACTGTGTTTGAGAAGCGGAGAAGTTCTATTAGTGTCCAGCTTACACCAATCATTCTTTTCTTTTCTTTTTTTTGGTGAAATGTTTCTTTGATATTTTGCTGGGCCTTTCTGTTCAGTGTGAAGCATTATGACTTTTACATGTTTATGTGTTTATATACCAAATCCATTGCTAGCTAACAAGGTAGGATTGTAAGCATCAAATAACCTTGATTGTAAGGCTAGCTTTGCTTGTTAGCTACCTACGAGTTTTCTTGCAAGTCGTGTTTTGATTTTTAACGATGTAGGATATGTAGTGTTTAGATTTTGGCCTTAGCGAGGGAAACGGTGAATAAGAATGTGGCCTGGCCTCCCCATCACAAGCATCAAAGCAAATGTGACTGGAGCAGTTTTAAATTCCACTGATAACCTAATCTAGGCTGACAATCTATGGGTCTCAGCTCCTCAGAAGGGACAAACCATATGACACAGGACACCATATCGGGGGTTGGAGACCCTGCATGCCTAACATTTCCCATTACTTTCAGTTTGAATGCAATCTTTAGGTAGGCCAGTCCTTACCATAAATTAATCTGACCCCCCTTCCCTTCTGTCCTGAACCTTAACCAGGCATGACCCAATCAGGGCAAACATCCTCAAGCCATGCTGGGTAAGGTATTTAAGATGGCCACAGGAGAAAGTTGGTTGTGTTGCGTTTGGTTTCGGAGCCTGGAAGAAGAGTTTTCCTCTTTATTTTGGTGGTGGTTCCTTGGTTGTGTGCTTGTAGCTGGTTTCCTTTCATCCTGTGGCGCTTATACTGGAAGTGGGTGATACTTTGGCAAGGTCTGGCTTATCCCACTCTCTCTCTCTTTCTCTCTCTCTCTATTTTCTGGTATTTCTGGATTAGTTGTTTAATGTTTTACTGTATGTCTTCTGTTGTGTAATTTAGAAGTAGTGTGCCTGCATCCAATAAAGAATATCTTTTCAATTCATTATAATTGACTGCTACTTACTGAATTCAATTATTTAATCTGAAAACCTGGTATAGAGCTTGTTTTGACTTGTTGGTTGATTCCACCAGTGCACTGTATCAATGAATTCGGCAATTTAATTTATAATTCTCATTTTAAATAATTATTAAATTAATTCACATAAAGTATATTTTACATGTAGGTTAAGTGAGGGGTACTTGCACGCAATATCTGTTGTGTTCAGTATTCAGGGTGCTGGACATTTTAACAAGGACATTGATTGTTGGCACTGCTGGATTCAGAAGATAAACATATTCTTAATTAATCCTTGCTTGTCCGACAACGAATTCAACTGAACATAACCACAATAATTTTACAATTTAACATATAGAAAGCAAATTGTTATCCTGAAACTATTTGGGGCAATTTGGACATTTAATATGTTATGTATAGGCAAGCAGTGAGTTAGTGACCTGGTTGTCCTTTCTTTCTTGAGTCATGAGGAACAACCGAATTTCGCCAAGGTGGAGGAGAGGATGCGGGCCTACTACTACTCCACCTCCAAGAAGACCCCCCCGGAGGAGAAGCCCGGAGCCGCCGCTGCCTCTGCAGACCCGCTCGGGGTCTAGACCACGCCTCCTCAGTTCTCGGGGCGGGCTCTTTAGCGCCCTCTACGGGCGCCTCTGTGAATAATTATCTCAACCCTCCTCCCTCCCCCCCCCCCCCGGTCCTGGTGGGTTGCAGGATCTGCTGGTTTATCGCTATCCCCTTAAAATCGCCAGTTGGCCTCGGCCAAACGAAGCAGGTGAGGTCAGCTGACTGTGCAGCAGCCACTTTTAATCGTTTGGTTACGGGTTACGAGTCTAAAAAAAAAAAAAAACTTTTCCCCACCATAGGCATAGATATAGATTTCGGGGGAGACGCAGGGTACACGTCCCCCTCAGTATTTAGAACATGTGCATTCCCCCCCCCCCCCCCAATAAAAACATGAAAGAAGCAGAGGACTTTTATTTCCACCATAAATTGAAGCAGAAAAGGCACAAATTGGTGCATAATAATTCACCAGAATGCAGGAAATGAAGTGTTTGACGCTCAAAATTTCCTGGGTGGTGGGGGAGGGGGGACCCCAGACCCCCTGCTTAACGTGTCACCCCAAATGTTCAAACGAAACCTACGCCACTGTTCCCCTCAACCCATCGTGATTTCGGCTGACACCCACTCGATGTACTAAATCAAAATCAGTCGCGACACAACAACGTAACAAACTTGCGAGGCAGAGACGATGGCCGTGTCGCAGCGCAGCCACCTGTCTCAAACGGCCGCTGAAGCTTGTGTGCTGCCAGTGTTATTGTTTTTGTTTTGAATGGTCTTTCTCTGCAAACTTTTTATATAAGAGAAATCTTCTGGTAGGCTACAAGGGGGTTTAAAAGTTTAAACGTCTCTTCAGAGTTTTCACGCGAGAAGCATAATGCAGCTTTATCGTAAAAATGTTATGATTCTGGTAAGATGCCAAGTAGGCTATATAATTTTAATATTTTGAAGGTATTTTTGCTTGGTCTTCAATAGCAATATAGTCTATAATGTCTTAAAAGGTAGTCAGCGCACCTTTTTAAAAATGTTATGCTCCTTTAGATTTTAAAATAGTTTGAGGTACACCTAGGCTGAGTCCTAAAACCTGAACTTGTTTTAACAGCCATACTCCATGTAGCAGGGTTTTGGCTGGTTTAATAGATACATGGATATTCAGTTCAGCATGAGAAGCACCCTGAGCCAAAATCTTCCTGCTTTTTGTGTCTTATATTTGTTTTTTTTTTCTCACACAGATATATATTTGATTGCCTTTCTGAAATAAAAACTATGTGCGCATCATGAATCAAACTATTACAACTACTGATGTATTAACCTATTACTTTTCAACTGCTATGAAAACAGTTTTTTGTTTGAGTTCATTTGAACTTGTATCATTTTTTTGAAATTTTAATAAAAGTATTTCCATTAATTTCAATGTTTATGCATCTCTATTTCTTTTTGAGTTTGTGTGTGTGTGTGTGAGAGGGAGAGAGAGAGAGAGAGAGAGAGAGAGAGAATGTGTGTGTGTGGGCATGTATTACTATCTTTGTGAGAACCAAATGTCCCCACAAGGATAGAAAGATGAGGAAAATTATGCAAGGTGGGGACCTTTTGCTGGTCCCCACAAGTTCAAGAGGCTGTTTTAGGGTTAGGACTTAGGGTTAGGGTTACAATTAGGTTAAGGTTAGGCATGTAGTGGTTGGGGTTAGGGTTAGAGTAAATGGTAAATGGACTGCATTTATATAGCGCTTTTATCCAAAGCGCATTACAATTGATGCCTCTCATCACCCATTCACACACACACACACTGCACACACCAACGTTGAAAGGCTGCCATGCAAGGTACCAATCAGCTCATTGGGAGCAATTAGGGGTTAGGTGTCTTGCTCAGGGACAGGGACACTTCGACACGCCCAGGGCGGGGGATCAAACCGGCAACCCTCCGACTGCCAGACAACCGCTCTTACCTCCTGAGCTAGAGGTTACGAAATGAATGTAAGTCAATGGGAAGTCCTCACAAGTATAGCAATACGAATGTATGTGTGTGTGTCTGTCTGTGCATGCATGTGGTTGTGTGCATGTTCATAGAAATTAACCAAATTTAATTCAATTAAATAACAAACCGGATTCAAACAGCATGAAAATGCATGTCCCATATCGCATGCTTGTTTCAGATTGCTTGTTTTTAAAAGGAACAATGTGATTTGGGAAGGTTTAAATGGAGCCTTTCGTTAATTTAACCAATGTTGCTGTTTTTTTTACTGCAAGATAATCTAGTGCTAGGCATAAATGTACTCATTAAAACTTAATCTTTTTTTGGGGGGGGGGGGGGGGTGGGGTGAGTCTTACGCATTACGAGGCTATGCATCATGAAATGACTCCTGGGCCTACTGGACGTGTATATTTACATTCCTATTTACAGTCAGATCCTTCAGGACCGTAACCTCGACAAATATCAAATTCGGCATTTTACTTCACTTAGCTAGTACACCAAGTAAATTACACCCTGTAGCCCACAGTGTTCGTGGCATTTAAACCAGTACGTATTTTTCAATCTTAACACAAAGCTGCTCGTCGGTATATATATACACAGCACATTTTTTATTAGCCCGAGGCTACACGAACTACTTAACTTTCTGTGAAAAAAAAACTTGACTGAATTAGGCTGCATAGGCTTGCTTCTTCCTCCAAAGACGAGCAGTCTGTGCACCCACGGGCGGTGTGCCATGACGTTTCTTCAAAGGAAGTGTTTTCTGTGGTTAGGGAGGGGCCTTCTGTCTGACTTCGCAAAGAAAGTGCAGCGGCAATATGTATTATTAAGTCCTGATTGTTATAGTTATAAAGAAATTCCACACCGCGGTTGGCATTGTTTACTTTATATTTTTGAAATAAGGCGATGCTGTAAATTTGCGGCGAGTAACCAAAGGAGTTGGACGATTTATACTGAAGTTTGCTAAGCGGAACAAGAAACCAGCTTAGTCGGTAAGTAGCTAGCCTACACAGGAAAAGTAGCAGCGAGCTAGCAAGATGTTGACTTCTGGAACGATCTTTTTAAAAATCTTACGGTTAAAATGTAAGAACTAATTTAAAACGCACACAACACATTGTTTTTTTTGCGGTGTATTATCTTCAAACGTTTGAAAGTTTTCGCTGTCCTCAGTAGGCTATTAGCTTGCATGGCATGATGTCTGTTTCGCTTTTAATTCGGCTTGGGAATAGGGGGATACCGTTGTCCTGTCATGTAGCATGTAGCATTTAGTCACAAAACGATGCGTTAGGCTACTTGTAGCAATCGTCATTTAAAGTTTTATCACTTTAATGTCCACGTGTTCTGTCCGGAACTTTAACGCTTGTCAAGTTTGCTAGTGCAATGCCAATGAAGGAAATGAGTCATCTTAATTACACAGTGGTTAGTAATGATTGGCATGTTCTTTTTTATGTTTTCAAACTAAGATCATGTTTTGGGCATCAATAAATTGCCAACATGGACTAACACGTTTTAGGTTTCAAGTCTTGTTTATCATGGAACAAAATTATTATGTTTTTCTATAGTTAACATGTTACCAGTGGCAGTCCTCATTTTGATAAAATTGTATTGTGTATTATAAAGAACATGGCTAGCGGCTTCTACTGTAAGTCTCACCATAATGATACAACTATGCCTTTTACTAATGTGGCACAGAATTGCTGTTACAGTATTATTTGTGTAAACATACACCCCCCCCCCCCCCTACACACACACACACACACACACACACACTCACTCTGTCTCTCTCTCTTTTTGCGTGACAGGTCCCATGAGCACTAGAAGTGTAAACGGCTGTACGTGTTTCGGGGAAGACTAACAGCTGTTCGCATCAAGGCGAATCCTGTCCTGAGCACCAGGGATAGGGGTATAGAGGAAAGGGTTCTTCGCCTAAAGCAGAGTTAAACCCCACAAACGCGCGTGCGTGCACAAACACTCACACTCACACACACTCACTCAGCACAGCGCCCTCCGCCACCATGTCCCTGGCGCTGAAGCAGGTCTTCAACAAGGACCGGACGTTTCGGCCCAAGCGAAAGTTCGAGCCGGGAACGCAGCGCTTCGAGCTGCACAAGAAGGCGCAGGCGTCGCTCAACGCCGGGCTGGACCTGAAGCAGGCGGTGCAGCTGCCGCACGGCGAGGGCCTCCACGACTGGGTGGCCGTGCACGTGGTGGACTTCTTCAACCGCATCAACCTGATCTACGGCACCATCAGCGACTCCTGCACCGAGCAGAGCTGCCCCGTGATGTCCGGCGGGCCCAAGTACGAGTACCGCTGGCAGGACGACGGCAAGTACAAGAGGCCCACCGCCCTGCCCGCGCCCAAGTACATGAGCCTGCTGATGGACTGGATCGAGGTGCAGATCAACAACGAGGACATCTTCCCCACCAACGTCGGTAATGATGGCGACCGTTTATGTTGATGCAGCGCCTTTTCCTCTTTGTCCGTGCTTTGTTGAACGTGAAACGACACAGAAGTAACGCGAAGTGAAACAGGAATAGGATTTGACACCGAGCACCCCCCCCCCCATTATTTTAGACAAGTTGGTGAGAAAAAACAATAAAATGATTTGTAAAATGAATTATGAAAAGAAAAAATTCAAGAAAAGGCCTGGAAGAAAGAGAGAGAATGTGTAATGAAAGGCAGGGGGTCTCCAACTCCAGTCCTGCAGGGCTGCACTGTCTGCTCTGGGTTTCTTTGTCCGATTACGCACCTCAGTGCTTAATTTAAGTCGTTGATTTGCTAAAGAGTCCTCGCGCCTTGTATGCCAGGATTAAATTGGCTGCCGTTTGAGTGGAAGCCACAATAACCTGTGGAGCGCGTGCCGCCCGGAGGACTTGCAGATGCTGCTAGTCCGCTAGGACCGGAGTATTACATCCGTGACGTGAAAAAGGATCACTGGCGGTACAGCGACCCAACTGTGTTAGCGGATCACCCGGTCAGATAATGACGGCGTGTGGAAGTGCGCGCAGTTTCCTCCCGAGCCGATTAACGGACGATTCTAGAGCGAGGCTGTGTTTACATTAGCGCGGGCCCCAGTTACGCCTCGGCGGTTTTTTGCAGCGTTTACATTGCTTCCCAGGAGGCGCTTGTCGTGTGACGTGAGCTGGCTGTGTGTGTTTCACAATCTGTGAGCTGATATTCTCCGTTCCCCGGCCAGGTCAAAGGCACGTGTTTTATTTTTATTCCCGTGAGGCAGTTTGGGGCCGGGTATCCTCCTTGGACCTGGCCATTAATTTTTGTCCCCTGTAGGGGACGTGTCGGTATATACATACGAAAGACTTTCCCCCTGTCAGGTCTCAGGAGGATATAGCTGACTCTGCAGTGATTAAATTGCTTATAATTTAGGGTAATTCCTGAAGACCAGTAATAAATTCCCCTTGCACAGAATGCACTCAGAAGGAATGACTTGCCGAAACGTGAAACCATATGCAGATGAGTGCAAACTTCCACCGTTGAAAGGCAAGCTTACTCAAATCCAAGTAAACACGTGAAGTACATAGGCAAAGAGCCAGAGAAATTCAGCTGCTCATTAACTGGGGCGGGGGCGCGGGCACGGGGGGGTGTCATCATTGAACTCGATGGCTGTTTTTTCAGTTTCATTTCCTGAATGGAATTGCAGGTGATGACCACAGCTATAATAAGCCAGTGCACTGCAGGGGTTGTGAACGTGTAGGGCCGTCCTAAGCGTGTACGTGGCCCACACCCAGGTCACCGGAAGAGATGAAATCTGATTGGATGAACACGGAGTCCTTATGGAAAACCCAGCAACAGGAGCCAGAAATCCCCTGTCGTTCATAGGCCTGTCTGTGGCTCCGCCCCCTCTCTCGCTCCGGTATTTGACTGGCACCAGACGCAGGCAGGCTGTGGCTTTGAAACTGGGTCATATACAGCCTGTACAGTGCGGTATAAATAAGTATAGCTTGTGTCCTCATTTTTATTTGGCTAACCTCTGGAGCCGAGCCTAGCAGTCAGATGAGTTTCACTGTAAATGCGTCAGAGTCCTTTAGTAAACGGTTTCACTTGAGCAGTAAAGGTAACTATAGGCTTGCAGAAATAAAACAGAATTATTAATATGAGCATTACCACTGAAGCTTTACATGGGAAAGGGTTCTTCATTCTATCGCTGCGGTTTTTTTTTTTCTGATGTCAGAGGCTAGAAGTGACATCATTGAGGGGGCGTTGGCTGAGGGTGGTTTCTGTGGTTTCGTTAAAATGGGAGCAGGGTCCACTTTAGCCCCACCCACCTGTGACATCCCCCAGCCACCTTCATCACCACTGACGGAGATGATGGCTAAATTTGTCAGTGCTGTCAGCAGTAGCCTGGGGAATATAGACATTCAGCCATCCCTTGGGTAATTATGCATGTGGCCGGCTGACTGCTTCACACAGGGGGTTTACTGATGTGTGACATGGCTCTCTTAAGGTGTGAGGTCACACATCCGTGATTAGAATGTTCTTAACTGAACGTTCTGACGCTGATGTCACAGTCACTTCTGGTGACTGATAGCAGTGGGTTTTTTTCAAATAAAAAAAAAAAAAAAAAACCTCTTCAAAAGGTTAAGTAGTGAGCAGTCGCAGGTAAAGAGGGAATTTGCCACGCTCTGTTCAGTCTCTTAAATCTTACTTTTGCTTGATTGTGGTGGTAATGTAACAAACTACAGCTTGATTGTTATTTATGTGAGCTATAAATCCTACATTTTTAAAATCATTGTGCTCTGCAAGGACCAGTCTGCCCATTTGATGTTGTACTTCAGTTCCCGTGAAGCATCCCACCAAAATCCCCTAGACGTCATAGGCAGTGCCTTTGCATTGAACTGTGGGAGCTTGAGGCGGGGGTAATGTGGGTGTGTCTGGGTACCCTGTCTGTCAAGGTAAGGTGTGAAGGATGGGATCATTATATTGACGTGCCAGAGTGCCCACACATGTATCAGTGATTCATGTTTGAATTGGCTGAGTGAGCGTTGACGTATGTTTACTTTTTGTATTTTACTGGACGGACTTGTTTCCACCTTTGTGTGGTTTGTCTTAATGTGGGGAATACCCACAGGTTTTGAGCTTGATGATCCAACCCATAATTTTCCATTCGCTACACCTTTTCAGGTTTTTATTACCGTTTGTTTCATGGGCCAGTCCAGCACCTTGCTGGGCCTTGCTGCCCCCCCCCCCAGGGCATGGTTTGGGCATGCACCCCCTGTCCTGTGTCATAGGAGCACCATCTCATCAAGCAGGGCATTGCATATCTACATTTGCTCCGAGTGTCGGCTGAATTTTTGAGTGAATATTTCCATTAAGATGTCTGTGTGTTTCTTCCTTTGGCACACGCTGCACTTGCTGTTCTGTGCCTTCATTCATGGCGTTGTTTGATTTGATTTTATTTTTCAAGGTACTCCTTTCCCCAAGACCTTCATGCAGGTGGCCAAAAAGATCCTGTCGCGCCTGTTCCGCGTGTTCGTGCACGTCTACATCCACCACTTCGACCGCGTGTCCCACATGGGGGCAGAGGCGCACGTCAACACCTGCTACAAGCACTTCTACTACTTCGTCACGGAGTTCAACCTCACAGACCACAAGGAGCTGGAGCCTCTGGTGAGCGAGCGGGAAGGGGGGGGGGGGGGGTGGAGGTGTGTGAGTGAGTGAGTGTGTGTGAGTGTGTGTGTGTATCTGTGCGAGTGAGTGTGTGCACGCGCGTGCGCGTGTGAGTGAGTGAGCGACTGTGTGTGTGCGCGCGTGTGTGTGTGTGTGTGTGAGTGAGTGAGGCATGGAAGGATAGACGGACAGAGAGAGCGATGGAGAGAGGAAAAGAGATTCCATTACTGTAAGTTTTTCTGTTTCCTACTGATGCTGGCTTCTAAAACACTGGGTTTTTAAAAGCATTATGGGTAATATTGAATGCTATTCGCAGGGCATCCAGCATCTCGCACCCCTGGCCTCTCCATCACAGCAGGGCACGTTCCTGTGAGAGTAAAGCTGTATTTACTGGCTCTCTGCTCCTGCAGTGAATGCACAGCCATGAGACAGCTGCAGAGGGTTATTTACACACTAATACAGGTTCATAAGCCCTGCTCTGGGTGGGGACGGGTATGTTTATGTCAGAGAGCAGTGTAGGGTGTGTGTGGTGATGTGTGTTTATGTCAGAGAGCAGTGTAGGGTGTGTGTGGTGATGTGTGTTTATGTCAGAGGGCAGTGTAGGGTGTGTGTGGTGATGTGTGTTTATGTCAGAGAGCAGTGTAGGGTGTGTGTGGTGATGTGTGTTTAAGTCAGAGAGCAGTGTAGGGTGTGTGTGGTGAAGTGTGTTTATGTCAGAGAGCAGTGTGTGGTGATGTGTGTTTATGTCAGAGGGCAGTGTAGGGTGTGTGTGGTGAAGTGTGTTTATGTCAGAGAGCAGTGTAGGTTGTGTGTGGTGTGGTGATGTGTGTTTATGTCCTAAAGCAGTGTATGGTGTGTGTGTTGAAGTCAGAGATTACTTGTCTTAGCCCAGCTGAAACACAGGCTGACCACTTCTCATTTTCACCTCAAAATCGGCAGCCAGTTCAGATCCACGTGAGGTGAGTTAGGCGTGTACTCCACTGTCAGCGGGTTAAGTGATGAGTCACAGTGACAGCCGGGACGTCCTGTGGCTCCCTGGGCCCGGGTTCGACTTGGGGGGGGGGGGGAGGATGTCGTCATGGTGATGTTGCTCCCTACTGCGAAGCAGCGGGCTCACGGTGAAATTTCTGTGCCCGTGTCTCTCCTGCAGAAAGAGATGACATCACGGATGTGCCACTGAGAAATGGACCCGCCCCCCCCCCATTCCCAAACTTCACATTCCCCCCCCTCTCCAGGAACACAGCCGGACCACACGGGAGAGAAGACTGAAACAGGAAACGCAATCGGAGAGAAGACTGAAACAGGAAACGCAGTCAGAAAGAATCTATTTTTGTAAACGTGTACTGTAATGATCTTTTTAACAGGAGAGCTTTTTAAGCAGCCTATTTTCTACTGTTTTTTTTTTTTGGAGAAGCGGAGAAGTTCTATTAGTGTCCAGCTTACACCAATCATTCTTTTCTTTTTTGGTGAAATGTTTTTTTTGTTTTTTTTGTTGATATTTTGTTGTGCCTTTCTGTTCAGTGTGAAACATTATGGCTTTTACATATTACGTATGTGTTTTTAAAAAGAACGTTTTTTTTTTTTTTTTTAAAAGCACCCTTGAGATTCACGCGCCTGCCACAACCGGTTTACCGAATCCTTCGTTGTCGGTTGTGTGGCGCAGACCAACGAGTAGCTTTGGTAGTGTTGGTCGTGATGTCTTCAGAAACCTGACTCAGGAACTGATTGGATAGCTATGGACCGCCAGAGATGGCCGTAGGGGGCTGCTCGTGCGGTGTGCTTCCAGGGCCTGACGGGTGTAGCTTAATGCCCCTCACCAGCGTAGGATCATGGAGGTTTTGGGCAGGCCTCGCTGCGTTACCCTGCTGTAATCGGTACTGAACCTTTTGTCTCCGGTTCCCTGCCCCCCTGTGCCATTCCTCTCTCCCCCGCCTCAAGTCCTTCGATATATTTTTGCTTTTCTTTTTTTTTTTCTTTTTTAAATATATATTTGTTTGTTTTATTATTTTGAAAATTCCTAATTCCTGCCGCTTTGATTTTTCTCTCCCATTCGTTTGTCCTTGTCGTCCTTTTTATTGACTGCACATTTTATAAGTTAATAAAGTTGATTTTCTGTTGCCTCTGTGTGCTGCGGGGGTGCATAACGAGCTCTGATTTGTCCTGGGGTTTCATTCTAACCTAGTGCTCTTAATTACTGAATTAGTCGTTAGATCGGATAACTTGAGCTGTAGCAGAAGCTGTAGCTTCCCCCTCTGTGGAAACATTGTACAGTGGTCCAGTTGTAGAAGTGAACCAGCACTGGTGCATACAGATGTTTAGAGGACTGAGCCCGATTAATCGTTTGAAACAAAAACCATAAGCGTGTTGCACACCAGACCTCCAGGAATGGGGAGATGGCTTGGCTTGCCGGAGTTCACAAAAACATATTGAACAAAACTGCGTATACATTGACAATCCACTAGATGGCGCAATTAGCACAGCTGTCTGCATTTAACTCCTTGAAGAGCAGGGTTTTTAAAAAATGTTTAGGTGTTCTAGAACTCCAGCAGTGATTGTTACATCAGCACTGGAATGTTCAGTTAAGAACATTCTAATGCCTTATTTGTGACCTCACGCCTTAAAGGGTTAAGAAGGCTCCGGGGTTGGGGAATAATTCGCCTGAAGTGGGACGCTGCTGGAATGTACACCAATATGCAGGAGAGGGAATTTATGCACAATAATGCATTCCTTTCAGTGTGCCGGGCAAGGCGGAGAGGGCCAAAGAACATCTTGTGACTGCGGCATTCTGGGTTAATGTTTCGAATTGCGCCTGGTTATGAAACAAATTGGCTGATTGGCCGAACTGAATGAGGATTTGTACAGTACGGGAGAGCACAATGCTGCCGTTGATGGTGATGCAACACATAGTCGCCGGGCTTCCGGTGTGAAATCTGATATTGTCCTGGATTCCAGGACTGTGAAGTCTGTCCTGCAGGTTGCGTCTGTGCTCCCAGGAGGGGTAGCAGCGTGCCCCCCTTAAAGCCCTCTGTATGTGGGCCAGTGACTCCCCAAAATAATTTGGACTAAGGAATGCATGAGAAGTCATTTATAATACAGCAATCAGTGTAAAATAATGGAGTGTCTTGTGTTAACTTGAACGCTTCAAAATTGCATTACTTTCTATAATCACCGATGTTTTGCTCGCCCACATGAGCACACGTGTTCTTTCACATTTATGTTCAGCTATGGAGTAGAATTATGACCTGCGACTTGTCCGACCTACGATGATAGCTTTTCCAGCGCCGATCTGCAGTGTCGGAATGTGCCGTTGGAGTCGGCGGCAGTTACTGTCATTCCTTTTGATGTGTAGCAGCAGCTGATGTCATTCAGACGGAATGTGACTCAAACGCTCAGTGATTCAGTTTATCAGTCGAATGTGCAAAACCTGGTGTCCGGTCATCGCGCTGTTTGATTGCAGCTGCTATTGAAGATTCTTCTTCTGCAGTCTTATTACAGATAGTGCTTAGCTGTAGCACTAATATACATGTGTTTTTTTTTGTTTGTTTGTTGTTTTTTCAGAACTTGTCTTGCAAATGTAAGGCACTCTTTTGGCATTAGTGAAGAATGGTTAACTGAATTAAACTATTTTACACATTTATTCTGTTCTCTGACAGTGGTCGTGTGGAATAGGTTTGTGACTCACTAAATTATAACTGATGCGGTCACATAGATCTGTTGCATTGTTGTATGATATTTTCCCTGAGAAGTTGTGTCCTGTAGGTAATAATGTCAGCATATTAAACAATGCTGATGTTAACCCAATGTTCAATGTAAGTGAAGCGAAATTGTTGAGGAAACTAAGCACATGAGGTTTTCCAATGAATTTTTCATAAGAATTTTTATGAAAATAAATTTGAAAAACACCTGAAGAATTGTGAGGAAAATTAATTTACCTTTTACTGTAGATTTGGCATCACACTTTTGAGACAGTCACAGAAGTGCCCCCTGCTGGTTGCAGAAATCAACACCATGTGATTTATTCCTGGCATTTGAGTTGTGTAGTTTTTGTGAGTTCCTAAGGCTTTTGTGAGTTCCTAAGGCTCAGAAACTCCCTGTCTACCTCACAACGCTTCTCAGATGGATAATTACTGGTCGTTAGACTGTGTCTCAAAACTTGCTTATTCTTGGAATTTTGCATGTCTCCCAGACCTACTGAGAACAGCTTTCAGTTTTTAATGGGCCATATTCTTGGAAGGACTGGCAGAATAACCTGAAACTGGAACTTATAACTCCAGGGGGTAATTCCAAGACTGTATTTACAAGCGGTGTTGGGAAAACTTCTCCAAAAGTGTAGCTGTACTTCACACTGAAAGTACTTGAACTTCCGCCAAGCTATCCAGAAGAAAAATGTAGACTACAAAACTGCAATTTCTCAAAAATGAACGTAGGTCAAATTACTTTGTAAAGAACTTTATCTCTCAAAAAAAGAGAGCGATAAATATTATGTTCCCCAGACCTTACATGCGTGAGAGCAATGCCTTCTTTTTGCACATGGGGAGAACCACTATGCATACTCAATAGTAGGCACTGATTTGTACACAATACTGGACACCAAGCCAGTTCTAGTGCCTAGTCTTCTGACTTAAGCATACTGTCAGCCACAGTTTAAGGTCAACTCCCGTTTGATCTGAAAACTTTTATTTTGATTAATTTGGGCTACTCATACAACCTGTATACTCAGTTAGTACTAGGCAAATACGCTGATTTCGGACACGGCACTGATGAGGACTGATCACACGACCAGTCAGGCGTCGGAGAGCTCATTCCAGACCAAGCGCGCGGAAGCGATCCATGAAATGTGCGATATGTGTGAGAGGAAGGAGAGAATGCTGTGAGAAGCTGTTAGCACGTGCGAATAACGCATTTGGCGGCCCTCGTGGGGCGAGGCTTACAATCGAGGGCAACAAGAACTATTTCACACGCATCTCCACACTACGAACAAAAAAAAAAAGTAACGACAGGTCAGCCGAAGCTATTAAGGGCAATGCAAAAGTTTCGTACATCGTCCTCCACACTGGCACGAGCTGGGAGGATCGACGGACAGCCAAGGCAGTCTGTGTACCCCATTAATGAGCCTTAATACTGAATTTGGTGTGAATTTACTGACGTGAAAAGTTAGGTCGTCGTTTGGTGTCATGTTTGGGATGGCTAAGGCCCTTGTACAGTGAAAAGGATTCAACCACACCAAATTAGGCAGTGCTCTTAAGGTGTTTGAAAAGTTGTTTGCTCTTAGACAAAATATAGCTGAACATTACCTCCATGTAGAATCTGAAGTAGGCCTGCCTACAGTCTATCATGCAAATGTAGCAACAACAAAAGTGTATTTACATCAAGAAAATAAATTAAATCATATTATAGGTCTAATCAGGTGTAATTTTTTTCACAAAAATAATGAGACCTATCATAAAAGTAGACTATATGATCAATTGCTTAAATCTGCTTCATCCAGTTTAACACGGACAAACGAGATCGGCTAATGGTAACAAGCTGTTCAACTTTTAAAGAAAAAATATTTTGATTTATTTTCTGAAATTACCTTAACACCAGTAGTACGCACTACACCCCCATCCCATCCCCCGAGGCCGGAACCCTCCCCTTCCCACCTTGACTCCTGGCGGTACGTGAGGCAGCTGCAGCGCGTGCTGACTGCGAGCGATAATCGTACCGCATCAAAGAACGCTCGCTAGCATTCGAAACGACTGGACGTGAGTCATCAAGAGGACGGCTCGCGTCGCTGCACCGTAGAAGCCTAAAATGCGTCCAACATTTTTAAGAGTTATTGTACAATGTAGAGGTGCCATGTTTGGGATCTAAAATTCCATTGAAACACGGCGTACCGTCGAAGAGCTGTACCTCAAATCATTTGTCCCGAGTATAGGCGGGAATGCAAACAATGTGACACGTGATTGGTCCTGAACCCTTGCACTGTAGAGAAGGAAAAGAATCATGGACAATTCCTCAAGCGATCATTTTCTGTAAGATACATCTGTGCACGGAAAATAAAGAATTTGCAGTGTTGATCTTTTTACCCCCGCATATCCCAGCAGTAACTATTTTCGACCGTTAACCTAAATTCCGATAAATCTGTGTAAAGCGTGTTGTTTTCTATCGGGGCTGACCATCTCAGTGGACTGCGTTTGGAAATCCAAGAACTTAAGTTTCTTTGCCAGCTGTTACAGAAGTCTGAAGTACTACAATTAATGCTGTAATCTTTTAATAATTTCCCTAGTGCCACAAAGGACCCCTTGTTACATTTACCCAAACCTTGGACTTATGTTTTGTAAAATTCCATTGGCAAAAAATAAAATAAATAAATAAATAAAACTGGAAGTAGCCTTATGTAACATGGGCTGACACAAATTGCACAATCTCTGATGCCATTATGAGAGTGAATGCAATCTTTCACACACTGGCTATACCAGAATGCGCAGAAAGTGATTGCTTGACTTGATTTGTGCTTATATTTTTGAAAGCATGACACAATACAATTTCTAGTGATTCTCATTACAGCTTGTTTAAATCTTGGGGGCGGTTGGGGTGGGGGTCGCTGGGCCTATCCCTGCATGCATTGGGCGAGAGGCAGGAATGAATTCAGATATGATGGTGGTAAATGGTGAAAGCTCATAATGGAGGTCTGAGAACATGCATTAATATACAACTAGATAAATATGTAGTTGTCAGTTCTTATACTGCACACTGTACATGCTGCTAACAGGAGAATGCCATAGTTTTTTTTTTATTTTGTTCACTCACAGTAAAATGTCCCGTATTACAACAAGAGCTGTTAAGAGTGTAATTAATACTGAAAATTCTACTGTGTATATTAACACCAGTGTGTAGAAACTACCAATCTCTTCACATTGAAAGGAATTTAACTTCAGCCAAGCTACCCTAAATGCAAAACTACAATTACTAAAAAAAAATGCAGTTCAAACTACTTTGTAAAAGAATTATCAAAATGTTATCTTTGTCACATTCCCCAGACAGGATGCTCGTGTGAGCAATGCCTTCTTTTTGCAACCACTATACAGCTTGGTGTGAGAACCACTATACAGCTCGGTGGGGAGAACCACTATACAGCTCGGTGTGAGAACCACTATACAGCTCAGTGTGAGAACCACTATACAGCTCAGTGTGAGAACCACTATACAGCTCGGTGGGGAGAACCACTATACAGCTCAGTGTGAGAACCACTATACAGCTCGGTGGGGAGAAATGGTGGTCTTGTGTCGTGAAAAGCTTGGCGGGCAGCCTCCCACCTTGGTGTGATCTTCGGAAGGCAATTGTCGGAATGGTTATTAGTGTCTAATGAAGATCAGTAATATTCAGCATGTGACAGGTGAGACTACAGGAGGAATATGTTCTAAGAAACAGAGGTATGTTTTACCTCTAAACCATAGTAGCAAGTTTTTTTTGTTTTTGTTTTTTTTTTTTTAGTTCTTTTTTCTTCCAGGAACTCACTTGCCGAGAAGCTTGAAGTGGTAAATGTGTGTGTAAATCTGTGACATGTGAACGTGAAAGCTGACTCTAGGGAATGCGTGTGGTCCAGATGCGTCTGAATAGCTTAAGTGATCTTTGCACATACACACACCCCTTTTGCATACTCGGGCATGCAAAACACGGTTCATGCACGTGTACACATGTGCACACACATGCACGAAAACACTGACAGTGTGGGTTACTATGATTGGGCAACCGAAATTGGGAAGAAAAAAAGGGAAGAAAACCATAAAAAAAGTAGTTGTTGCATCATGTGGAGATTGCAAGCTTTAGTAGTAAGCAGCACTTTGTGTAATGTTTGCCTGCGCCTAAACACCTCTGCTTATGGGCCAGAAAATATCATTAAGACATTATGCCCTTTAACCACAGCCAATAAAGAGAACTTATTCACTAGACCAGGGGTGTCCAATCTTATCCAGAAATGGCCGGTGTGCAGGTTTTTGTTGTAGCCCAGCACTAAAACACCTGATTCAACTACTTAACTTCTCATGGTCTTGAATCAGGACCTTGATAAGTAAAATCTTAGCGCCGGGCTAAAACAAAAATCCTGCACAACACCCCTGCATCAGACCACCAGAAGTTCAGGTTCAAAAAGAGAAGGTGGGAGATCGGGTAGGCCAAATACGTTTCAACATTTCAGCACTGGGTTGGGCAGTGCTTTCGCAACCAAATGTCAGTACACTGAAACACCGTCAGCAGAACCTGAAAAGGCAAGTTTCAGCATCTCAGCATTTTTTTTTTTTTTTTTTTTGCTAAATCCACGCATAAACCACAGCAGTAATATGAGCATTTTTCATTCAAATGGGATCGTCTTATTTTTCTTCCCACGTTCCCTTGTCATCTGCCTGTAACTAAATAACTAAATAAATAAATATCCCTGCTGCCCTGGGTAAAATCTGGGTGGAAAAATTGCTTCAAATAGAATGTGCTGAGCTTGGCTTCAGTCAGGACACGGAGAAAGGCGACTGCTTCCATCTATTTTTTCCCTTCTGGGCCCGCAACGTCATCAAAGGGAGTTATTTCATTAACGCGGTCGTGTGAAATAGTATTTCATGACTTGTGCGTCGCATACTCAGGAGTTTAAAAAAGTCACAGGACAATCATCGGGCCATGGTTCTGTGAAATGAAGCTTTCCTGAGGGGAAAGTGCTTGCTGTTTTCTACCCCTTTTCTCTTAACGGTTTAACTCAAATTTTTCTCGTGTTCACCTGTATGTATTAATCTCTTGTGCAAAGATCATGGCTGGCTTCCTGCTGACAGCATGCCACCCTTAAAGCATTAACGAGGCCTTGAGCGTATCCTCGTCTGCTGAAAGGAGTTTTGAGAAATCTGTCTCGGGGTCGATCCGTTCCTCTCCCAGGCTGTTAAAAGACCACAGCAAATAGCACACCCGCTCGAGCTGCAGGTTACTTTTGCAATTACATTGCAGGAAAATATGAATATGTATGTACAAGTTATATATTCGGAAGCAGGGGATGTTGGCTTAAGGTTTTCAGCTGGATGTGGAAAGGTTAAAAATATATAATAATAATTGTACAAACACGTCAGATACAATGTTATTGGGCATTTTGTCTCCAGAGGGTTTTAAAAAGTTACCAAAACCTTCATGAACAAGATTTATTCGATGAAATGTTTCATAGAAAGATATAATATAATATAATATAGCATGTCCAGGGTGTATTCCTACCTCTCGCCCAATGCATGCTGGGATAGTCCAGCACCCCCCATGACCCTAACCAGGATAAGCGGCTATAGATAATGTAAAATAATATAATATAATATATAATATAATTAAGTCTTTCTTTGTCTGTCTGACAATGGCCATCACATGTTTCGCAGAGCACAGAAAACGTTATTTGACTAGTGCTTTCAATCAGCAGAATCTACAAAGGCACTATTCAAATGGCCAGCCTGAAGGTAACTACAGTCCTCTTACGGCTGGCCCCATCAATCATTTAGGAGTCAGGCTTTCATCAGGGGGTACTTCAAAGTACTGCAGGCAATCCCTGGCCAAGCTTCATTAACAACAACTATATATAGCTTTCGGCTAATATATATATAAAAAGAAATCTTTAAAAAAAAATTATATATAGCAACTTAAAACTTATAAGGTGGTCCCCTGGATGCCTTTGAAGCTGGGTGGGGGTCTCTGGATCAGAAAAAGTTGAAATCTCCAGATTTAGAAACAATATGAAAATACATTCTGCATACGTATTAAAACTGTGATGATGCCCAAGTCTATGTCAGCACAGTGCATAGTGTGTAACAGAATAATGAAAACTAACACTCGTGTTCTTCCGTATAAGAGAATCTGTGTTTAATGTTTAATGTAATGTCAAGTAACTAAGAATAATGAACAAAGGCTATGCACATTTTAATAATATCTCAGTGGTTTTGTGCAAATTTACATTCATTTATACATTAATTTATAAATATCTGGAAGTATACATCACTATTTTAGAAATAGATAGCAAATGTTTGCTCGGTGCCCATTTGCTCGTTGTTTTAAATGGGTCCATCGGTGAAAAGAATTGTTCACAAAACAGCATAATAGCATGATATATGGTGTCTTCTGAATCACTTTATTCAAATGTAACGTTAGTTTTTTTTTTTTTTTAATTGCTTTTCTTTTCGCTTTCTCAGTCGAGCGAACAAAGATACTGATTCGTTTTGTTTTTCTTTTTTCCACACAGAACCAACCCCTAACCATACGCCATAACCCACGTGATGAAATATCCGAAACACTTCGATGTTTTGGAGCCGAGTTTACGGTCATGGAGGAGGGCCCAAAGGGAGAGGTAGGCGGGGAAAAGGACAGAGATTATATAAAGGTCTCCCATAGCTGTGGAGCTGCTCCCTCGAACAATAGTTACCCGTCGGACTTTCCCACGCCAACTGCAGCTTCTGAAGCAGTGGGTTCAAACGGCGCTAAGGCTGGAGATTCAAGGATAGCAACGGGGTAAGCAGCTAAGTTACATTTTCTTAAGGCTAGCTATATCTACGCGAATCGGGCCAAGCCAACGTCTCGCTATTTATGTCTGGGGTAAGCTGCAACATAGATTCGATGTAGTGCTAATTTGCTGATGTTGGCTAGCTGCTTGCTTGGCAACTTTGCCTTGCTGACACTAGCTGATTCGCAGTATGATTGTTGACTAACGTTAACTGTTTATTTTCAAAGGAATACCTTGTTGGTATAGTTTCCAATTAAATAGCGCGTTGTCTCCCAAACAATACTCAGGAAACATAAACACTTCAAATTATAGTTTAGCGTGAGGTAGCTTGCTGATTGGCTGTTTGTAGTTTATACATAGAAACGATTTCAATGTATGATAGGTAGACGAACTAGTCTATATTTATATACGCGTATGTATATATACTTATACGCTTGCCATTAGACACATGGACAGCTGCATTTCTGAGCTTAACGTTGTCTAATGGCTAACTATTGTTGGCTTTTTTGTATTATTATTGGCACGTAGCGCTTGCTAACTAGCCTGCTTGCTTTGCGTCATGTGTAGTCCATAGCTATTATGCTAAAGCTAGCTAGTTAGCGCTAGTGAACCACTCGCAGCACAGCTAGCGATGACGTTAAGGCCATGTTACACGTTTTAACCGTGGCTAAATAGGTTCTACTGCCAACGTTGGTGGTGAATTGCACTTTTCGATAAATTGTTGGTATTGTTTTTTTCTGTAGTCTAGATCGGACCCAAAACACGCCTTTGTAAAAATCGTCTCTCTCAGCTGTCCAAAATGCAAAGGCTCATAATCATACCAGTAAACTCGCTGAGCAGTTTCAGTCGGTAGCGTACGTTTTACTGGCTGATCTTGCCAATGGGGTTAAAAGATCCAAATTTTTAACGGTTGTAGTTGGACATGTCCTGACAAGGCCCTGTTGCATTCACTCATTCAAGTCATTGTGTACCTGACGTCATTGTTTTTTTTCCGTATTTGTCAACTTGGGATGTTTCTGTCCAGCGGACTGCGCTGTTTTAGCAAACTTATATTTAACATTTATCGTACAGTTTTCTAGAAAGTAACCTTTCCCCTCGTAATTTCAGGGGTCCCGTTTAACACCTCGAACATTCGTCGTCCGGACGTCATCGGGAGCGGTTCTGCTTCTTCGAGATAATTGCATTTTGTCCCGGAGCAAGTGCCGTTTTTGTCACCCACGCCGTCTTCGCCGCTGCACACCCGCCCACCCGTCACGCAAAGCTTAAAAATGGTGCAGAATAAGATCGCCGAGGTCACGGGATTCCATCGCTCGTTCAAGGTAAGCATTCGTTTGCAGGCTTACCTGATTGTGCTCGCTTTGAACTAATGCATGGCATGTGCATAACGGGTCGTTGCGTTTCCTTATGTAGATGACTTGTGAGATGGCTTCGGAATATACTTGCTTGCCAGCGATACGGTTTCATCTCAGAATATACCGGGACACTAGCCCAGTTGGTGTGCCTGGATTTGTGAAATGCGAGAAGGAAATCTCCACAAGCACAATTTATTTTTGTGGCAGTGACATTTCAGTTTACGGGCTTTTGTATTGCATATGTACTTGCAACAGGACATTCGTTTACTCATATGGCCTTAAGCATTTCTGGAACTTCTAATTTATTGTCTAATACTTATGAATAAAATGAGTACATTTTTTAAAGAGTGGCGAGTTGTTTTGAACCCCATGGAAGTCTTTGCGCACGTGTTTCATTGAATCCTGTGTTGATACTCTAGAGGAGAAAGTGTTATAACTGCTTCATGGCATTTGCAGTGACTTTTATTGTTGCTTTGAAATGGACTTGTGTAATTTTTTGGTGGTAATTTGTACTTGTGTTTACCTGTTTGTTTAGGGTCAGAACCCTTTTGAATCCGATGACTTCTCTAAAACAGACTCTCGTCTCCTTGATCCAACCTTCCGTTTTGACTGCCCCACGCGACCAGGTGAGAGCTATTTTGCGTTTTGCTTTCAGTGTTTCGTTCTCTTGTCTAGCGGAGTTTCAGCAACGTTTTATCCTTTGAAGATGCGACATGCGTTGCGAGTTCGCGCGGCGCCCGGCACAGTTCACCGGAAGCGTTCGCGACCGTTGGTGTGTCTCGCCGTCTGCGCGTGGGGTGATGCGAGGAGCTCGCGGTTCACAGTTCAGCCAGGATTGAGGACTCGATCTGGCATATGTCGCCTGTCACCCACCCCCCACCGTGAGGCTTTGAAGGAGGTGTGCTGAAAGGAGGATTAGCCCGGCGCACAGACTCTGTAGCCTTTTTGTCTGTCGGAGTAGCCCGGAGTAATGACCCGGTTCTCCGCCAGCAGGTATTCCCCCGGCTTGCTTTTTATAGCAGAGCCTCATAGCGCAGCTGCTCCTGGCCACTGGGCCTGTAAACGTTTGACTGACTTTTCTTTATGTGTCAGACATGCCGTCCAGCCAGCCTATCGACATCCCAGACGCCAAAAAGAGAAACAAGAAGAAGAAGAGGTGCCGGGCGACAGACAGCTTTTCGGGGCGGTTCGAGGGTGAGTCTGGGCCTTGAACCTCCCGCCTGGCACCTCACACTCCCACGTTTAGTGGAGCTGATCTTTCTAGCCATGGAGAAGCACTGTACGGGAGCCAGTTCTCATCAACGTGTTTGCTGCTTTGATTTTATTGGCTGTTGCGGTCCCTGCTGGTTTTTAATTACTGTTGTACTAGTTCATACTACGGTAGATTTATTATGCCGCACATTTATTTCGCCCCTTAAGTGAAACCGGCTGTGGTATCTGTAGAAAACTCATTTTGGGTTATACATTTTTTTTATTTTTTAGATGTTTACCGGCTGCAGGAGGAGATTCTAGGAGAAGGGGCTTATGCCAGAGTCCAGACCTGTGTTAACCTCATCACCAACAAGGAGTATGCAGTCAAGGTAAGGTTCACTCCTGTGGTGAAGGTTCCTCTCCTTTAAAGAGTTCTTCAGTAAAGTCCTCGAGGTGAGCCAAGTTTACCGGGGGCTGACGACACCGAGGGTAACGCAGACCCATGATGTGGCTCGGGTCCGAAATGGCAGGTGACTCGTGTTGCACCCCCCCCCCCCCCAAACGCTGCTGCCGTCTGGGTCTAAACTTGTAACTGGTGTGGAGGCGCTACATTCCGTTATGTGGTGCACAGTATTCTGGCCTTGAGGTTGTGATTTGTGAACTGAAGAATGTGGGGTTGGGGGGGGGGAGAAGAGTTGTATTGTCATGCTCTTCATCTGTCTGTTGCCAGACTGATATTTTTATCAAAATTCATTGATGTAATGATTCAATCATCTTCCAAAGCAAACACACGATGAACCTGAAATCTGTAGGGTGTGTATCTTCACGCACACACACACACACACACACTTGTTTATTGCAGACCTTCAACAGTCGTATGTGTTCTGCGCTGTTCTGTGAGCTTCAGACGACAGCTCTTGTTGTCGTTCTGTGGCGCGTGTGCGTGCGCGTGTGCGCTAGCTCAGCAGAGAAACTTCCTCTAAGTTTTTTATTTATTTTTATTATTATTATTTTTTTGTGTTCCTGGTTGGTTCCCCCATAGCACTGGCCAATCAGAGCTGAGAGCTGGCAATGTCCTTCCCCCCCCCCCCCCCCCTTCTCCCTTTTTGGACAGTGAGGCGTCTAGTAGCAGGTACATGGTGTACTGGCAGCTGTACCAAAAACATGTAGCGAAACCAGCGAAAGTTGGTGGGGCGGGGGGGGGGGGGGGAGGGGGGAGGGTTATATCCTACAGTGTTTTTACACATTTGTTTTATTCTTTTTGGTACTTGCTCTGTCTGCAGTTTTTTCTCCCAGTGGGGTGTGGGGTGAGGAGGAGGACACACAGATTTGTGTATTTTGTTTCAGATTTTGTTTTGGATTTTTCTCTTGCCTCATTTTATGTGGCTTCACGCAATTCTTGTGAAACTGTTTTGTTTTTTTCCCCCCCACACAATAGTTTTTTTTTTGGATGGTGGCAGAAATTGCATTACAGCTCTTTCATGAAAGATTTCTAAAAATAAAAGGCTGTTGGGCTGCCATCGCGTTCACTGGAACACGAGAGGAGTGAGCGAGCGGGGTTACGGTCGACTGTAAACGGTTGGCATCCGCCTGCTGTTCGGCTGCACGTGCCCTTGCCTCTGTTGGCTTAGGGGTCACGTGGTGCCATTTTATTTTCCTTTCTACGTTTCCAGTCAAGCTCTCCTGATTTCATTAACCTTCCGTGTTTTTTTCCCCCACACGTGCGGGATGTTGTTGGTGATAACACGGTCTGGCTAGTGGCCCGAGATTAGCTTCTGCACTTTCTGGCTCTTTATCTCGCAACGGTGGAATTTTGGAAGTCTGTCTGTCCCTCGCTGCCCTTCCAGAGTTCCCTTGGTTTGGTTACCCTGGTGGGGGGGGCTGCTTTCCCACAGGGCTGGGCTGTGTGGGACTGTGGCCGGGTGGGGGGCGGGGCCTGGGTGCTGACTCCGATGGGTCAGTTTGGGTTGTGAGGGGCTTAGCCCACAGGCCAGATGTCTCTCTCTCTCGTTCTCTCCCTCCCCCAGCAGGTGGGTCAGGGGGAAAGGGGAGGCGGGAGGGAGGGGGCCGGGGGGGGTTGTCACAATAGGAGTTAAAGGTGGTGGGGGGGTGACTTGCCGGCCCCATGTCTGGGGTCGGGGGAGGCGGGGGGCTGTGCATACTGATCATAGCTCCAGTGATTTAAAGACCCTGACTGATTTACAGACCTGCAGTGTGAGTCAGTTGGGGCCTCCCTGTGTCCACACCCCTCACCCACACTACCCCCCCCCCCCCCTTCCCCCAGTTTTCTTTTCAAGCCCAAGTAAGCTGCAGTGGAGATTTATATCCACCAGAGATGCAAGATTGCCCCCCGCCCCCCCTGCCCCCATCCCCATCCTGTACCAAACACCGTTCTGTCTCCGACAGCAGGGCTGTAAAAAAACACCAGAGCAATCTCACTGCTTCCGTGAGGGACAGATCTCCTCATGCCCCCCCCCCCCACTGGGCCGTTTGATTTAGAACCTGCTGCTCAGAAAGGGAATTGCACTGTCTCTATAGTAGCCTAGCCTCTGCTTTAACCCTTTATGGTGTGCGATCACAAAATGTGTGATTTTAGAATGTTCTTAATGGAACATTCCAGTGCTGATGTCACAATCACTACTGGTGAGTGAAAACAGTGGAGCTAGGGTAGGAGCAGGCAAAGAGGAGCTAACTGTTAACCGTTAACTGCTGACCTGGGGATGTGGGTGACATGCAGCGACAGTGCAGACCTGGGACTCGCTCAGTCCCCTGCTTCTGTCAGCTAATCCCTGCTGTGTATTGTGCACTCTTGCTGGGGCCACTGAAAAAGGGCAGCCTACAGCTGCTAGGCTGGACAATGTGCTTCTCAGGCCCTGGGGATTTTGTGGGATATGGGATGGGGTGGGGGAGGGGTGTGGGGCGGGGGGGACACACAAACCTCTGAGTTTATTTATTATTCCCCCCCCCCCCCCCCCCGTGTGAGTTCACTGCCAGCCTCTCTCCGTTCTGCGGACTTCCTGGTCCGTTCCATGCTTGCTCTGGGCGTGTGTGCTGAAGGTCTGGTTTTACTCCAGACAGTTTCCCCGCAGGTGACCAATCGCGTGAACGCGGCTTGGCTCCTCGGCCTCGCCCTGCGCTGAGCTTTGAGATTAGGAGTGTAGATTGCCCCCCCTTTGCAGCATAAGCTATATTTAGAGGGGCCAAGCCTTAATTTTACACCACAGTCCCGTTCTGCTCTAAGGTTGGGTGGGGGGAGCCTGTTACTGAAGTAGGTCATGCTACTGTTCCTGGAAACCATTTGGGTTGGAAAAGTGTGCCTGGGGGCAGGCTGGGTAGGTGGGGGGGGAGGTGTAATTTCATACCTAACAGGGCAGACAAATTTTCTTTTGGTTGAACCTGAAGGTTGACACCCTGTACTCTTCCCCCCCCCCCCCCCCCCCCAACTCTCCGGCTGTTCTTTGAGGAAATTTGACATTTAAGATTCCTGAAGAGTTAAGGGTCAGAGTCCGACAGCAAGCGCTGTCTGCCAGTACAGGCTACTAGCCTCTGTGTTTATGGTTAGCCATTTCATTCACATGCTCTATTATTGATCTGTTCTTGCGCACACACACCCGAATGTTTTACTGAAGCAGTTCTGCTTAAGTAAATTAAGGATGATGTCAGTTCAGCTACCTGTAACCTCTTCAGTTACAAGCCTAGTTCCCTAACCATTGTGCTACCACAGGTGCATTGTGTTTTTTTTAATGTGTCTCAGCCTGTGTCTGAGCCTGACGGTGGCCTGTGTGTGTGTGCGCCTGTGTGTGAGCCTGACTGTGGCCTGTGTCTGAGCCTGACTATCCTGTGTGTCTGAGCCTGTGTCTGCGCCTGACTGTGGCCTGTGTGTCTGAGCCTGTGTCTGCGCCTGACTGTATCCTGTGTGTCTGAGCCTGTGTCTGAGCCTGACTGTGTCCTGTGTGTCTGAGCCTGTGTCTGAGCCTGACTGTGTCCTGTGTTTCTGAGCCTGTGTCTGCGCCTGACTGTATCCTGTGTGTCTGAGCCTGTGTCTGCACCTGACTGTATCCTGTGTGTCTGCGCCTGACTGTATCCTGTGTGTCTGAGCCTGTGTCTGCGCCTGACTGTATCCTGTGTGTCTGAGCCTGACTGTGGCCTGTGTGTCTGAGCCTGACTGTGGCCTGTGTCTGAGCCTGTGTCTGGGCCTGTGTGTCTGAGACTGTCTGCACCTGACTGTATCCTGTGTGTCTGAGCCTGTGTCTGCGCCTGACTGTATCCTGTGTGTCTGTTTCAGATCATCAGTAAGAGGCCGGGACACAGCCGAAGCCGCGTCTTCAGGGAGGTGGAGATGCTGTACCAGTGCCAGGGTCACAGGTAGGCTAGCTGTGTGTCTGTGTGTGTCTGTGTGTGTCTGTGTGTGCGTGTGTGTGTGCGTGTGTGTGTGGGGAGGCGGGGGGAACATGAGCTATATGCAAAACTGTGAATTAGACCAGGCTAACGACACTCTTGGACCTCACTTGTACAAATGTCTTTCACAGATAAATGCTGACATTAGCATCACTCGAGCAAGTCCATCTAGCCAATAATAATCACAAGCTGTTCCACAAGTTCCAGTCTGGCACATGGGCATTGTTAAACAGTTATTTTAAAAAAACAAAAAAAAACAGGTGTATTATGCAGCGTTAAAGTGATTCTCGAGCAACATTTTGTTCTGATAAATATAGTCCAGTCCAGACTCTGAGTTTGGCTGCTAAACTGCATCCCAGTTATAAATAAACACAGGTTGATGAGCGGTGGTGCTAAGTTAAGACCTGGCGAGAGATTTATATCCGTGAGCATGCGACTGAAATGGCGCACATTAGCGATTGAGAATCCTTCTGTCATACCGCCATCTATGCGGTGCTCCGGCCGCCATCTTTAAAATGGTTCACACGAAGCCGCGTGCCGTCCTGTTTCGTGTCCGTTTGCCCAAAGTAATGTTTACCACGCCGACTGGTGTGTGAATTCATGTCACACCATGTATTCATTGTTTTTATTTTACTTTTGTGTCTTGCTACAGAAACATCCTGGAACTGGTCGAGTTCTTTGAGGAAGAAGAGAAGTTTTACCTGGTATTCGAGAAGCTGAGAGGAGGTGAGTTTGTCAGGAGATCTCTCTCGCCCTATCAGATGAGCTGTTCATGCGTGTGTGGACGTTTAAGAGGGGCATCGTCCCCACGGATGAAGGAATTGCGGATGTGTTAGCGGGTAACTGTGAACGCGGCTGTCTCTCGCAGGCTCCATTTTGGCTCACATCCACAAGAGACGGCACTTTAACGAGCAGGAGGCCAGCGTGGTGGTGCAGGACATCGCCAGGGCGCTCGACTTCCTGCATAACAAAGGTGAGCTGGTCTCACTTTGGTTTTGTTTTTTATTATTATTATTTTTTAAGCAGCTAAGAGGACGGCGTGAGAATCTCTGGCTAATGTAGTAGCCGAGCTAAATGTCGCTGGGGTCCGCGCAAAGACTTCTGGGATTGATTGTGCTCAGTTGCGTGGTTGTTCCTTTTGAGTCGGCTGCGTTGGGACCGGTGTGCCCTCCCCCCTCACGCCACTGGCAGGGGGCTGTGCCGTAATTCGGAAGGGGGGGGGAGAGACGGCGTGTTCTGTCTTTCGTCTTTCTCACGTCCTGTTTCCTGTCTTGCGAAGGAATGGCGCACCGAGACCTCAAGCCAGAGAACATCCTGTGTGAGCAGGAGGACCGGGTGAGAGCTCGATTTCCTGTACCTCCGATTGGTTGTGGGTTTGGGTTCCCGGCTGGGGTGCTGTGTGTGCGCCCTCGAGAGAGAGGTTAACCGAAATACCCAGCTGTATGAATTAATTGCCTGTAGTTAAAAAAAAAAAAAAAGCAGCCATTGTAAATTGTTGTAGATAAGAGTTTGTTTTTTATGGTAGAAATAAAATGTAAAGGTTGTAGGCATTTTGAGTATTCTGTAAGTATTAGCTTCAGTTTCCCGGGTGCCACAAGCTCTGTGTTACTGTAAGGTGAGGCTATCGGCCTCTCCGATTGAAGAAAAATGACTAAGCGGGTGTTTCCGTGTAAACGTTCCGTTATCTTATCCTGCGGATTAGTATCGCTGTAAATGGCCGTGGACTTTGGAATGTGTGCTACCTTCACGGTGCGCTCGTTTGGAGGTGGAATGCTGTGAATGGTGGTTTGTTTTTTTTGTTTTTTTGTATACGTGCTCGTGTTGCTGACTGTCGAATGTCTCTCTTGCCGCCATTACCAGATCTCGCCTGTGAAGATCTGTGATTTTGACCTGGGCAGCGGCATCAAGCTGAACAGCGACAGCTCTCCCATCTCCACCCCGGAGCTCCTGACCCCGGTGAGTGTGTGTGTGTGTGTGTGTGTGTGTGTGGGCGCAGGCACGTGTGTGCTAATGTGATAGTGATTCACCTTGTATGGTTGACTCATTAATGGGACTTGGGGGCAAATATTATGGGTACCTGAGAGGGTCCTCAGAAGGAGGCGATAATGTGATTACACACACTGATTACACAGTGATTACACACACTGTGATTACACACTGATTACACACTGTGATTACACACTGATTACACACGGTCAGTCACACACCTTCGCCTGTTCTCTGGCGTGGGTTAGCCAGGCATGTTTTTTTAACAGTGCCGTTCCTTATCGACGCCCACTGGCTCACGCGGTATAGGGCGAGCCCGGGTGGTATCACCCGAAGGACAGCTCTCCGATTGGCCGAAACTCCGCCCGTATCCGGGGGGGGTCAAGGACGTGGCTTTTTCTCTGCGGCGTTCGCCGGCGTTCCTCCTCGTGCGGTATGGAAAGGATTCCGGAATTCCAGTCAAGGCGTCTCACCCCTCGCTCGCCCTCTCTCTCTCTGCCTGCTTATCTCCGACCCCTGATCCCGAGGAACTGCGATAGCGGGATTGGAGGGGTCTTTTTTTTAAAAATGGTTTTTGCTGTTGCGGGCGCAGGCGGGGTGGTCCGGGAGAGAGATCTGAACGCGGGACGCCGGCGTGTTATCCTCGGGGGCGCAGTGCGTTAAGATGCCGAATCCGACTCGGACTCCCCCGCCCGGAGCCTCGGGCCGGTTATTCTGAGACTGGCAGGAGCAGGTGACGTGGACTTGAGCGATCGAGCTCCGGAGGAAAATGGGGGATTTTTTAAACTGGGGGTGAGGTTGGGTAGTGTGGGGTGAGGGGGCCGCTGTGACCCTGCCTGGATTTGGCAGCTGGCTGGAGAGCTATGCTTCGGGGTATTTTTGGGGTGGGTAGTAAAGGGGGCCCAGAGGGCTCACGTGTTTAGTCTGGGGCGGTTTGGGATGCCGGGGGAGGGGGGGGGGGGGCCCACACGCACATTTGGGTCGTCTTTCTGCACGGCAACAGAACGTGACTACCCTTTTTCCTGTCACTTGTTACATGTTGCCCCATCCCTGCACTTCTTGGTAAATTGTATTTGTCCTAATACTCTAGCTTAATCTTCTGCCTAGTTTGGCTTTGCAGATGTTAGACCAGGATAGTGTTCATTGTTCTCGGCTAGAAATAGCTTTACAAAATAAGTAATTGTACCTTACTGAACCCGTGTTCAGCAGTTGTCTACGATCATGAAAATGCACTTCTTGTACGTCGCTTTGGATAAAAGCGTCTGCCAAATGAATGTAATGTAATGTAATGTAACCTCTGCCATCCTGGTCCCCGCGTTAGGAACCAGCCAAAATGCTCTTCCCTAAATTAAGTTTCGGTATTGGGTGAGTGGTCTGCGTGGGGAATTTCGTTGCTGCCCCGTGGAAGTACCTAGGTCTTTGAGGTTTTTTCTTTTTTAACGTTTCAGGATTAATTTGTCCTGGGATTGTTTTTTTTGTATTGTGCTTTCAGGTTTAACTGGGAGAAAATACGTGTTAACTTCATGAATCGTTTTCATCTGTAGATCTAATGCCCCTCTCCGACCACAGAAAGTCTGACGTCTGCTTACCTGTGCAAAAAAATAAAATAAAATGAATACTTGACAATTGTTTTAGTGAATACTATAACCCTGACGTAGGGGTGTTTCTCTGTGCAGTAGCGCCTTCCAGTTACAATCCTGTTCCTTTATACCGCACAGCCAGTCTCCCAACGGGAACAGGATTGTAACCGGAAGATTGTGGGTTTAATTCCCAGCTCAGACCTCATTGCCCTCGTGTGCTTGGTCAAGGGACCTGAACCGAATCACTGCAGTAAAACATCCAGCTATAAATGTGACTTCCTGTAAACAAAATATAAAAAGTAATCTTTAAGTTTAAGTGCTGGATAAGATAAGATAAATGGAGACGCTCTTATCCAGTGTGGTCAAAGTTGGTAACGTGATCAGAGAACGAAAGCTTTTTTATCTTTGAGTTATGGTTTTATTATTATTATTATTATTTAAAAACATGACTGTATCAGCCCTTACATCAACATTGGCAGTAACTCTGCAGTGTGGCTCGAGCCAGGCTTGTTTGGCTGCCGGTCTCTCGCCGCCCACTCTGTCAGCGAGTTCTGCAAGTCTGCATTTTTCCTTCCCTTCCTCTTTGTTTTCATGTCACAAAGGCTGCCGTTCCAGAGGCCGGAGTCTTCTCCGCACCTCACCTAGCAACTGTGTTCCGATTGGCTGAGGGGGAGGGGCTGACTGGAACTAACCCCTCCCACCCTCTACTCATGTGTCTCTGGGTTTAAAAAAAAAAAAAATTTTTTTTAAACACAGGATATTTTCTTCTGTTTACATTTCTGTTCTAGCCTGTGGGGCTTGTATTTCTTTGTAAAATGGCTTGTATCCTTGGCCTGTTATAGCTCGGTGTTGTTGTGTTAAAGGGTCCTTGGAACCGCTTTGTTGTAGTGTTGTGGTTCTCAGATTCAATCGAGGGTCTGGTTTGGGGCGGGACGGCTTCTGAGAGTGGTGGACTCTCTGCCTAGTTCCTCCGCGGTGTGTGGGTGAGCTGGGGAACGCTTCAGTAGAAGTGTGCTCTGCTGTATTGTCGCGGGTGTGGTTGTGGTGTTGGGTGCGTGTGTGTGTGTAGGTGTGCGGTCTGGTGTGTGTGTGTGCGTGGTGCGTGTGTGTGTGTGCGTGTGTGTGTGTGCGCGTGCGGTGTGTGTGTGTGCATCTCTCTCTCTCTGCGGGGAACTCCGACTCTCTCTCTGCTGATGCTGCAGGTGTGCTGGGCGCAGATCCGGGAATGTGGGGCCTGAGCTCTCTGTGTGTCTCCGGTCACATGAGCCCGTGTGGGCTGCCAGGTCACGTGGGGGTGGAAAAGCCCCGGCCTGCGTTTAGCGACAGCCTGTCCCCGTTACCGCCGCGCCGGGCAGGACGGCGCGGGAGACTCGCGCCAGACTGACGCGAGCGCAGACACCGATCCTCAGCTCCCTCTCGTCTCCGCAGCAACAGCAGTGTCCTGCAGCCGTGATGATTTAGGGTTCGAGAGCTGAAACGCAACCTTTAACTGCCTAGTTTTCTGTCCTGGACCCTCTGAAGAGTATAGTTCTGATTTTAATTTGAATGTATTTTGGAATATATATATATATATATATTTATATATTTATTTTTTACAGAATTCTTTTTCCAGAATTCAAAGTCTTCTGTGTTGTAGAGCCCCATCACTTTCAGTTACCAGCAGTGGTTGTGACATCAGCCATAGAACGTTCAGTTAAGAACATTCTAAACCACATATGTGATGTCACACGTTAGAGGGTTTTAACGTACTTTGGTCTTTTCTTTTACGTCCTGATTTGTAGCCTCTGCCATATGTCTGTGAGGCCCTTTCCCTAGGAGGCCCTGAGTGGATGTGAGCTGAGCTGAGCTGAGCTGAGCTGGGTGGGGTGGGGCTGGGTGGCTGGGTGGCTGGTAGCAGCAGTGTGGAGGTGGGGGGTTGGGAAAGAGGAGAGGAGGGGAGGGGAGGGGGGGGTCCAGCAACAGTGCAGGCTTTGTGCGATTGTCTGAGATTCCTGCACTGCGAAATTGCATTACATAAATGTGCATGGGGGGTGTTAGGGGGGGCGTGGGGGCGGAGCCAAGCGACAGCTGGGCCTGTGGCTGACAATGGAGGCGAGCTGTGCAGACGGAGGGCTGCTGGGGAGAATGGACTCGCTGCTTTTTCTTCTTAAACTCGTTTTTAAACCCCTTCTGGAATGTGTCATTTCAGAGGGGGGAGGGGAAAAAAAACAGTATCAGGCTCGCAGTTTATTTAAAGCCTGGTAGACGCAGTTATGGCCATGAGTTAGGTTTTTATTTCACTTTTTATTTTGGTATCATGATTGTTTTATCCTGCGCACGTTGCCGGTTATTGGAAGTCCCCTTTGAGATTTGGAAGTTTTTTCGTGATGAAGGGTAACCAAAGACGCTCGCATTTTTGTTGAATTTGCACTTCTGAAACCCCACAGTTTGAGTTTTTCTGGGCTGCGGTGCGACTGCCACAGCTAGTCTCTGGTGTGTAATCGTTGAATTTCTCGAACCCGAGCAGAACCCACCCCCCCTCCCAATAGCTCTAACCGTGATGGTTCTGTGGTGTTTACTCTGGGGCTGAACTGGGATGAACCGGTTTGGGGTCCAGGTTGGACCCCGTGGCGGGCGGGCGGGTGGGTTCCTGGCGCGCGGGACGCGCTCTGGGGCGTCAGGCGTGTGTTTTGATGCTTGATCCCCCCCCCCCGTCCCGGCCGGGGAGGTGCTACTTCGGGCCGTTTTCTGCGAATTCGCGTTCCTGGTTTCCAACGCGTTTTGGCGGCCGCTGTGTGTTTGAGTTGGATCAGACTCTCGCCCGCATTGAGTAACGCGGTTACCCGGCAGCCAGGGGATTATGGGATGGTGGGGCTGTGGGGAGGGCGGTGGGGCATGGGGCTAAGTGCCTGTGCATTGGCTGACTTTGTGTTCGTTCTCCCTTTCCTCCCCCACCTTCTCTCTCTCCCCCTCCCCCTCTCCCCCCCCAGTGCGGCTCAGCGGAGTACATGGCCCCGGAGGTGGTGGAGGCCTTCAGTGAGGAGGCCAGCATGTACGACAAGCGCTGCGACCTGTGGAGTCTGGGGGTGATCCTGTACATCATGCTGAGCGGGTACCCCCCCTTCGTGGGGCGCTGCGGGGGCGACTGCGGCTGGGAGTGGGGGCAGCCCTGCCACGCCTGCCAGGTAGGGCTTCGGTCCCGCTCGAAAACCAGCGGGGGGGGCGGAGGGCGGAGGGCGGGATGCCTTAGTCCACTAGCAAACCCTGCCTTCCAGAACGCTCCAGCACAGACTGGGGCCACAACAGCCCCGCAGGGCTGGAGCTTCACCCAGGGCGGGTCTCAGTCGACCCAGGGCGGGTCTGTCGGCCCGGGACGAAAGTGTCTTACCGTGAGCTAGGAGACGAGAACTAAAACTCAGCACCGTTTGTCTGGAAACATCACATCTGGCTTTTACTTTAAAGGACGCGATGTCCTTTATGTAAATGAGCAGCGTTTGTTAAAAATGTCTTGCTGGCAGGGTTTAAGTGATGCAGGCTTATTTTAGGGTTCCTTGGGGGGGTGCACGTGCAGGTGTTGTATTTTGAGGCGTTGCGTCCGCTCTTCCCCCGCAGAACATGCTGTTCGAGAGCATCCAGGAGGGCAAGTACGAGTTCCCCGAAAAAGACTGGGCGCACATCTCCCCCAGCGCCAAGGACCTCATCTCCAAGCTGCTGGTTCGGGACGCCAAGAACCGCCTGAGCGCGGCCCAGGTGCTGCGGCACCCCTGGGTGCTGGAGGTGAGTTCGGCCGGGACCGTCCCGACCAGGGATGTGTGTGTGTGTGCCTGTATCAGGCCCTGCTTCACGGGCCGTCCCAGCTAACCCTGTTCCCCTTCCGCCTCTTCTTCTTCCAGGGGGCTCCAAACACCTCCCCAACGTCTATATTGCATCAGAGGTGAGTACGAGCTTTTTGGGATTTGTTACGTTTGGGGGATGGTCGGGAGGGGATCACAGATCAATGAAGGCAGTTAGTTTGTCCCGGGGGGGGGGGTGTGTGTGTGTGTGTGTGTGTGTGTGTCTGTCCATTAGCTACTACAGTGCTCTTCTCAACTCGGGAAGCTAGAGCTGGAAAGGGAAGTTCCAGTCGGGATCTTGCAGTCTGATTGGTTCTAGCAGACCGTAGTGACGGTAGTTATGTTGTAGGTCAGAAGCGTGAGTCATCGGCCTCTTACCCGGAGCGCCGCGCGCGTGAGGTCACACTTCGCCAGAAGCGGCGAATGACCGGTCGTTTGTTAGCGAAGCACGTGCCCGAAATGGGCAGAGCTCGCCCCTCAGCAGAGGCGCAGCCAACCCCAGCCCGGCTAACGGCGCTGCCAGGGTGTGAGGCTGGTGGGGTATTCAGGGCAGTCTCGCAGTGGGAGTCTGATAATGTGATACAGAGTAACGTTTATAGGGGTGAGTCAGGGGGGGTATATTTGAAACGTGTCCCTTCTCTGCTAACGCCCCCCCCCCCGCCCCCCCCTCGCAGGAACAGCAGTGTGCGGGACCTGGGCGTGTTCGCGGGGCAGGCGGCCGCCGTGAACCGCGAGCTGGCCGAGCGGGAGGAGCAGGCCAGCGGGGGGAGCGCGGCGGCGCCCCCGGTGGTCACCGCCGGGTCCTGCTCCTCCGTGCGCCTGTCCCCGCCCTCCGGCTCGCAGCTGGCCAGGCGCAGGCAGCGCAGCAGCCTCCTGAAGGGGGCGCCGGTGTCTGCCTCCGAGCTGCGGCAGCTGCTCGCGCCGCTGGTCATCGTGGGGGACTGCGCCTGAGCCGCCACCGCCGCCAAACCATCGCCTCACGGAGTAACAACCCCCCGCCCTCATCCCCCCTACCCCCAACCCCGCCTCATCCCCCTACCCCTACCCCCAACCAGCCCGCCAGTCACAAGGCCTGGACCCCCCTGTACCCCCCACCCCTCCACCGCTACCCCCCCATTTGGGCCCTCATCCTCCTCCCTACCCCCAGCCAGCCCCTGTCTCCACCCCCACCCCCCCATTTGGGCCCTCGTGCTCCTCCCTACCCCCAGCCAGCCCCTGTCCACACCCGCCTGGCCCTGCCCCCCCGTACCCCACCCCTGCCACCCACCCCCCCCATTTGGGCCCTCGTGCTCCTCCCTACCCCCAACCAGCCCGGCCAGCCCACCCATTGGCCTGTGCACCCCACACCCTCACACCCTACCCCCCCCACCCCCCCCCTCAGCCTGTCTGTCTGCCTCCTGTTGCTGCAGGTCTACAAAAGCGCATTTGCTTTGACATGCAATGGCAACCGACAGGTTCAGGTTAATGGTTTGTGTCTGGTGGGGGTGGGGGTTGTGGGGGGGGTGTAATTTTATTTTGTGCAATTGAAGGGAGTGGGGGGCGGGGGGGAAACGAAGCTCAGACACCAAAGGACTGCCCTGTTTGTGCTGCATCCACATATAACTGGATCCACTGTGAATTTCAAAACTGAAAACACAAACGCATCAGGAATGTTTTCTTGCCGGTATGTAACTGCATGAATGCTGCCCCCTGTGGGCAGATGCGTACTGGCCTTATGCAATCGCTGCGATGATGAAGGTTATAATTTCAGAACTTACACAGCAGGGAACAGAGGCTGCTGGCAGTGTCCGTTCGCCGTACGGCGATAACTTTTATTATTTTAAATCTTTTGTATTTTTCAAATTTTATTTTGAGTACCCAGTTTGAAAACATGTATCATCTTACAGGAGCTTCTCTTGTTTCCACACAGAACCTCTCCTTAGACTGGAGAGCAATCGCCTGAGGTACGGCGTGATTAGCCGTGTCGACCGTTCCCATTACCCAATGGGATGGTCTTAAAGTCAATGTGAACGACCACCCCAGCCAGTCGCATTGCTGGGCAGCTCCATATTTGGATTGAGCCCGCCTCCCTTACCTTGACGGCTTTATGTGGGGGAACTGGAGGCTCGGGAAGTTCCTGTGGTCTCACCTGGGTGCCCGCGTGCGTCGTCCCGGCAACAAAAGGGGGTTAGGGGGTTAGGAGCCTTGCAGCCTTGGAATTCAAAGCTAGAGACAGTTCCGGGGGGGGAGGGGGGCGGCCGATCGGGTATCGAAAACCAAACTTGGTGAAAAGAAACTGACCTGCATGTGTGTCCTGTAATCGGAGCCAGCCGTTCTCACCGCTGGGGGGGGGGGGGGGAAGGCATTTGGGCATTTGGGCTCTGTCCTAAGCCCCTGGAGCTGCACATTATTTTACATTTCGTTGAATATTTTTTAAAATTAAGATTAGAATGGCTTTCCCTTTCCAGCCCAGCAGGGCTTTGGCACTTTTTTGGTCCTCCTTCGCCTTGTTTTGGTAAATATTCAAATATTTAGCAAAAATTGGACAAAAAAAAGCCAATCTCTAGTGTTTGTTGTTTTTGTTTTAATTTTTAAAAAAATGTAAGTTTCTGTCCCAGCGTTAAGATCCACCCAAGACTCTGGTGTTTGAGTGTGAATCATCATCTTAACAGGTGTCCAACGCCTCCGTTTGTACATTTTGCTTCCTGTCGTACATTTTTTTTTTTTTTTTTTCTTCCGTTAACCAGACTAAAACGAGGGGTGGGTTTATTAACTGAAACCCCGCCCCCTCCTTTGCTGGTGCGAATGATATCTTTGGAAATTTGACTGTTGCCAGCCCTGTAGTGATTTGGCAGGATTGGTGCAACTTTAAAGATTTGTGATTGGCTGGAGCTTGATGTTCTCATTTTTGATGTGGAACTCAAACATTTCCAGTCTGTGGTGAGGCGAGACCAAATCATGGCATTTGGCCAAAATGTGACGTGTGACGTTTAGTCATAATTGAGTCTCAAGGCTAACTGGGCTGGGGGATTCTTCCCGACCATGAAGGTTAATTTATATTGCCTTTTCCTGTGCTGCACATTTTGCAGAAGCTATATAAACAGACATTGTTGCTAGAATTTGCAACAGCATTCATTTGAGGAAGCTGGGGGGGAAAAAAAACTGTTTGACAAAGCAAACTGTGAAACGGGGGAATTGTTCATCCTATATAAAAAAGGAAAAAAAATAGAAAAACATTCCACAAAAACAAAGAAAAAAAAAAACTTGTCTTCCAAGGAAAATGTAGCCGTTTGAATATGAAAGAAGTCATCTTTTTAAAGAAAAGTAAAAAAAAAAAAGTTTACTTTTTATGTTTGTGGGTAACTCCCAATTCTGACTGTGCCACTGTTGTATGACTGTATGGAGCTTTTATTTAAAAATCTTCATTGTAGAGCAGGTGCTGTTCCAGGGGAACACCGGATGTTTCCTTCGATTTTATCTTAAAAGATTTAATTTCTTTTTTTTTTTTTAAATATGTTTGCATTCTTGAATTGTGTCCATGTGGTTGTGAAAGTGATATGTTGAGAATATGAGAGGGAGAGAGAGAGAGAAACTGAGCAAGTGGTTTTTATTTTTTTTAATTTTTTTTTAAATGATAATGTTGCGCTAGCTGGACAAATGCCAAGGAGGAATAAAAGCTAGTGCGTGTGTTTTTTATTATTCTGGGCAAGTAAAGGTTTGGACAGTTTCTTTTTCTCTGGCAAAACGTGCCTCCCAAGAGATTAGAAGAGGGTCTCAACCTATTGCCAAAGAAGAATGTGGGCTGTTTTATTATACGATCGAGCATCTGGTAGGCTAGGCTTGTTTCGGAGTACTTCTTGCTGCGTGGATGCCAGCTTGATTCGTGAACCGTAATCGGGAAGGTGATTTCCAACGGCACCGTTCTCACGAATCCTGTATGCATGTACTCGGAGGAGAAAAACGAACGGCGTCCTTCTCACTGGTCCGTCTTCACGATGGTGACAGGACGCGCGATTGTAATCTTTCTGCAGATGCGTCTTTTGTGGGTTTTTATGTCTTATAGTAAGACTTACTTGAATTACATATGCAGTAGTTTCCTCTCCCTGTCGTTTGGGGAAACTAAAACTTGTTCTCAAAAAAAAAAAAAAAAAAAATTTTTTTTTCAAAACTGAAGCTACACAGAATCAAGGCACAAGAGGGGTTTGGGTGGTCTTTGGTTTTGAAAATACTATTTCATTTTAAGTTCATTAAGTTTTTTTTTTTTTTTTTTCTTCCCCCACCCCCCAATTTTACCTCACCTGGCCCAGGTGTGCATCCACTGGGGTTCTTAGTGGTGCGGCAAGTAAAAAGATGGCTAGAAGCCACAGAAGTGGCACATCTTCCCCTTTACCAATCAGGTTTTTTTTTTTTTTTTTGGCCAGTGTTGTGGGAACAGGCCAGTTAATTTGTGGAAATTATATGATCTATACCAGACATCTGTGCTTTCCTGCCACACAGCACTGTCAAAGGTGTTAGCGTTAGGTATTGGGGAAAAGTAGGGAAGGGTCCACTCTGGCTAAAGGAAAAATCCCAAAACTTGACAAGCCTTTGGTTAACATTTTCTTTTTGTGTGTTGCATCCCTGAGCTGAGAATCTCAGTTGGCCCCTTTTAAAGGTTGCCCCAGTGCACTAGTCCTAGATCATCCAGGAAGTCCACTGGAATGATTTTGAAGAGCACTGGTGTTGTGTAAGCAATTGAACTGGAGGGGAGGAATAGTTTTTTTTTGTTTTGTTTTTTTTTTCATTAATTTAATGTGAATTCTGTGATACCTGACAGTCTAAAGGCCATTCTTTTGAGAGAGGGTGGGGTCAGCTCCTGTCCTCCCCCTCTCTTTTTTTCCTCCCCAAGCACTGTCAGCCCCGATGCTCCTGTGGGGCAGAATTTTGGAAAATGAAACTTTCTAAAGGCAATGACTTAGAACAAGCACTTTAACTTTACCTTTTGGACTGATGGCAGTTCACTCAGCTAAATTTCATAAGACTGTTGCAGAATTTTGTATTGTTTTTTTTTTTCCTTTTTTCTAAAAAACAAATTTAATAAAAATTCTTCAAAAACACACCCATCTGCCTCTTGACGTGTCGTTCTTTTTGAAGCCCCTTGGTGTGTGCCCCCCCCCCCCCCCCGCCCCCCCCCAAAAAAAACGTGCCCTTCCTGTGGTTGTTCCCGGTGTTTCCGGAGTCAACAGGTGTCTTCACTGAACTTCATCGCGCCTTCCTGCCAGTTCAAATAAACGTGCCATTTTTTTTCTCGCATTTGCCCCAGCATGGTTGCTTGCTTGTGATTGGTTGGTTGCCAGTGTCTATTTAAGTATAGCTTGCAATATAGTTTGATTAAATGTGCACAGCAAAGAGTAAATCTTCCTCCAATCAAGGCCTGGCAAACCTCTGAAAGAAGGTTGGACGGGGGGAGGAAGAATTTCTGCATTTTGTACTGGTACAGTGGAGTTGTAAAAAATCTTGCTGAACGTGTCCTTTTGAATTGGAGCTACTGAGCCGTTTTGCTGAAACGGCAGGCTGATGCAACCCAGTGCAACCTGCAGCCTCAGGGGCTTCGTCGCGGATCCACGGCAGTCTGGAGCGTCATACCTGCGTTTTTCCGCGTGCGCGTGCAAAGCCGAAACTTGCCCCGCGTGACACATAAACGTTTGAAATGTAGACGCTTTTAGCCGTTAAGACTAACTACACGCACTTCTGCCGGAGAATTTCTGTTCTAAATATATTGACGGAACGGACAATCGAACGAAGGGAGAAATGAATTCAGAATATTGATGGTGAATTTGGGTGTTTCTTTTCAGTTCACCTCAGTCGTCTGTAGGAATTTTACTGCTGTCTAAAAGGTTAAAGTAGGCTATTTACAATAAAGATTTGACTCTGCTCTGGTCCCATGTTGATTGGTCTCTGGTGACATCACCCATTCTCACCCATTCTTTGTTATTCGGCCATTTTATTTCCACACCAATAAATTGCACCGCACGCAATAATACTGTACTAATGTGACTATGCGCCGAGAGGATTTCTCTGACGAACGCGACAAAACCGAGACAAGCCGGAACTCAATGTGGTGTTTTGCTCCCTCTGTTGTTTAAAAGCTTGTATAGCTGCTGGAAAGTTGGCACAAATCAAAAAGGACTCCGGGAAGCTCCTCCAGGAAATAAAATCCATGATGCAGGTTAATCTCATAAACCTGACTGAACACCAATAAATCGATACACATAAGCAATGAAATGAGGTCAATGGCACGACTGTATACGATGAAAGTAATCTGTTTGCCCTCTAATAACCTGTGTTTTGATTTAGGCTTAAAAGAAGTACCTATGGCCAGACAGCCACACAAAAACAAAACCTCGTCCACATCCTCTTGCCATTCAAACCCTACGCCTTTTGTGGGCATGCCACTACAATATACTAATGTAGTTCTTGTTCCTTTTTTTAAAAACGTTTGTTTTAACTCTGTACAAATGTTCAAAACCATCACCCATACCTCCTTTTAAAATTTCCCATCAATCACTGACTCATACTTTCATATTCAGAAAATTCCTCTCTGAGTTTTTTCAAAATCCCCTACAATCCCCCAGTCTAGCAACCCGGTCCCTTCCTGTCACAGTTCTGTAGTACTCCTAAATTTCATTCTCCACTGAGGGCTTCAGCAAGGAGAGACAATTATTCGGTTGAGGTGGTTCAAGCATTTCTCAGTTTCTTCCCTTTGAACTTGCATGTGAATATTGTCAATAAATACACAGAGTATTTACAAGTGAAGAGGTTCAATCTCAGGGTTACGTCCAGCCATAATATACTAATATAATACCAGTAGTACTGAGACAGAGAGTTCTGTCTGTGCAGAGATCATGGAGATCTGGTTTGTTACCTTCTTTCTAGCCAAAATGGTCAGGCTTATAGCTTTTTAGCACGGAGTTGTGCACCCCTGCCTTAGATGGTGGACATTCCTGATATAAGCCCCAAGTACTTTTGGTTCATGTGCCCCTGACTAGAGGTGTAAAATCCAGGTTCAAAAAGTAAAAGGATTTTTTTTCCAATCACCTGGATTTGCTCATTAGCACAATCCTTCAACCAGGAGGTAAAACTAATCAGCGAAATCAGCTGGCCCGGTTAATGGGTGGAAGAAACACATGGCAGGACTTCTACTTTCTGATCCCTATAGGAACCAGTATCATGAAGCATACTGATGTAGCTGGATAACTGCATTGAGTAAAACCCAGAACTCTCCCAAATCTGGAACATGGACTGAAGTAAAAAGAGCTGTTCCGGGATTTACTCAGTGCAGTCATCCAGCTAATATGGTAATCTAATTTTATGATACAGGCCCCTGGACTTTCGACCTCTGCTTCTGACCCTACTCTTTTGTGAATAAGATGACTGTAAGGGAGATGACAGTCCCAACTCCGATGCAAGAAACCACGTGGGAATCGGGGATGAGTTTAATGTGCAATGAACTGATGACCAGCACATCCCGTGACTCGACAGAATTAAGTAAAACGTGTGTTGAATTCAGACGCTGATTTGACTATTAACATTATCACAAGTGTATTTGGCTCTATTTATTTTTCATTCAATGCCTGAGTCGAAGAATTATTATGATTTATTTACTGTTTATATCCGTTATACTTTATATCCGTGTACAAATGTGGGGTTGAGGCCTGGCCAGTGTTTTTCCTCTTTCACTTTATTTATGAACAGCCGGGGACTTCAGCTTTTGATTATTAATCTGATAACCTGCCGCACGTGTAAGTGATTGTATTAACTGATAAAAAAGCACGAGTCAGGCTGCTTTTTCTTCGACATCGAGATAAATGTGTGGTCGCTTTTCCAAATGCTCTAACAGCCAATAATGGTTCGAATTTGCGGTGATATCGATTTTAATAGTTTGTTATTCCAGATAATCCATAAGGCCATTTGTAAATGCAAATAGGCTGGTAGCTACAAATTCGGAACCGTTTTAATTCGGGGGCTTCGGGGGGGAAACATCCAAAGCGCATAGAAAACATGCCGAGTAAATTGAATTAGCCTAACTACTACGATTGTGCGAATCCACTGATCTGCAGTAACGAACTAAGCTGCTATAGTGGTTTGTAGTTAACTACTAGGTAAATGAGGGTTTAATTGCTATAGGGCCAAGTCTAGTCTAGGCTACTTCGAAGTATGGCGGCAAACGAACGCACCTATTCCAGAATGCCTGAGGCTACATCGGCTCTACGGGTTTGGCCACGTGTCATGCGGGAATCTCACTTGCCTTCAATTTTCAGCATCCTCTTTTTGGGGTAAGAATTAAGAAACCGCGAACAATCTGCAGTGTTTTCTCTGATCATTCAAACGGTAGGCTAAACTCATAGGCTGTTGCGGAATTGCTTTAAATTGAAGTTGGCGGTGGACCGCACGTTATTTGCTTGTATGTAATCTGCTCCTTTCCAAATACACCGTTTTGTATTGGTCTTAATTTAATTAGTTCTGGGCGTCACGACGGACATTTGTAGCCTGTACAAACGCGGTCAGTTTCAACTGTAGCCACTAACAAGAAATCTGCATTATGCCCATGAGTGGAATTAAAATGGTCTTACAAAACGGGAACCTTTACGCACTGCCAAAATGACTATGGACGCCATGCGTTAGAGGTTTTTATTTGTTAATGCACGTTCATTGCCTTAATGGTTTAGGACATCCTAATAAGATTAGTGAGGCCCAAACAGTTGACACATGGAAATGTAACGTAACATCACTTAAATGAGGTTTCCAATAGCGAAGTTGGGAACTGTTCAATAGAAATTTCTGTTTCTTCTGGAAATGCATTAAATTTTCAGCATGTATCCAATTCCGAACTCTTGTCATGTTGGCACCCAACGTAAAGGGATTATGTTGTCCATTAGTGGACACCAACTGTAAAAGGAGGACATTTGAACGAGTAATAATGTAACTGAAGTTGTGATCATAATTGGGCAATGGTGAATCATATTTGGTTTATGATGGGGCGAGTTATTGATTGTCATGTCCCCCTGTTCTATAGAGCAGAGGTTTCCTGACATCAGTCCAGTTTTTCAGTGTCTTTCAATCAGCAGCCAATCAAGGCCTTGACGGAAGTGTGCAGACTTTTTTTTTTTTTTAACCAATCAACTGCTGAGAATAATCACTGGTGCTGAAACGCATGGTATTTGAAAATGCGCCCTGTTTGAACCTGACATCCATTACAATGAATAGCAGTGTTGAGAAGCCATATTTAATCTTATGAATTCTTAAGGCTGATTCAATGGTTTTGAAATGTTTTAGTGGAAGGGTTTGTGGTGGTTTGCCTGGATGACCATAAACAAGGTGAGTGAAGTGTTTAATGCTGTTGAGCAATTGTATACCTTTATTTATTTTTGCCCCATATTAAAGAATTTCTTTCTTTCCTGCAGATTTTAAACTTTCAAGAATCCCTTCTGTCCACAGCACTGACGCAAGACCCAAATCCGCTCGGATGTGTGGAATATTGTAGAAGGACACCAGAGATGTTCCAAGAGCTCCAAGGGTTGCATGTTCTGGGAGAGCAGAAGGCTAGCATTTCAGACTGGTAGACTGGTGCTGTTGCTGCACTTCCTGGTTGTTTGGGGGGGAGGGGGGACTTGTGGCCCTGCATTTTGCTGTGCATCTTTTACATTTCCTTATCACAATTATCCGTGCCACTAGGGCGGCAGTGTAGTATAATGGATAAGGAGCTGGTCTTGTAACCGAAAGGATCGATTCCTGGGTAGGACACTGCTGTTGTACCGTTGTGCAAGGTACTTAACCTGCATTGCTTCAGTATATATCCAGCTGTATAAATGGATGCAATGCTATGTAAAATGTTGTACGTTGCTCTGGGTAATGGCGTCTGCTAAATGCCTGTAATGTAATGATTTCAATGTACTTTAGACAAATTTGTGACCATCTATGGAAAGGAAATGGACACTTGGCTCACTGAAGTGAATACATTTTAAATGGATTTAAATGTAATGTTTGAAACCTATATGACGACCCAACATCCACCGCCAGCTTAATCACTAGCAATCTAACTCTTGGAACTGAAGGAAAGCGCTAATTTACTTGTAAAAATTGTGACCAAATGTTGCTTGTGGACAGACCAATGGCCCCCAAAAGGGCTTGAATGGAGTAAGTATTGTGGCGGATGTCTACGATTTGATCTTGAGGTGTAAACCTCTGTCCAATAAAAACTTCAAAATGTGGCTTCATTTGTCATTCTACCACCCTAGTTACCTGTACATGCTTAGTTCCCTTTTCTAACCTGTAGCCTTTGTCATCACTACTTTTGGAAACTTTGAGAATAGTTTTTGGTAAAGGTTACTTAAGCCGCTGTCAGATTTCCTTCTGTTCAATTTCCATCACACAATCAGTGCATTGCCATAGTAATTTAACAACACTGCTCCAATGCGTGCAATGGTCATATGACAACAATGACATGCTGAAGTTCCGTCAAATAGACCAAAACTGCACACAGTGCTTCCAGACAATGCGTATTTTCAATACAAATGTACTCCGTGGAGCTGAGGCCCATTTCAAAGGAAATAAGCATTTCAATTCTGCCATTACAGCAATAAGTAGCCTAGTTTCCAACGTTTTCTTTTTGACTGAGCTCCTACTCGATGCTGTCAAGGCTATACCGCCAAATCTTAAATTGTGTGAAAACACTAGAATGTTCTACTCTACATTACAACATCGTTGTAATCGTTTATTTCGCCAACGGAGTCAGTTTAATATAGGCGAAATTTTGATAACGTACTTGGAACAGGCATCTAGTCTGGGTACCTAATTACGTCATAATTTGCGACAGCTGGGGCCGTCAGCTACTTTTTTTCTTTACCTCCCATCTGAAACATGGCGACGCTGGGACGCTTGTTATTGTTGTCGTACGTGTAGAAAAGGGCAGACGAAAGCTCCTCGGAACTGTTTTAAACCGGGTTACTGATAGAACACGTAGTTCTCGCATCTTTCACTTTTTGTTTCAGCGGTTATGAAAGTGTCCGGCGTGGAGGATGCTGAGATCCACCGGGTTTTTCCGTGGGATTGACTGCCCGTTTTATACCGAAAACCGTAATGGGAGGACAGACGGAGATGTGTGCAACAGACCCTACTGTCACTTCAGGCACAGCAAACTCAGACGGGCGTCTTGTAGCGCAAACAGTAACCGGAAATCCAAAGAGTCTTGCTCGAAACAAAATGGTGATTTTTACTTTAAAGTTCATGTGTGTGTTCCCTGCGTCTCAATGCCCGTTTGCAGCGTTCGTTGACCTATTTTTATTGGTAGTTTAGTTTTCTACAATCTTGGGGAATAAACAATAGCTAGCTAACTACAAGGTCTTATTTACTGTAAAAATATTTCGCTTGCGATATAAGACGCTTTAACTAATGCGACCGTTGTTTCAGAATCGCTCATGGTTGCAGTGAGATTTGTGAGTTACTTGCAGCTAATAAAAGTAGTGACACCGTCAAAGTACTGATGGATTGTTTTTATTCGCAGTCTTGGTCCACCTCTGTTTACGATCAGTTCCAGGTCCTGCATTTCTAAGGCCAACCGTGAATTGATCCTTTAACACTGCCTTTAAATTTTAGATGACAGAATGTCAGTTGGAGCTTTAAGGAGTCATTTCAGTCACTGTTTCAGCTTGATTCCGCCTAACTACGCAATTTTGAAAAATGTGTCCTGGGTGGGTGGAGTAAGTGTGTCCATTTCGTTTTCATAAAGTATTCGATATGCACAAGAATTTGCACAGCGTAGCTGCACCTGGCTCATGAAAATCGGATAAACCGGTCAATCTAGGCTTTGCAGATCAAATAAATCCAGATTCAGCGATAACATCCTATTTCTCATCTCAAAATGTTTTTCGAAACGTAGTTTAGTGGGTTGTGGAATATAAGAGTTTATGAACAGGCCACCATGTTTCACCGGTTCGTAAAACGTTGGGCTGAAACCAATCTAGCCAATCAGGTGCCAGCAGTGTTCAGTCGTAATTAATCGGGTGAATTTGTGGGCGGCAACAATTTTGGGTTGGATGTCTTGATTGGCATCTACTCAAAGTCGCCGTGACCTCCGAAGAGGTACTCTGATGTTACTATTTGGGCAGGGCCAAATGTAGAAAGTACTTTTCAAACGTCAGGGGAGCACCAAGACGTTTTCTACCAGTTTTTTCTTCTAAATTATATTATTTCAGAAGTGTTGAAATGACGGCATGGATTAAAATGATTTATTATGAAGTAGACCTGTTTACAGCTAAAACGAAAAAGGAAATAAAACAGATCTCTGATGTAATTATCCTTGAAGTCTTTTTTTGTCTTTGTTCCAATTCAGATCTTACTTGACTGTAGAGAGTGATTTTAGACAAGTGTGACATGCCCGTTTTCGTGTGTCAGTGAGCAGCGGTTTGAAATGCAGCTCTTACATGGTTGGGACTTATTCCCCAGGGCCAGGTGTAGACCGGACCTCCCAAAAAAACATGCAGTGGCACAGATTCCCAAAATGGAGTCCTGAAACCTATACATGTAGCTTCTGGGACAAGTTTACTTCAAAGATGTATGTTTCCAAAAGAAAAACCCATTCACCACTTTGACTCAAATTGGGGAATACGTCAACAGGAGTCCAGTGTACAGTGTTTCTGTGTTTATGCATGTAATAGGGTTTTTTCAACTTTAAACAAAAAAAAAAGTGCCCCTCTCTGTAGTGTTTCTGTGCGATACATTTATCCATTCACTGTTTTGCATTGACTATGTCAAGTAAAAAAAAAAGGGAAAGTACGAAACTTGAAAGCAAACGCTGTTTTATTGCTGTTTCTAGAGCTAGCCTATGACCCCTGCAACCCGGAGGTGGTGAGACCGGGAGAGACGAGGAATGGGGAACCCGCGTCAGACGTGTCGAACCCGGCTCCGTTGGACCAGGGCGCCCTGGAGCTGGAGCGGGTCAACAGGGCCATCGAGGCCGTGCGCAACGAGGTGGAGCGAGAGCAGAAGAGGCTGTCGCGCATCGGGGACCAAGAGTACGACCCCACCGCCAGCGCCGTCGCCAAGAGGCCCAAGCTGCCCACCGCCGTGCCCCCCCAGGAGTACAACCCCACCACCAGCGCCGTCGCCAAGAGGCCCAAGCTGCCCGTCGCCGGCCCCCCAGGAGTACAACCCCACCACCAGCGCCGTCGCCAAGAGGCCCAAGCTGCCCGTCGCCGCGCCCCCACAGGAGTACGACCCCAGCGCCGTCGCCGTCACCAAGAGGCCCAAGCTGCCCGTCGCCACGTCCCCCCAGGAGTACGACCCCAGCGCCGTCGCCGTCACCAAGAGGCCCAAGCTGCCCGTCGCCACGTCCCCCCAGGAGTACGACCCCAGCACTGTCGCCAAGAGGCCCAAGCTGTCCGTCGTCGCGCCCCCCCAGGAGTACGACCCCAGCGCCGTCGCCGTCGCCAAGAGGCCCAAGCTGCCCGTCGCCACGTCCCCACTGGAGTACGACCCGGGGAGCTACCAGATGTCCCAGCCCGCCGACTACAACCCCACCCCGCGCTCCAACAAGTACACCCTGGACTGCGACGGCCAGGGCCCGTCCGCCAGCTCCCTGGAGTACGTGCCCACCGCCGTCACCAAGACGACCGTCAAAAAGTCGGCCCCGCCCGCGCGGACTCCCCGTTCGCCCACTCCCCCCTCCAGCCCGCCGCCTGTCCCCGCCCCAAGTCCGTACCTCTCCTCCTCATCCAGGCACAAGTACACGCTGGACAACTCCAAACCGTGCACCGACCTCGAGTACGACCCCCTTTCCAACTACTCGTCCCGGCCCGGGAGCAAGGGCTCCAAGGGTGCGGCGGCGGCGGCAGCGGGAAACGCCGGGGCGGGGGGCAGAAAGAGGCTGCTGTCCTCGGGCGCTGGGGGCAAGCAGACCGCGACCGAGGAAGGGTACGTGCCGACTTTCAAGAAGCCCAAACGGCAGGCGGGGGCGCCCGCGGCGGGCGACTCGCAGAAGTACACCGCCAGCTTCTCCGAGTCGGACGAGGAGAGCTCCGGGACGGAGTACCGGCCCACCTCCATCAGCCGCCTGCAGCGGAAGAAGGCCGCCGCCGGGTTTGGGGACGGCGGTTTTCGGAAAGGAGGAGAGGGCGCGGCCGGCGCGGCGAAGGAGCGGCGGGCCTCGGAGATCGGGGACGAGGAGGGTCGTTCGCGGGACGACTCGGGAGCCTCCGACGGTTCCGGACCCGGCTCGACGCTTGACGACCGGACCGCGGCTAAAAAAACCACGGCCCAGAGCGGCCTGAAGAAAGCGAGCGGCGAAGGGAAGGAACCTTCCAGAAAGAGCGGCGGTCACAAGGAGAAGGGAGGGGACGGGAAAAAGACGGACTCGTCCAAGAAGCCCGGCAAAGAGGAGACCAAGAAGCACGGCAAGACCGAGGGGAGGAAAACAGAGGAGAAGAACAGGGCGAAGGAGAAGAACAGGGCGGAGGAGAAGAACAGGGCGGAGGAGAAGGGCGTGGACAAGAACAGCAGCAAGGAGGCGAAGAAGGCGAGGAGCGACTCCAAGAAGGACTCTAAAGGCGGGAGGACGGAGAAGCGGAAAGGAGATTCCGGATCCGGGCAGAGGGAGAAGGGGGGAGGAGGCGGCAGTAGTTCCCTCAAGAAGGTCAAGTCTTCGGACAAGCGCGACGGGAAGGAGTCCGCCAAACCCAGGCCGCTGGAGAACGGGAAGCTGGAGAGCGGAGCGGGGGAGAAGGGCAAGAAGCGCCAGGACAGGCCCGATGGTGGTAAGGACCGCCGGGGGAAGGGCGGCACCGGCGGCGCCGCTGAGGGCAAAGCCAAAAAGGTGGAGAAGAAGCAGAGGTCTCTGACTCACGTGGACCTGTTCGGGGATGAGAGCGCGGAGGAGAAAGAGGAGGAGGAGGAGGAAGACGATGATGATGATGATGAGGGGGATGACGACAGGCAGGGGACGGTCGTGAGGAAGTCGGCGGCCGCTTTCCGCAGGGGAAACTTCGCGAAGAGCAGGAGGAAGGAGTTGACTCCGTCGTCCTCGGACGACAACGACGACGACGGCAACGGCGTCGCCCATGACGACTACGGGGACGATGCCGATGCGGACTACAGTCACCTGCAGGTGGACCTGGACTACGAGGAAGACACCATGGAGGAGTGCCTGCGCATCTTCAACGAGTCCAAAGATGTGAAGACCGAAGACAAGGGGAGGCAGGCCAAGCAGGTACCTTGGTTGACTCTACCGTGGATCTGTACCGCGAGAACCTGGAGTGAGCCGCTGTGGTCCGCTTACTGATCGCGGGGATTCTATGCTATCATTACATTACATTACAGGCATTTAGCAGACGCTCTTATCCAGAGCGACTTACACAACTTTTACATAGCATTTTACATTGTATCCATTTATACAGCTGGATATATACTGAAGCAATTCGGTTTAAGTACCTGCTCGAGGTACAAAGAGTGTTGCTACCGGGAATCTGCGACCTGCGACCTTTCGGTTACAAGCCCAGTTCCTTACCCACTGTGCTACACTCCGTCCGTCCGTCCGTCAGAATGAATGTTGGTTCCAGACGGTGCATGTAGGTCCTTTTAATGTAAGCCTGCTAATGAAGTTTAACCTGATAGTGACCTTGGACGTTTCCCATTGATAGTTCTCTCATGAGTTACTGCATTTTTAAAATCGGATTTAAAAAGTAAAAAAAAAAAAAAACCACCATGGACGTCATTCTCCCAGTGCCTCGCATGCAATTGTTTGCCTGTTGTCTTAAATTTTGGTGCACATTGTATAATGTGTAAGGCTTAGACTGGATTTCAGACTGGTGTTTGGATGGGTGTGAGGGTACTTGTTGTGAATGCAGTTTTTGTAATATTGTGCACCATAAGATGCTAGATTTTTTTTTTAATTTTCAACTTGGTTTTTATGGTGTATTTCTATTGGTTTTTACCACCTGGTCCCCAGCTGTCAAGATGTACATTCTTGTGTATTCTTACACATCTTCACCTCTTTACTTCCCTCTCTTTCTTCTCCTCTTTCCTTCCCTCTCTTCCTTTATTTCCTTCTCCCCTTTCCCCCTCTCAGGCCCCTAAGGAGACGGAGGAGGACCCTGGCACAGAGAGCGCTTTGACCACACTCTTCCCTGGGCAGAAGAAGAGAGTCTCGCATTTCATGGCCAAAGGAAGTGTGAGTGTGGGGCGATGCTGTGTGAATGGCAGGAAGTGCGCTGCTTGCGACGCGTCACACACGCGTTGCTTCACGGTCCGGTCGCTGCCGCCACCACCGCCAGCTTCTCTGAAACATTCAGCCCTGCGTGTCACTGTGTTTGACCACATGCGTGTTTGCGGGTCATGTAAATGACTTGGAACAAATGGTTATAGAAATACTCGCAGGTTTATTACTTTGCTTAACAGATACTTGTTCAAGGTGACTGGCAGGGCCTGGATGCATACATGTGTATATACACACACAGACATGCACACCGGTATATACACAAGAGTCAGAACATCTTAAAAAGGGAAGCTAATCTTGATTGAGCACGTACCACCGGAGTGTTGCTGTAGACAGGGAAGAGAAAATCTCTGACTCAAAACACGATGTCTGTCCATGCAGGACAGCCCCCAGCTAACACAGAATGTTCTCACAGTGTTGCTGCCATGTTGTGGCAATGTTGTCACGTTGACAAAACATTCCAGTGGCATTGTGAGAACGTTTTGTGTCAGCCCCGGCAGATGGGGGAGGGGGGGTGGGGTGCAGTTTTTGCAAATGCCAGTGGTTCTTCCCTCATGTCTGCACACATTTGCCAGGAATAGTCTGATGATGATGTCTGGGGGAGCAGGCACTGTGGAAAATTGGCCGGTTGAGATCGTTCATTAATTAGGTGGAAATTCTCCCGTCATTCTGCACGTTCTGTTTGGTTAACCTGAACGTGGAGGAAAAGGTCCAGGCTACCTCGTTCCTCGCTGAAACAGAAATGCTACAGAGTAATTGCAGAGATAGGCGGCCAGCTGGTGAGCCTCTCCTCAGAGCATTAAAAAGCTTCATTGTGGTGCTGAGTGGTTATTATGTGATAAAGGAACTCTGACATTTTGCATAACCCTTTGCCAAATTATGTGCCTGCCACATGCTTAGTGTTTCCCAGTGCATTTCCACATACATTGCAAAAGTACAATTACTGTTCAGTGGGTTGCACTTAAATGGCCGTCGTCTTCCGAATCATTACAGTTTGTCTGTTTATTTATACCAGTTGAATGTAGGTTAAAGTCGTACATCCGTTTGATATTTTAGATGATCATTTTTCCAGGGCCTTGAACATCCATGTCTTGGAAACGATCGTTGGATTTTATGTAGAATTTTGGGATATATACAACAGAATTTCAGATGTATTGTCACATAACTGTAGAAGAACTGCAGAATTGTTTTTCGCAGACTGGTAGCTTCAGTCTATTCAGGTGGCCTCTGAAAGCTACGAGCAGGCGGCTAAAGTAGTGGCATTGTCTTGCACTCTGCTCAGCCAATGAGGAGCTGCAGCAAGGTAAAGCCAGTACATTGTTTCACCACTAGATGGCAGCAAGACACAGACGACGGTTGACGTACCTTTAAAAGTGCCCGTTTGTGTTCAGCTCGAGCCATCTAAATTCAGTTACAGAATGTAAATCATCGATATACAAGGTATTAAAAAAATCATTAACACACACAACATAACACATCAATGTACAGGACAACAACAGTCAACGAGAAGGGCCAAAACAAAATGATACTTCCGCCGCCTTTGTAATGTGAGAGCCTCTGCAGTCTTGTTCTCTCTTCCCTCCGACGCCATTTTGCTGATCTGAAGTGAGCTCTGATTGGCTGGGAGAGTTTTCTAACGTTGCAGCCCTTGCTCTATAGATGTGGTGACGTTAAGAAGGCGACTTCAGCGTTTTTTCGGACAAAGCCTGTTTGAGTGGGAGTGAGTGGGGCCGAATTTGGGGAATGTTTCGGTGAATGTTTACCCCCCCTGCGCCCCCCCCGTCTTTCAGGCCGACGCCCCCCCGAAGCCGGTGGTGCGGCCGTACCGGCGCCCGACTGCGCAGGAGATCTGCTACCAGCGCATGCAGATCGCGCAGCAGCAGGCTGCGCAGCTGGCCGCCGCGGTCCAGAAGAAGACCACCGCCGCTGTGACCACGCCCACTTCCAGCTTCCCCGGGGAGAGGAAGAGGGTGGCGCACCGCCCCACCCAATCAGCTCCCGCCCTGAAATCCGGTACGACCCTTTTCCAGGTCCTGGGACGGTGGTAACCAGCCCCTGTACCTGGAGATCTACAGTCCTGTAGGTATTTTAGCCCCAATTTGGGAGACGTGATTCTTCTAATTAGCAGCTCAACATGATCTCTAGCTGATGAACGAGGTGTGGCTTTGTTTAGGGTTGGAGTGCAAACCTGCAGGACAGTAGATCTCCAGGAAGAGGGTTGGTTACCACTGTCCTAGAAAATACTTTAAAATCCTGAAAAAAGAAAAAAAAAAAAAGATACTTGGACCGGTACTTCTCTCTAGGGGTTTCGTCATACTTGTTCCTGGTTATGGTTATACACTTTGTTGTACGTCGCTCTGGATAAGAGCGTCTGCCAAATGCCTGTAATGTAATGTAATATTTAAATTATTATGTGAGGGTGTTGGAAGGTGATCAAGAATTCTAAGGACCGCGGAACACTTGAAGAGGGCAGACTGGCGACATGAGAAGAAAGGCGACATGCTGTGCTTCCTGTTTGATGCTACCCCAAACGTCGGTGTGCTGGCAGTGCTAACAGTGGCGATAGCTCACTGGTTTACTCATCACACTGAAATATCACTAATGAGTGACGTGCGCCCATTATTCGTGGACACAAAACATTTTGAATCTAATGTCTTAAAGGTGTGTGTCTATAACGCGGCTGCAGGTAGCTTAACGTAGCCCTGATTGTTGCGTCAAAATAAATATTCTTTGACAATATGTTTTACCTGAAAAAGTCACTGAAAGATGATTTGAATGGGGGCACTGCCTTTCTGTCTGCCCATCTGTCTGTCCTTCCTCCCTTCCAGCCTTTGGCAGTGCCTGGGCTGGTTCCCGTGCTTCACCATGTAAATGTCTTTTCATGAAAGAGCACTTTAAGCCGCTTTAGCTGACGTAGTGCTCCCGTGCGCCTGCAGGTGGCGCCGACGCGACGCAGGCCGGCGGTCAGGTGACCCCACCCAGCCGCGCGGCCTCCTCCCAGCTGTCCGTCAAGGCGCACACGTTCACCGGGATCCTCTCCAAGACCACGTCCACCACGGCGCAGAAGAGAGTGGCTCACATGCCCACCATGAAGGTGGGGCCCGGTCGTGCACGTGAGCGCGTCCACGTGAGCACGCGCACGTGCAGCCAGTGGCAGTCCCAGAAAATGCACCCCTGTTCGTCAGTTCTGGGTCCTGTTTCACAAAGCGGTATAACGATTTAGCTAGATAACTGTTCTATTCAAACCGACTCTTCAAACCCTTGTGGGCATTTAGTCAATTCACAGATTATCTGAGTGGCTAAATATTTAAAAGTTCTGCTCAGATCAGACTTGGAACAAATACAGTTTTTGAATATTTTAAACCTTTAGGGACAGTGAAATCACTGCTTCTCTGTGCAATTGTACAGAGAAGCAATTATTGAGCACATAGTATGGCTCATTACCAGTATTGTTTATTTTATACAGCCTTCTCTGCTTTGAAGGACACTGTATGCATTTGGCCCTGTACTGCTTTTTCTGTACAGCCAATCACAGTGATTCAAGTTACTGTGACCATTTCCTGATTGGCTGTGACCATTTCCTGATCGGCTGTGTCCATTTCCTGATTGGCTGTGTCCATTTCCTGATTGGCTGTGTCCATTTCCTGATTTACTTCTGACCATTTCCTGATTGGTTGTGATCTCTTCCCCCATGTCTCCCTGCTTTGCTCGCAGAGCTCTACTATGAAGCGGCCAATCATTCCCAGCGAATTCGGCGCCAAGGTGCCCACTATCGTGCGCCAGCGGTACCTCAACATCTTCATCGACGAGTGCCTCAAATTCTGCCCCTCTGAGGAGGCCGCCTTCGAGACGGTAAGGGCGCGGTCCAGGCGCTGAGGTTGCTCAGATACAAAAGAAAAACGGGATTTAGCAGACGCTCTTATCCAGAGCAACTTACACAACATTCTACATTGCATATACATTGCATCCTTCTATACAGCTGGGTACATATACTGTAGCAATGTAGGTTAAGTACCTTGCTCAAGGGTAATGCAGCGTCCTACCCGGGAATCGAACCTGTGACCTTCAGGTTACAAGACCATTACCTTCACCCCATTTGCTGAAGTTTGTAAGTGGGGCTGAAGTCTTCCTGACAACTTCAGCGTGCGTTGAGGTTGAGGCGGTGCGTTGTGTCTCTGAAGGCCCTGCAGGAGGAGAAGGTGGTGTACGACCGCAGCAGCAGCAGGAACATCTACCTGAACGTGGCGGTCAACACGCTGAAGAAGCTGCGCAGCAAGAGCGGTTCCAACGCCTCGCCTGCCGCCAGTACGTTACGCTAACACGTTACGCTAACACACAACACCTCGCCCGCCGCCAGTACGTTACGCTAGCACGTTACGCTAACACACAGAGCCTCACTTGCCGCCAGTACGTTATGCTAACACAGTATGCTAACAAACAACGCCTCACCCGCCGCCAGTACGTTACGCTAACACAGTATGCTAATACACAACTCCAATACCCGCGGCCAGTATATTATGCTAACACAGTATGCTAATACACCACTCCTCACCCACGGCTAGTACGTTACGCTAACACGTTATGCTAATGCCACCCCCCATCACAGAGAGCCCTGCGGTGAGCACCAGTAGGAAGGCCCAATCACACGAGGAGGTACTTGGGGGGCGTCTAGCGGCCAAGACGAGCTTCACCATCAACCGAGCGGGCAGGCAGAAGGAGGAGGAGCTCACCGGTGAGTGACACGCGCTGGCTGCCGTTCATTCGCTGCTGCCCTGTGTGGGTCAGAGAGTGGATCCTACAGACGACGGCCTGAGATTTGAAAGTTCAGGCGCATGGTACAACTACTGTACGTCCGTCCATTATCCATACCCTCTTATCCTGGGCAGGGTCGCAGGGGGGGTGCTGGAGCCTATCCCAGCGTGCATAGGGGCGAGAGACAGGAATACACCCCTGGACCAGGCGGCCAATCTATCGCAGGGCACACGCCCCATTCACTCACACACTCATACCTAGGGGCACTTTAGAGTCTCCAGTTAGCCTACCTGCATGTCTTTGGACTGTGGGAGGAAACCGGAGTATCGGAGGAACATGCTGAGTCCACTCAGAAAGGCCCCCGTCCGGGATTCGAACCCGGGACCTTCTTGCCATGAGGCCACAGTCCTATCCACTGCTACCTCAAACATCCAAGTAAATATGGAAATATTAAATATGGTTTCCCCAACTCAAACTGGATTTGACTGCCTTTAATCCAGTGATCAGTGGTGTTAGTGCATAAGGGTGTACTGGTGTGGCTTATGGATAAGAGGTACTCATTAGTGGCTGTGTGCAGGGATACAGTCTGGCGCATTAGCCCAGTGCTGTAAGGCCGTAGTGCAGAAGGGCCTGCTAGCCGAGCTGTGCGCTAACGGCGGCGCGCGTGTTTTGCAGGAGCCTGCTTGTACAGGAAGCTGAAGGAGTACGTGATGACCGAGGAGCAGCTGCAGGAGCACAGCTACCCCCGACCGCACCCCGACCGCCCGGGGCGGGCTGTGGTCCACAACGTCCCGGAGAAGAAGAACTTCGACCGTGAGTCTGTTTGCGCACCCTTGTCTTTTTTCGTCTGGGTTCATTGGGGGGGTTTCCTGTGTGTCAGGGCTGCCCCGCCCTATTCCTAAGGATCTACCGTCCTGTAGGTTTTCACTCCAACCCTAACAAAGCTCACCTCATTCAACAGCTAGAGATCTGCCGTCCTGTAGGTTTTCATTACAACCATAACAAAGCACACCTCACTCAACAGCTAGAGATCTACTGTGCTGCAGGTTTTCATTAGAACCATAACAAAGCACACCTCACTCAACAGCTAGAGATCTACTGTGCTGCAGGTTTTCATTAGAACCATAACAAAGCACACCTCACTCAACAGCTAGAGATCTACTGTGCTGCAGGTTTTCATTAGAACCATAACAAAGCACACCTCACTCAACAGCTAGAGATCTACTGTGCTGCAGGTTTTCATTAGAACCATAACAAAGCACACCTCACTCAACAGCTAGAGATCTACTGTGCTGCAGGTTTTCATTAGAACCATAACAAAGCACACCTCACTCAACAGCTAGAGATCTACTGTGCTGCAGGTTTTCACTCCAACCCTAAGAAAGCACACCTCACTCAGCAGCTAGAGCAGGGGTGCCCAACCGTGTTCCTAAGGATCTACTGTCCTGTCGGTTTTCACTCCAACCCTAACAAAGCCACACCTCACTCAACAGCTAGGGTTCCCATTGAGCTGCTAATTTGTCGAATCCGGTGCGCCAGGTTGAAATGAAGACCTGCAGGATGGTAGATCTCCCGGAACTGGGTTTGGCAGCCTTGGTGTGTACTGTAGTGGAGTTTGGCTCTTCCCTACTGACCCCCCCACCCCGGCCTTCTCCCCAGCGTTCAACAAGGTGTGCTGTCGCTGCGGGGCCGAGTACAAGGTCTCGCCCAACGGGAACTGCGTGAGGAAGGAGGAGTGCAGCCATCACTGGGGCCGCCTGCGTCGCTACAAAGGTGAGTCTCCCGTCCGGTTCAGTTTGGTTCCATCTGGTTTAGTCTGGTTCATATCGGTTGTATGGTAGATGGTAATGCAGAGGTAGATGGTAATGCAGTGGTAGATGGTAATGCAGAGGTAGATGGTAATGCAGTGGCAGATGGTAATGCAGAGGTAGATGATAATGCTGTGTAAATGGTAAAGCAGTATGGATCGTGATCGAGTGTGGATGGTAGTGCAATATGGATGGTAATGCAGTGTGGATGGTAATGCAGTGTGGATGGTAATGCAGTGTGTATGGTAATGCAGTGTGGATGGTAATACAGTGGGAGATGGTAATGTAGTGTGGATGGTAATGCAGTGTGGATGGTAATGCAGTGTGGATGGTAATGCAGTGTGGATAGTAATGCAGTGTGGGTGGTAATGCAGTGGGAGATGGTAATGTAGTGTTCTGTGTTCTCAGTTTCAGGGGGCTGGGAGACTCAGTACAACTGCTGTTCTGGAGCAGTGGGTTCTCCGGGTTGCCAGGTTGCTAAGGTAATCCACTCGCCTGTGTCCACACACCTGCCCTGCTTCATTGAATTTCAGTTGATTTCCTGAATTGACTGAATTGAAATATAATTGACCCTGAAGATTAATCCGGTGGTCATTTCTTATCCAAGAGAAAATTGGAAACTTTTAAAGCAGTGGTTCCCAACCCTGTTCCTGGAGATCTACCGTCCTGTAGGTTTTCACTCCAACCCCTAACAAAGCACACCTCATTCTGATCTGAATGAACTGCTAATTAGTAGAATCAGATGTGCCAAATTCGAGCTGAAATGAAAACCTACAGGACAGTAGACAGGGTTGGGAGCCACTGTTGTAAGTACTGTAATCACACAGTAGGGGGCAGTGTTGCACTCTGTGTATTACAGTCACTGTAGGTCTGTGACTATGTTTTATTTATTTACTTCCTCATAGGGGCAAATTAACACAGAGCTGTGTTCTATCATTTTCTGTAAATAAAACATTTTTGAAATTTTTTTTCCAGTTTTGTAGGCAGACATGAGCATTTTCCACTCATTAGTATTTCTGCACTAATTTATTTCAAGTTTACTTTGGCTAAATTGTTACATTCTTCTTTTTCTGTGGCATTATAAAATTTTTTTAAATTTAATTATTTTATTTGGAAAGCACATTGAACATTTGGTAGCACACTGGAAACATGAATGCCATTTTCAATTTAAAAAAAAGTATTATTTATAATCGTTATTATTATTTCAGAGCTTAGTGTAGTCATTCGAGCGCAGCAGCAGTAATTATAAATCCTGAAGGGAAACTGTCTGTCTCCTGTCCCACAGCAACACGTGCAGGACGGTCGTAAGGAGGCCCTGGACAGCTACGTGACGACCTTCGAAAAGCCCCTCCCCCTCGACGGAGACGCTGGCGTCTACGCCCTCGATTGTGAAATGGTCCGTGAGTCCTTTTAGAGTGGAAACACTCGCCCTAAAATCAGCCTTTTTTAACAGTAATTACAGTCTGTACACCGATGGTACAGTCAAGTGTCTTTCTGCATGAACTGCAGGTCTTTCAGATATGCGTGTGACCCTGGTCTCTCTCTCTCTCCCTCTCTCTCTCTCCCTCTCTCTCGCTCCAGTGCTACACAAAGCAGGGTCTGGAGCTGACCAGGGTGACGGTGATCAACTCTGAGCTCAAGGTCATTTACGACACCTTTGTCAAGCCTGAGAGCAAGGTGGTGGATTACAACACGCGGTACGTCGTCTGTGTGTCCTCTCTACAGGGCTCTGGAAGAATGTGAATACCAGCAGTGTGGTAGAAACCTGTGGGGAAAACCAGACTGGAGGTGTTGACCAAGATTTTAACATGCGGAGTTTACGTTTAACTTCAACATTTAACATCTCATTTATATCTTTGTCTGTGTGCGTCTTTGTGCGTGTCTGTGTGCGTGTGTGCGCGTGTGTGTGCGCGTGTGTGTGCGCGTGTGTGTGTGCACGTGTGTGTGTGCACGTGTGTGTGTGTCTGGGGCGGCAATGTAGCACGCTGGGTAAGGAACTGGGCTTGTAACCGAAAGGTCATAGGTTTGATTCCTGGATAGGACACTGCTGTTGTACCCATGAGCAAGGTACTTAACCTGCACTGCTTCAGTATATATCCAGCTGTATAAATGGATACAATGTAAAATGCTGTGTAAAAGTTTAAGTGTACGTCGCTCTGGATAAGAGCGTCTGCTAAATGCCTGCGATGTAAATGTCTGCAGGTTCTCTGGCGTAACTGAGGAGGATCTGGAGGGCGCTACCATCACCCTGCGGGACGTGCAGGCCGTGCTGCTGAGCATGTTCAGCGCAGACTCCATCCTGATTGGTCACAGCCTGGAGAGCGACCTCTTTGCACTAAAGGTAAGCAGTCAGTTAGGCATTGACCCTGGGGGGGGGAGCAGCACCTGCACCTGGACACCTGCTCGATTTTATGGACACGGTCCAAACTGTGGGATGATGCCAGATGAACAGGCCTGGGTCAAACGATTATTTGAATAAATGTGTAAGCCTTTCTACAAAGAATTCTGGTGTATTCATTACAAACTGCCAATAAGAGTTTGAACTTTGAACTTTGAACTTCAAAGAGCAGAGCAGCAAAGGTGGGAGTCCATGTTCTCTACAGTATCGGCATATTATTCTCAGATCTTCTTTTTACATTCAAACCCAACACAACTGCAATTCTGATATACCTGTAGCAGGTATGCGTGCTGAAAATGTTCCTGGTCTGAAAGTAAACCAACCTGAAGTCTGCCCTAAACCCCCCCCCCCCCCTCATACTCTCTCTCTCTCCCTGTCCTCCTCTCTCTCTCTCCCTCTCCCTGGATCCCCCTCTTCCTCAGCTCATCCACAGCACAGTGGTGGACACGGCTATCGTCTTCCCCCATCGCCTGGGCCTCCCCTATAAGAGAGCCCTGCGCAACCTTATGGCCGACTACCTCAAACGCATCATACAGGACAACGGTGAGGCACTGAGCTCACTGACACACTGAGCCCTGACACACTGAGCTCACTCTGACACACTGAGCCCTGACACACTGAGCTCACTGACACACTGAGCCCTGACACACTGAGCTCACTCTGACACACTGAGCTCACTCTGACACACTGAGCCCTGACACACTGAGCTCACTTTTACACACTGAGCTCACTCTGACACACTGAGCTCACTGACACACTGAGCCCTGACACACTGAGCTCACTGACACACTGAGCCCTGACACACTGAGCTCACTCTGACACACTGAGCCCTGACACACTGAGCTCACTCTGACACACTGAGCTCACTGACACACTGAGCCCTGACACACTGAGCTCACTCTGACACACTGAGCTCACTCTGACACACTGAGCTCACTGACACACTGAGCTCACTCTGACGCACTGAGCTCACTGACGCACTGAGCTCACTGACGCACTGAGCTCACTGACGCACTGAGCTCACTCTGACGCACTGAGTCCTGACGCACTGAGCTCACTCTGACACACTGAGCCCTGACGCACTGAGCTCACTCTGACGCACTGAGCTCACTCTGACACACTGAGCTCAATCTGACACACTGAGCTCACTCTGACACACTGAGCTCACTGACACACTGAGCTCACTCTGACACACTGAGCTCACTGACGCACTGAGCCCTGACACACTGAGCTCACTCTGACACACTGAGGCTGTGACCATCTCTTCTCATATCCTCTCCTCTCTCCTCCTCTTCCCTTCTCTCCTTCCCTCTCCTGTCCGCTGCCTTCCCCTCCTCTCCCCTTCTCTTTTCCCTCTCCTCTCCTCGTCCCTCCCCTCCTCTCCTCCTGCAGTGGAGGGGCATGACTCCAGTGAGGATGCGAGCGCCTGCATGCAGCTGATGATGTGGAAAATCCGGGAAGACACCAAGGTCAAGAGATGACCTCAGTGCCCCCTAAGCTCCGCCCCCCCTCCCACCTCTCCTCCTGTACCAGTGCAGAGAGACGGAAAGAGAGCGCAGTGTGGCCGAGCGAGGCCGGGAGGCGTGGCCTAGCGGGGCTGGGAGGCGTGGCCTGTCGGGCTCAGTCTGCCACGCCCTGCCACAGCACTTGAGTTTCACCCGAGTGGAACCATGACGGTGACATGGGGAGAGAGAGATGGGCAGGGACTGAGAGAGAGGGAGGGAATGAGTGAGAGGGTGAGAAAGCGAGGGGGAACGAGTGAGAGCGAGAGAGTAAGAGCGAGTGAGAGAGAATGAGAGAGTGAGAGAAATTGAGAGAGAGAGAGTGAGAGAATGGGAGAGTGTGAGAGGGAACGAGTGAGAGGGTGAGAGAGAGTGTGAGAGAGGGAACGAATAAGAGAGAGAGAGTGCGTGAGAGGGGGAGCGAGAGAGTGGATGAGAGAGAAAATGCGTCCCATCAGGCTGCTGACCAATCCCGGGCCGTTCCAGTACCGCCTGTGATCCCATTTGACCCATGCCATGTGACCTGGTGTGGCCAATCACTGTAGGCTTCTGTTTAAGGAGGGCTTGGATGAAAGAGTGCTTTTTCCGCTCTGTTTATTATTAGGATTATCATCATTATTGTTATCATTTTTTTTTTATCTTCAGCGTTGTTATTGGTGCCTGTTTCTCTTAGTTTCTCAGCCAGCGTGGGTCTCTGTGAGTCAGATGGGCTGTGGGCCGGTCTCAAATGCACAGCCACAACATGGCGAAACTATGCCAGAGCATTTCTGTTGTTTTGTTTGTATGTTTGTCTGTTTGTTTGTTTATTAAGACCCCTGTATCCCTTTAGTGCGAGGGTCTCTCAACAGTATTTTGGGTGTTACTACACTCTCTGAAGAAAGTGTTCCAAAAGGCTGCTCTGTGTCTCCATAGAGGAACCCCCTGTCTAGCTCAAGGGTTCTTTGTCACGCAAGATGGTCCAATCTGGGAGCTTTTGCACTTTTCACATCTACCATAGAGGGTTCCCCTATGGAGACATGCCAAAGAACCCTTTTTTTCCCCCCCTAAGAGTTAATACTCCTTTAAATCACATACTTTTCCGCCTGGTCTAGATCATGATAGAAAGAGGTTCTACAGTATTATTTCCGCCTTCGCCATATAGAAAAACCCCAGCAGCTGTCACGGGTGCGACTTATGTCTGGCATTCCCCATGATTACGACTGCTGATAATTATTTTCTCCCCGCATTCTTACAGGTATAATTACCATCTGTGTTCGACGGACACGGATGAGAATTCTTGGTTTTAATCGGTTTAATTATGATGAAAAGGGGTTCGGTAATACATAGACGTGTTGGTATTGAGGAGTTGAGCATCGGACAAGACTTGAACAGTCATTATTGTGGGTTTTTTCAGCGTTTTTCATTGTGCCGTTCTCTGGAGGCCAGTGAATGACGTCGAGCACCCAATGTTATGTCTGACGTCGCGTGCAGGGTATTGCTGCTGAATACTTGATCGAAGTGTTTTACCCATGTTGCACTAGGGAAAACCTCGCCGTCATTGGGGATGGGGTATGACCGCCTCACTTGAATATACTTAATAAGCCTGCATTAATTCCCATGGCCCAATGTACCGTAGCATCTGAGGAGGCATATCGAAGTCTTTTTATCTTTGTTTCAGTTTAGTAAAAACACTTGTAGGAGGAAACTCCGACCGACGTGTCGGTCTTGTTTGTTAGCAGCACTTGTCGATCCTTCATTCTAATGGTTTAATCACATTAAGGCCTGTTATCAGAAGTGCAGTGCTTTTTCTAGGCAGAATATATTTGTTAGCTTACGCGCGAAGTGACACCGAAACTGTAGCAGAATATGCGGCCACAGACACGCGGGGGATTCCTCTGATGGCCTGTCTTACAGAGGTGATATTGCGGGTTTTTCAGCTGAACACTGCGGTGTGACTTGGATCTGTACGGGGCGTTGGGGCGTTGCCTAGGTCCCGGTCTTCTACCGCTTATCAGCGTCCCTCCGTCTCGTGAATTGCACAGTAATGAGTTGCCCTCATTATTAGTAGAGCAAGTCTAGTCCTTCATTTTTACAGGTGCAGGCGACTCCTTCCTCCTACGAGTAACGACATTTATGCCGTTTCATTTTGATGTTCAATAAAGGCAGGTGTATGATTTGTATTTAATAAATGTTCCCGAGTAACCTGTAAAATCCATGTAAAATAGTCACACTAATGATGACAAACGCTCACTATGTAAATATGCTGTAATAAGTTTTTTCTTTTTTGTATGTTTTATTTTCTCTTATATTTTTGTTTCGTTTTTCTATTAAAAACGGAAATGGAGAATAGCATTTCTAAAGTGTTGTTTTTTCGGTGGTAATGAATGATGGAGTTTTAAAGATTCTAAATATTCTCACAGCCGTATGATCTCGCTACTTTGTGGGTGTGTGTGCGCGCGCAGGCACGTGTGCATGAGTATCTTCTAACTGCTTTCTTCCTACTACTCGGCCATGGTATTTAGTTTAAATCGTCTTTTCTTTGTTAGTTTCTGTATGTGCTACGGTGTCTGAGCGTGTAAAAAAAGAGGAAAATGTTCACAACACTACTTTTCAACAATTGTTTTGTTGAAGCCATGAAAGTTGCAGTGTTTGTCAATCTCCATCTGTTGACCGAGATGCCCTTGAGCTTCTTGCTGAAGTAAAATCATTTAATTTAAATGTTTAATTGTTAGCGCCTCTCCTTTGTTTTGCTGGTAATGTTGAGGCTTTTGGAATCAACTCCTCCTCCGCAGTACCTACAGTTTTGTGTTCGGACAACAAAGACTGCGCTAAGTTGGCCGGTATGTGTGTGCGCGCACATCTATCTATCTATCTCTCTTTTGTCTCTCTCTCTCTCTCTCTCTCTTTCTCTACATTGTGCTGTTCTTTCGAGCAGGTGTTTAGTCTCGTGATCTGCCTCCTCTCCCAGCAGATGTTTCAATCGTCAAACAAAACAGAACAAAAAAGGACAAAACCGCGGCTCATTATTCCCTCTCTGAAGCGCGGATCCGTGCCTTTGCGCATTGAGCGCGACCCGTCAGCACGCATTTCCCCAGGACGCCCCGCCGACCGCAGGTATTAAAGCCCCGGTTGCCCGGGATCGATACCGGCACAATGTCCAAGGTGGAGAGGGCCGGGAGTATCAAGCGTCTCGGAGATTTTGAGCATGTGGGGCGAAACGGCTTTAGAAGACTTCCTCATTATCAAATTCGATCAGCGGCGCTCCGATCACCTTTGAACTGCCGGGGGTCGCGAGGGGTCGGGGCCACGCACGCGGGAGCAGAGAAAGGACTCCGCACCCCATGCTGGGGTGGTGCAGGAGGGGTGGGGATAACGGGGTACAAATGCGCCCCCCCCCCCCTTCCCCTGCTGAAAAACATCCTCACTGATGCTGTCCTTAGCTCTCCCTGTTGAGATGCTTGCTGTGTTTTATCATTTATTTTATTATATTCCATTATATTATCCATCACGCCATAATGTGTTTGTGAAGTTCACTGAGAGGTCTGAGAAAGTTAGGTTTAGCAACACGGTTGAAGTTCATTTCAGGCCACGAGGTAGATTGGGTTTCATTACGACTTGGCACTAAAGGCACCAAATTGATCAATAAAAGCGATTGATTACAGGTCACCTCACCTATAGCTACTTGGGTTCGAATTGGTTCCTGATTTAACGGTGAAAACAAATGCCATGATTCCCTTGAGCGACACATACGCGCGCACACACTCAAACACACTCTTAGGCATTTTGCAGACACTCTTAGGGAATAATTTATGTGGTACAAAATGGTTTAGCCATGAAGAGCTAATGCCAAGTCACTAGGGTCAAAACCAATAGTAGCTGTTAATGCATAACTTATGTGGAAATAGTAAATGCATAAACTTACCCTCAAAAAAATGAATAGTTGGATTTACTTAATCAAATCTCATTCAGTATATGTGACTGATTTAGTTTTTGTTCAAGTGCTTAGTGTGTGACAAGTGAAAATTACTTGATCAGTCAAAGTTACATATACTGAGTAAGATTATGTCCAAACACTGTCCATAAGTAAATCCAACAATTATTATTATTATATAATATTATATTATTATATAAAATGTGTAGAATCATGAAGCTAAGTGCTGCAGTTGGTGTAAGAGGGGCAAACTGACAATGTAGTCCTTCAAGTAGCAGATGTATTTGAGGACAAAGTTTCATAGCAGTGGTTGAGCTGGTAAAGCCACAGACACACACACTCACACACACTTGGCCTTGACCCTATAACCGCAGTCTGGAGCTCAGTGTACAGTCATTAGCCGGGGCCTCTGTCTCTGTCCTGACTTTAAGCCCATCCCCACCGCAAGCCTCTTGTTGGCCAATTAGGCGGCTGATCTCTACTCCGCTTCACACATTGATCGCGGCTCGTGACAGAGGTCCCCTGGTGCACTGACCTACGCTGGGGGTCTCGGCGGGGGATGGGGGGGGGGGGTGAGGGTAGAGATAATGTGAGGTTAATTTGTGACTTGGACCCTTGTGGCAAGGGTTGGCATTTTGAAACTGCCTTTCTACTGTACTCAAAAAAAAGGTCTGTGCTTGTAAAATGACCTAAATTTGATCTAATCTGAACTTTAGAGGTGGTGCACAGGCATTTAGAATGGTTTGTATTAAATCATAATGATTACTGGTACTAAAGAATGACGTTTTCATCACCTTTAACACTTATTTTGTTTATTTCAAGTTCACGTGTGTACATGGATATGTCGAGGACACACAGATTCCTGGTGTTGTGAAGTCATTACCTTTGAATTCCTGGCACAGTGCTGGATCCGGTCTGATGTCCTGGGAGTATCTGGGAAATGTAGTGCCGAAACATTAGGTGTGTGAAAATCAACTGTTTGGTACATTGTTAAGAACCAAGAGTGCTCAAAAATAGCAAATAACCTTAGTAGATCATGATAGACCTCGGTAGTGAATGTCCAAAGAATACTTTCAATTCTGAAGAAAAATCTCTTTTCTGTTGTTGAACAAATCAAGACCACTCTCCGGGATGCAGGTGTGTCACAGACTGAAAGAGAAGACTACACCGGCATAACCGCAGAGTGTTCACCGCAAGATGTAAACCACGAAACGGTCAGGTTAGAGTTTGCTAAAAAGTAAATTTTTTAAAAAACTACAGTGTCCTGGAACAAACTCTTAATGGACAGATGAGATGATCACCTGCCCCAAAGCACCTGCACCTTGATGGCAAGAGACAACCGTGGAGAAGGAAAGGAGCCGCTTGTGACCCAAAGCAAACCAGCTCATCTTCTGAAACAACATGGCGGAGGAGGTAGTGTTGTGACTTGGGCTTGCATGGCTGGCCCTGGAATCTGTCTTTGTGGAAGATGGATGAATTCTGGGGTGCATTTTTAAAAAAATGTTTTAGAAAAAATATTGTATATATATGTGTGTGTGTGTGTGTGTGTGTGTGTGTTGTGTGGCCTGTGTGCTTTGTTCGTGTGTGTGCAGTAGTGTGTGACCCATGGTGCCCCAGCTCTTCCTCTCTCTCTCTCCCTCCCTCCCTCTCTCCCTCTCTCTCTCCCTGTCCCTCTCCCTCTCCGGAGCTTAGCGGGGCCAGAGCTGACCCCGCTGCTCCCGCTCCCCCCTCTCCTGTGGGTCAGAGGGCAGCCAGCCCCATCGATCTCCCCCAATAAAGAGGTCTTTAGCCCCCCCCCCCTTTCCCCTATCCCGACACAGCAGTCCTGAAAGGCTCCCAATTGTGTTCCCTGTCCCGATCGATCAGGCCAGTGTCCGCGGGGCCTCCCTGAAAAGAGGCTCCACACTGGATAACTGACAACTACAAAGCTCGCCTCTTGACAGGTGCTTGTCAATACAAATTTCCACTATTGATAAGCAATTAAAGACAGAAAAGAGAGAAGGATGGGGAAGGGAGGGGGGGGTGAGTGCCTAAGACCTAAACATCTGTTAAACAGGCTCTATAAACAGAACAGATAGGCTACTTTTCAAAAAGAGTAGCGGAGGCCCCCTCTGCCAGAACCCCCCTGCAGCTTCGGCCAATTTAAAGAACATTAAACAACTTTCAGAGAATGGCAGTTGGAACAGGCTTCTGAATGAAAAGGCCTCTTTTTTTTCTTTCTTATAAACCAGGGACTTCACCCTCGCACAGAATGACGTGAACTGCAATGTGATGTGGATATGTGTTTTCTAAGTATACCGATAAATACATTTCACAGATTCATATATATAGAAAGATATTGCTAGATCTGAAAGTGGCAATAATTTGTATGTTTTGCCACACATTTTTAAATGCTGCAATACTGGTACCTCAGTGATGTTTTATTTCAATGCATGTTTTACTTATGTATTGGCAGCCCAGTTCCAGTTCCAGTTTTTATTTTAATGTATTTTTTAAATCTTATAAATTGATTTTTTATGTCTTATAATTCGGGCATGCAGCATGATGGTTAGAGAACTGGGCTTGCTGCTCTAAGGTTGTGGGCAGGGGTCCTCAATCTTATCCAGAAAGGGCCAGTGTGGGTGCAGGCTTTTGTTCCAACCAAGCAGTAATACACCTGCTTCTACTAATCAACCACTAGAGTCTTTGCCAAGGACCTCAATTAGTAGAATCAGGTGTGTTACTGCCTGGTTGAGACAAAAGCCTGCACCCACACCGGCCCTTTCTGGATAAGATTGAGGACCCCTGGTTGTGGGTGTGGTCCCTAGGTAGGACGCCATATAATGTCATATAAATGGATTGAATGTAAATAATGTAATGTTGTTGCTCTTAATAAGACTATCTGCTAAATGGCAAAAAATATCAAGGTTATATTATCAGTATAAATACTTACTGATTGATAACTCCCTGGTAGGGAGACCATGTATTAAAAACTGAAATTGGAAGCCCTGATCCGGCTGGATGCTGAATCAGATCAGCAGGAAAATGAGAGAGATCTGATTCAGAATCAGACTGGTGTTTTTCTTTCTGCACAGGCAGAGCGTGAAATATATGAACTGTCCGTAGACTGGTGTAGATTCATTTGGATGTGACATGTCGGCTGGTAATTAAATTAAAAAACTGAACCGGTAATTCATTGTTTGCTTAGACATTTTGGTTTACTGCCATGCCACAGGTGTTTATATTACCACTTGTCATTTAAAAAAAAGTTTTTAAAAGTCAGCAGACAAAAATTTAAATTGTCTCCCCAGGATGCGGCCAAGGCTAACGTTCTGGTAATCGCTGCAACACTGGGGAGACATAGCTCAGCTCAGAAGGTAAGAGCGGTTGTCTGGCAGTCGGAGGGTTGCCGGTTCGATCCCCTGCCCTGGGCATGTCGAAGTGTCCCTGAGCAAGACACCTAACCCCTAACTGCTCTGGTGAATGCGAGGCATCAATTGTAAAGCGCTTTGGATAAAAGCGCTATATAAATGCAGTCCATTTACCATTTACCACTGGGTACGTTCGTGAAGGCCAGCTCTGCAGCCAGGTGTCTCAGTCTTTGGGGAAGGGGTCTTGGACTCCTGTCCTGGATGGGCAGCAGTGTCTGCTGGTCTTCAGTGTGTGTGTGTGTGTCAGCCCTTAAGTGATTAATACAAGTCATTGATTGGCTAAGGAGTACACATGGCTTGTTCCTATGGCTTCAACTGGCTGCAGACTGAGATAAAGGACTGAAACCTGCAGACCTCGTGGCTCTTCGGGACTGAAGTTCGACACCTCTGCGACACAGGGAGACGATTCTGTGCTTTCTACTGGTAGGGGGTTGGTGGGGGGTGGGGGGTTGGGTGTTGGGGGTTAGAAAAAAGTAAAGCAATCTGTCTTGAGGCGGTTAGGTGGTGTGGGACATCTCCTATTTAGGGCAAAAGCAAAGTGATGCTGTGCTGGGGAGGAGGTGGGGGGTAAGGGGTGAGGGTTTTGGGGAGGGGCGGTGGTGCAAGCCATGAGATTTTTTTTTGTGGGGGGGGGAAGGGGGGGTGGAGGGGGGTGGTGGTGGTGGCAACACAACCAGCGCCTTTGTGCGTTTCTAATCCCCCCAGCCAACACAGCTTTGGCCAGGTTTCATGATGAAAGTCCCATGAAATAACTACTTCTTTTTTAACCAGTAAATCTCCCCCTAATCTCCGCGGGCCGGGGTAGACAAAGACCCCGGGGTTCCAATCCGGGGGCTTTTAATGGGGCTCTGGGGCAGTGCTACAGAGCCTCTTCTAAATGACTTATTTCTGTAGGACACTAATACAGCTTGACAGCCAAGAAACCGAGGGGGCGGGGAACAGAGAGAAAAAAAATTGGGGTGGAAAACAGAAAAACAGAACTTTCCACAATTCTTATTTCTGAGAGGTGTGGTCCGGTCAAATTCACTGGACAACGGGCGATGTGCAGTTTTGGGGGGAGAAAAAAAAGGGGTGGGGAGGGGGGTGGAGGGGGGTGGGGGGGGGAGGTAACCATTGTGCACAGTGTGGTTTTCAGAAAGGACTCTAATTTACACAGGCTCACCTGTTGGAGTCCAGGGCTTTTCTGGTTGTAATTTTTTTGATTCTGCTCCCATGGAGAGAAGAGAGAGAGAAGAGAGAAACAGAGAGAGGAGAGAGAGGGAGGAGAGTGAGAGAGAGTGAGAGAGAGGAGAGAGAGAAGAGAGAGAGGGAGGACAGACAGGAGAGAGAGAGAGAGGTGGGGTGGGGGGGTGTATAATGCATTCACTGAGGTGCTACTAATGCTCCAAAACAATATTCAATTTCACTCTAATGAACAAAGGCCTCAGTGGAGTTTCACTTTGACCTGAACCCTCCCTCACACACCTGCTTCCAGGTGAGCGCTGGCCTTCACGGGCACTCGATCTGGCTCCGCTTACAAACTTACAAAGCGCTGGTCTAAACCAGAACCTACCCCCCATCCATACCCACCCACCCCCCCCCAACTTTCCTGAGCTCCACACGTTTTTAACGACGAGCTGGGAAACGGAAAGAACGTAAACATTCATCAATTATTCACTCCGCCCGTTATTGCCTCTGTCTGGTGTATTGCCTCTGAGTGGCTGTAGTCATCGATCACTGAACTCGGAAATGTGAAGGGAAAAACATGTAAGAGCTTTCATGACCGGCTTCTGGAACCCCTGCTTTCCAAAGAGGGGGGGGTCAGGTGACCAAACGACCATGATGATCTACTCACTAACAAAACAAAACAAAACAAACAAAATCACTTTAATAAGCACGTGTGCACTTCTTCAGGCTATAAAAGTGCAGGAAATGAATGTGATACGTTTCTTATCTCACTTTTTTATGTGTGGAATTTTGGGGAGGGAGGGGGGGCATTTGGTCAAGATGTGGCGATGCTGAATGTTGGACTCTTAGCTTGTTATGCACCTCACTCAGGGTGGGAGACCCACAGTGAAGGAAGAGGATGCTTCATTACATCTCCTGGATGCAAACTGGAGAACATGGGATTGTTGTCTTTCAGGGGGGAGGAGAGCGATGTAAACATGTTTGCTATGAGAGGAGAGTTTAAGATTTCAGGCGTGACGGATTCGGGTCTGATCTCCTTTTGGAGATATGGTTTCATTTCTTTCAACATACCTGAATGTAAGAGGACTAATGCCCTGGAACAAAAAAAACAAAAAAACAAAACTGAAGGTCATATCAGCTCACGTTGACAAAGACCATATTGAGTTTCATAAGTGGGTGTAGAGTGTCTTCAGGCCTGAATCTGATGCTGACTGTTGGGTCAGGGTCACTGGCAGGTGAGCCCTATGGCTGTGTGCTTATGAAGGAATTTAAGAACGGAGGAATTCCTCTCACAAGCTTCCTTACTGACGATGCCTTGTTTCGGCTGAGACTGGCAGTGCCCCCCCTACACTACCCCGCCCCCCCCTTCTTTGCTTGGCTGGCAATCTGGGTGCCTGGGTAGCCCTGTGAAAAAAAGGGGAGGGGGGGGGGGGGGGAAATAAGCCCTCCCCACACACTCCCCACGACTCTGGGACCGAACTGATACTCGTGGGAAACACAATCCCGCCCGGTGCCTGCTTCGCCTCTGAGCGCCGGGCCAAAGTCTAAACCCCCCGAGCTGCAGCCAACCCGGGGCTTATCTGGGATGATCCCGGCGGAGCAGCTCAGAGATTTTAGCCTGAGCCAGCCGGCCAGAGACTGGAGGTGCATCTCAGAGATTTTAGCCTGAGCCAGCCGGGCTCAGTCAGAGATTACCTGAGCCAGCCAGGACTGAGCATCTCAGAGATTTTAGCCTGAGCCAGCCAGCCAGAGACTGGAGGTGCATCTCAGAGATTTTAGCCTGAGCCAGCCAGAGACTAGGGGTGCAGCTCAGAGATTTTAGCCTGAGCCAGCCAGAGACTGGAGGTACATCTCAGAGATTTTAGCCTGAGCCAGCCAGCCAGAGACTGGAGGTGCATCTCAGAGATTTTAGCCTGAGCCAGCCAGGGAGACCTAGAGGTGCATCTCAGAGATTTTAGCCTGAGCCAGCCAGAGAGACTAGAGGTGCATCGAGACAAATGCGCCGGAGACTGAACAGAGCGTGTGAGTTAAGGTAAAAGTTATTGGTCAGCTCTCCCGACAGGAACGATCGGTGTCGCGCGCTAAGCCGTGCGCGCTCTGACGCTCTTTTGCTCCCGTCAGTAAACATGCACAGAAGCTGGTCTCCGCCCTGATGCTCTGATGTAAGTAGCGTGCAGACCAGACACTAGATCGGGGGTGGGCAATTCCGGTCCTGGAGGGGGTCAGTGTGTGCGCAGGATTTCCTTTCCAATAATTACCCAGGCCAAATAAGCTAACTGGCTGTGTACACCAACACTGGCTCACGTGTGCATCGCATCACAGTAAAAAGACACAGAACAGCCTTTGGCTGTCATTTATGCACTTATCAAGCAATGTAGCTGAAATGTCAGATGGTGTGTTAAAGGCGTAATTTTGTAATTAAAGCCAGAATCTGGCAGGAAAACCAGAAACAGATACATCCCTTGTCGCCGAAACTCAGTAGCTATACTAGATATATACTAACCAGAGAAAGGGCTGTGCAGTGTGGACGCCAGCCCTCCAAAGAGACACGCCCGTGGTCGCTTAGTGCTGAAAAAGTGGTTGCTCATGCCGTGATAATTGTTGCGTGTTTGTTGCCATAGTAACCGTGTAGCGCAAACGGCGAGGGAGACTAATCTTACAACTCAAACGGTGTAGGTTAATTTCCCAGGTGACCCACAACGGTTGTAGCCTACACTTACGCCAGGTATTTGACATGAGTTGCCTTGGTAACTATCCGGTTGTATGAATGGGTTGTATTTTCAAAGGAGTGTGCGTTTCATGAATGTAACGACTGATCACACAGAAAGGTCCGACTGAACATGTCAACATCACACAGATAGCAAGAAACATGGGACATTCAGCTCTATGTAATTTGGAGCCCGTATAATTCTTTCTCCTGACTCCAAAACGATTAGATTGTTTGTTTAAATATGATTTCGAACGATGGGATGTTTGAGGAGAGTCCTCAAGATGACCACCCCAATGTCAACTTTGTATTTCTTTCAGTGTATGGGCAAAATAAGGAGCCCGTTAGCCAAACAAATAGCAAAACTAACCCCCCTCAGAGTTAAAAAAATAAATAAATCTGAAATTGTGGGAGTGGGAGAAAGAAGGGAAGGAGGGGAGAGAGAAGCAGGGACAATCAAAGGCTGTTATTTTAATCTCCCTGGCCTCGGAGATTTACGGGCCACATTGTCCTAATTGTTTTAACGGGACGGGAATGAAGCGCGCCCTTATTGAGGGGGGGATCCTTGGCATAATCTTCCAAGTTCAATAGTTTCAAAACCTTGAGCCCCGGGACCCCCCTCTTTCTCCCTCATCCCACCTAATCCAGGCTAATACCTTTCTTTCTATTGGCTAATAGATGGGGGAAGCCGGAGTTAATGCTTCTTAAATAGTCGAGGGTGAGAATGGGCCACGAAGAACTTTAATCCCAGCCCGACGGACACAGCATTGAGCGGAGATGGGGGAGGTTGAGGCCTAATTTGCAGGACTAATACGGGTGTGGACCGAGCAGAAGCTGGAGTAAAACGCGAAGCTTCTCAGAGCGCGAGGGCGAAACAACCAAATAATCTCCCAAGTATCTACAAATTCGTTTTTCAGGTAATCTCATTTGATTAACGTGACGTCAATTGGTGTGGTGGTGAACAAAATGGCACAAAATATTAGTTTTTATTTTTTTGTTTGTTTGTTTGTTTTGCACAGGCAAATCTCAGATTAGATATGGCGCGATGGAATTTTCGCTCGTGTCCGCAATAGGACATGGACTTTATGAATTGTTTCCGATGTTGATATAGCGACGTAGCCTATTTGCGTTGTTGTACAAATTTGTGTATGGTGGTAATTTTTGTAGGCTTGCGCTGACATGTTACGTATTACATATGCTGTTGATGCTGTACTCACATTTTTGAAAACTTATGTTGACTTCTCAACGAAGTGTAAGATAGTGATCGTACTATAATTATTGTCATTGTAGCAAACAACAATCATAAAATGGATGTTGCAATACTACTGGGTCAATACTACTACTACTACTACTACTACTACGAATAATAATAATAATAATAATGTTTTTATGTTATTGCGTTTGTCTTAGGGTCAGTATGCTACGTTAAAACAGTGTTTTTTCTAATTAGAAGTGTAGTTATCAATTTATTCATCTCAATAAAGTTACTGTACTGTACTTACTGTATAAGACTTTCTCTCGTCGTATCCGTCTGCTTTCTGTATTTTGACAAGAAAAATGTGCGTTTGTCTTCCAGAGTTGCCGCGCTGCGACGTCACAATGAATTCCTTGTATTTCTGCGGCGGAGCAAATTGTGCCAACGGCGACTACCCACTGCACGGCGTGAACGCCCTGGCTGTCTTTTACGATTTTCACCACCAGATGGCGGGGCAATACCAAAGTTCCACAGGCAGTCCCTCGTCTGTGCACACTTTCTCCGTTGCCGAGAGACTTGCAGGTAAGATTTACAGTACGGCGAGGGTTGGGATATTTACTTGGATTAATGTTACATTTTTTGTTCGTTGTCTGCGAGCAAAATGAAGCTTCCCTTTTCAGATATAACCACTGAGGTCAAACGCAGGTCATATTTTGTGATGTGGGTTTCTGATCTATTGGTCGGTCCCCCTCCACCCCTCCCACGTTTCCCCTGTGAGAGGCAAGTTAATTAAAACACTATGGGGATATAAAAGCGCAATTAGATTGGGATTGTTCAATATTAATATGGACAAGTGTTGATTTTGTGTTACATGGAATTTTTACATATTTGCATGGAAGACCTAAGTCCCCGCTCCCCCTCTCCCCGAATCTCAGATCCCTTGCGGTACCTTGACATCAGTGAGACAGCTCGTAGCTGCTTTCAGTGGGTGGCAGCCCATGACAGCTCTCTCTCTCTCTTTGCTTGAGTGAAACGGGGACACCGTTTTAGCTCCTGCGCTGCTTTCTCAGTCAAAACACGGAGGTGTACCCCTGTGATGTAATCACCAGAGACCTATCAGAGAAGGGGAGAATCGTCTGTAACCCCCACCCCTCCCTGCGCTGATTCCTCAGATAAAACACGGAGGTGTACCTCTGTGATGTAATCACCAGAGACCTATCAGAGAAGGGGGGAATCGGCTGTAACCCCCACCCCCCCACCCCCCCAATCACCACCACCCCAACTGCCACAAATTTGAATTTGATTGGAGGCTTGGGGAAATCCACCCGCTGTGTTCCCTTTCACTCTTCTCAGCAGAAGAAAAGTGTAAAGTCACAATGTGAGCGTATCGTTAGCGGCAACACCCCACCCCCCCCCCACCTTGTACTGGGACATACTTAAACCAAGGGCATAATGTATGGGGGGACAAGGGGCTTACGATCCCCTCCAATATTACAAAACAGGCCAAATAACCCCACTTCCCCCACCGCAATAATATAGCATGATGATGAGAAAAATATTTTCATATAATAGTGCAACTGGAAGAAATTTGCAATTTCACCAGAAATGATAATTTCACAGCTGCTGTTTTCAAAAATTTCTTCTTGGGGGGGAGGGGGAGAGCATGACCTCGGACCCCCCCACTGGGTTGCTGTTCTCTGGGGGTCTATGCATTTCGGCTCCCCCAGTATTCAAACTAAACTGACGTAAACCATGAACAGGGATGCCTGGAGGTCAAGCACTGGGGGGGAGGTGCTGAGAGGGAGGTGCTGGAGTGGAAGGTTCTGAGAAGGAGGTGCTGGGGGGGGTGCTGGGGGGAAGTGTTGTGAGGAGGTGCTGGGGGAGGTTATGAGAGGGAGGTGCTGGTAGGGAGGCTATGGGGGAAGTGCTGGGGGGAAGTGCTGAGAGGAGGTGCTGGGGGAGGTGCTCGGGGGAGGTGCGGGGGGGTGTTGGGGGAGGTACTGATAGGGAGATGCTGCGGGGGGTGAGAGGGAGGTGCTGAAGGGGAGGTGCAGGGGTCGAGGTGCTGGGAGGAGGTGCAGGGGGAGGTGCTCACAGCCTGCTCTCTGTCCCGCAGAGCTGATCTTGGAGGCGCGGTACGGGAACCAGCAGAAGCAGAGGCGCAGTCGCACGGCCTTCAGCGTGGCCCAGCTGCAGGCCCTGGAGAAGGCCTTCCAGCAGACCCAGTACCCCGACGTGGGCATGCGGGAGAGGCTGGCCGTCTGCATCAACCTGCCCGAGGCCCGCATCCAGGTGAGCCCCGGCAACACCGCGCGGCCTGACTGGCTGATCAGAGAGTGATTGAGTAACACCGCCCCGGCTGATTGGCTGATCAGAGAGTGACTGAGTAACACCGCCCTGCCTGACTGGCTGATCAGAGAGTGACTGAGTAACACCGCCCCGGCTGATTGGCTGATCAGAGAGTGACTGAGTAACACCGCCCTGCCTGATTGGCTGATCAGAGAGTGACTGAGTAACACCGCCCGGCCTGACTGGCTGATCAGAGAGTGACTGAGTAACACCGCCCTGTCTGATTGGCTGATCAGAGAGTGACTGAGTAACAGAGCCCTGTCTGATTGGCTAATCAGAGAGTGACTGTGTAACAGGGCCCTGTCTGATTGGCTAATCTCAGAGACTGACTGTGTGACTGTTTCCTGACCTCAGCACAGGGCGGAAACAGAACCCTGTCCGACTGGCTAATCAGAGAGTGACTGTGTAACAGAGCCATGTCTGATTGGCTAGTCAGGGAGTGACTGTGTGGAAACAGGGGTGTGTCCAGTGGGGTGACCGGGATAGCACAGGTCACCTCTGGAATATGATAGGATGAGTTGTGCATCTGTGTAAGGGGTGTGATCGTTCCTGACTTTTCGTAATCAATCAGTTAAAACTGAATGTAGACCCTAAATGTCTCAACCAGAGCCAGGGGTGCTTGGGTGTATCATAAGCACACAGACACGGGGAGGTTCCGCTCGCTTTGGCAGCGAATAGCAGGACAGAGTGTTCAGCCACGAAGGCAGATACTAGCGGTGCCAAGGACAGGTCTGAAATATCTGAAAATCAGCATTTCCTGTTAATCAGGGGGGGAATGAGACTGGTGTTCCTGCTTTTGGGCCGGATTTCAAAAGCGAAGCAGATTTCGGGGCGAGGGTTCCTCTCACTCTCCGTTTCCCATTGGTCCGCCCTCCAGGTGTGGTTCAAGAACCGGCGGGCCAAGTTCCGGAAGGGCCAGCGGTGCGGCCCGGCCCCCGGGGACCCGGGTTCGGACCGGGACCCCCCTCAGAACCCGGGGGGGAAGGAGGAGAAGCGCGGCGGGGACGAAGGAGGGGAACCCGGACCGTCCGCTGGGGGTTCTCCTTTCGGGGGCGTCGGCGCCTGTCCCGCCAGCCCTGGCCCTGGGGGGGACCGCGGGGCCATCCAGCCGTACCCCGCGCCGGTCTCTCCCTTCGCGGGGGGGGGCCGCCCCCCCCACTCGCACCGACACTGCGAGCTGGACGTGCCGCCGGGGGGCCTGCGCGCCCCCCCCTTTTCTGGCCGTTTCTCCGTCAGTACGGCCGCACCCCCGAGGGGTAAGAACAGCAGTACGCCCCTACACACTGCCAGTCCTGCCATGGCCCTGCCTCTCCCACACATGGACCTGTAGTGGCACCCCCCCCCCCCCCCCCCAACACCGCCCACCACCCACCCCCCCCCAGCAGGCTCCAGAGGCCTTGGCTTGTGCCCTGCTGGAGCAGAGAAGGAGAAGGACTGAGACTGTACTCTCTACTGCTGACTCTCCTCATAGCTGCCGAACTCAAGAGTCACTCTGAGCCTGGGGGGGAAGGGGGGGGGGGGGGCGGGAATCCTCTCACTCCCCCTTTTTCTGCTTCGCCAGGCGATGGCTGGCGGTTCTCACCTTTGATTTTCGGGAAATGAAACGTGCTGAAGAGCAGAGGTTTGTGTTTGTTTGTCTCTGGGCGTACAGGGTCTGTGCCAGGGTTTAAGTTTGGACTGTCCCTCCCACACCCCCCCACTCCCCACCCCCCACCCCCCCGCCCCACCCCAAGCTTTCTGTTGACAGGAGCAGGTGGCGAGGTGCCTGTGTGAGGCGGAGTTTTTCTGTTTTGCACCGCTGGCTTTTGGCCCTGCTTGCATCCGGTTGCTTTTTGTTTTGCATTGTCGGAACCCTGAGTCCAGTTTAGAGCTGTCAGTCAGTGGGTGACCCCTCCCTGGCCTCAAGGTCAAACCTAAAGCTGAAAAGCCCAAGGCCTGCTGGCTCTCTGTTGCACTGCTGGGTCTGCAACATGAAAACCTGGAGCTCTCAGTGTGGTAGCATGCAAATGCCTGCATGCACACACATATATAAACACACACACACACACACCCACATGTGTACACACACACACACACACACCCACATGTGCACACACACACACACACACACACACACACACACAAAAGCATGCACACATGCATGAATGCACACACATGCACACACACAGGCACATGCACACACACATACAAACACTCTCACACACACACACACATGCGCAGACACACACACATGCACATACCCACGTGTGCACACACACACATACACACACACATGTGCGCACACACACACACGTACACATGCACACACACACACACGTGCACACACACACGCAGAGGTATAAACACTGATGTACATGGGTAATGGATAAAATAAAGCAGAAAGTTCTGAAACAAAGTTTCAGAAGGTTCATTCTAAGTAACGTTTCCGAACCCCATTATTCAACTCCACTGAAATGTGAATGTAAGCATTTTTAATACATTGCAACTGGTGTCTGAACATGGTACATTTCTTCCCTTAACTGAATTCCCCCCCCCCCCCCCCCCCCCCCGTATTAAAGCTTTTTCATGTGCATTTCAACTTAAAATAATTCCTTTTTTGGATGCAAGTGACACTTCAGATAATTGAGCGTTGTTGCGTAACAACAGGGCCACATTTAGCCGTGTATAGCCAGCGATCATTGTCATGCCAGTCCATATAACAGTGTGTATGTGACACGAAAAGGGACAGCTGTGTCTGACAATGCTGCATGGTGTTTTGACATTTTTGGTTTCTCTACACGTTGCTACCGATTGTAAACATGCAGTAAATTTGTTTATTTTCACCTGTCAGCCTCTGTTGAACGAGGGAGGGAGGAATGGCAGGAAGATTCATTTAAACGAAGAAAGAGATAAAAAATATGTGACAGCGAGGTTGGCAATAGTTGCAAAGCCGATGAAAAGCTGTGAACCAATTGAAAAATTCAATATAAAATCCATAAATCCCTGAGCAAAGGTTTAGCCACTTGACGCGAAGCGAATGTCAAAGGGGTTTAAGTTTAGGTTTGGATGACATCACCAAACTTAATTGCATTTCAAATCAAAGTTAATTCTCTCTTGGAGCCTGTTTAGATGTCAGTTCAATTAGATCCTGCCTTGTCGAAAGCCATCGCAGTGGCAAACCAGACCCAAGGGCTGGAGTTGTTTGCATATTCATAATATACTGAATTCATATGATAAATCTCATTGTTTGGTTTCTTCTCATGTTAAACCACGACACGCATGTCTTGGGAAACTGCAGCACGCTGAGGTAATAATAGTCTAAGGTTAATCAAAAAATGCAGGCCCAAGGTTTCTCTCCTTTTCACTTCTTTGAAAAGCGTACAATAGGACCTGGTTGTTGATCCTTCGTCAGTTTGGTCAGAATTACCTCACATTAGTATCAGCCTGGTCGTGCCCAGAATACCAAATGTTTACAAAGCTGAGGAAACCAAGTCGCTGGTTTGAGACAAGGGTGTCTTCTGCAGGCCTGTGTCAGGGCAGTTTCAGAGAAGAAGAGCAGCCCTTGGTTTTCCAGTAAGGGCCATCATATTTGACCTCACAGGCTCGTCGTTTCAGCACAGTGATGTAAATATAGAGGTCAATGCAAGGTCATCTCAGTATGACTGTTTGTGATGTGGTGCGGTGGTGTAACAAGTCTGACTCATTTCCTTGTTCCCCTGCGCCCCCTTGATCGGCTGTGGTGTCAGAACTGTTTATATATGCGCAAATTTGCATGGTTGTGCAAAGCTGTGCACAGACACACACATGCATCTGCACGCATGTGCACACAAACACACAAAACTTCCAACTGGTCAATTGGAATGCTAGGTCAGTCAAAACTTAATTATGAAAATTGCTTAACAAACTTGGTAATAAACTTCCATTATTCCAAATGACTGTGCAATGAAAAGCATAATAACAAGCTGCTTAGTTATTAAATGGTATCTCTGAACTTTGTTTCTCAAATCTTCGAAGCTTGTGGCTGATTAAACAATCGAATATTTTCTTCATTAAATTCTTATTATTGGTTCAAATATAAATATAAACTGTTTTTAGGACCTGTCAAGGTGACTGCAGGTATATTGTTATTAATGCAGTGTGTTTAACAGGTGCAGCGTTTGATCTGAATATTGACATGTCAACTGAAAGTGTGTTACAAACAGTACAATTTGTGTCTGTTTAAAAAAATTAAAACTCTCCTAATTTAACTACTCTCCAAACCCCCCATTGGAGACCAAAGTATAGGAGCGATATTAATGCGCTGCATTTTGTGTATTTCCGTTTCCAAGGGCCACTGTAAATTATTGCTCTTTTACTATTCACAGTTCCGTATTCCGCCAAATCAGTATTCTCAAACCATTACTACGTTGGCTCTGCGCGGTAACTCTTCTGATTGTGTAGGCAGCTCCCATAGAACCGCAGTTGTGTAGGTGCGCACGATTTTCTCCAGGGGCACTTGGATTTTTATATCACTCCCTATTCTCAAAACGAGATACGCCGGTTTTACAGCGTAGAGTCGGCAATGGGAGTTGGGAAGGCGCTTGGTGCTTGCTTGCTGGCTAGGGAGGCTTAAAGAGACAACAGCAAGACAGAGCGAGGGAGAAGGAGATGAAATCACGAGAATAACTGTAAATACCGGCAAAATGGGAATTCGCGCACTTTAGAAGAACACCCCGGACAGGTAACGGCTTTCATGTAATAATCAGCGTTACACGTGTATGCATTTATTGAGACGAGATCAACCGAGACAGCTAAATTAAACGGATTTCGGTTGTGAGGATTAAGGAGTTGCCCAGTAGCTAGCTAGCTAGCTTAATGTTGTGGTTGTGTGTTGAAAACAAACGCAGCTTTTAATTTTAAAATGAGTTGTTTCCCCAAAGCGCATTTTTCGACAGCCTTTTATTAGTGAAAGTTCTTTCGCCAAAAAGCACGATCATCGTTAATTAAATGTTAAAATTTCCTCAATTAATATTTGATTATGTTGAATGTCCAGTTTAAACTTGTTTCAATCGGCAGTGTAGGCTGTGTGTTAGGCCACACGCATTTTGTCAATAACCGCTAACATTAGCTAGCATGTAAAGAAGAGGAATGCACGGTCGATAGCTTAGCTGACCGGCGTACTGGCTGACTGTAGTAGTTTAGCTAATGTGGGTGTTTATGATATTTCCAAACATTTCCTCGATATTTCCCCGGATTGTATCCGGAATCGACGTTTTTTAAAAAACCGGTCCCGCTAATGAGGTAGCTATCTTACTAGGCCCAACCATTTGAGATTAGCTAAAATACACAGCTAACTAGCTAGACTCTAACTAAAAATAATGGCTGACCATAATAACGTTTACTAGCTGGCGGCTACCGACGGTATTGTGGTTGGCTAGCAAGTTAGTAACTAACCAGTTGGATACCGGCTACTAACGTCGACATATAGCCAACTAGCTAGCTAACATTTATTGGCGGATGTAGCTAGCTAAAGGATATCTGCAAAAGTTAGCAACTGCAACGTTAGTCTTGTTGGCTGGTGAGCAGGCCACCTCGATAATCAGCCAGTCTCCGTAAACTGAAATCGTCCTAACGATAACTAACTAGTCTAGCCATCTTGCTAAATTGGATAACACGTTAGTTTTTCTTATTCAAACTAACGATAGCTAACGTCAGGACTAGTTAATTAGCTCCAGTTAGTTGGCTAGTTAACACTTGGATAATCTAAATGGGTTTGTTTGTTCCTTTTGTTTTGTTTAGTGGACCAGTTGATCAACTATCTAACATTTCTCAGCTGCTGAAGGTTAACTTACCTAGACTATATTGGAATATATAGCCAAGGGTAACAAGCGTAGATCGCTAGTAATCCAACTAACCAATGTTAGTTAGCTTTATAAATTGGCTAGCCTGTACAGCTACACGACGGTGTAAATGTTAGCAGGTCATGTTAGCGTGGGATTGGGGAACGTAAACAGCGAACCAGCTATTTAGCAAGCTTATTTGTAGATAGCTAACCGTTGTTAATGTACTACTAGCTAGCTAGGCCGTGCATTTTTCTTGTTATCCAACGTAGACATTAAATTAATAAATTAATTAATACGGTGGCTTCGTGTGTATGATGTATGGTAATACGTAGCTACGTTACTTTAACGGCTAACATTAGACTAGAGCTAAGTTTGTTTTTCAAGCCCGTTGCTAGTTTTATTTTCAGAGCCTATTTTCTGCATTTGAGTCTCCAATTCCTGTTGTATTTTTGGTGTGCATAACATTTGAAATCAGCCCACCAGCCTGTCAAAATAATCCAGTTGCTCTTGTAAAATATGTTTAGGTCTGGAAAGGCCCGACTCAGTCGGTATGTGATACAGTTAATTGGTAAAGAAGTAGTGTACTATTGCGTACACTCGCAGGATGTCACAGACCAGTTTCTAGGAATGCTGCGCATGAAAAGTTGTGTCTTCACCTTGTTCCATTAAATACACCACTCCCTGATATTTGACAGTTTTGATTCAACATTGCAACAAGTTAGTGCGTCTTTAAAAATAAAAAAAAGTGCTTGTCGAGGTTCCCAGAGCTTGTGGGCCACTCTCTTCGCCTCGGGACAGTTCTTTCTGTGTTATCTGATACTGAAATGTCCTGACTGTTTTGCATAGTGGTGGTTTACGATTTTGAATTGCTCATGTTGGTTGTTAATGCGTGGAATTTCCAATCCCTTGAGGCCACTGATGACTTTACGTTCAATAAGCATGTTGATAATGTCGGTGAATAATGTACTATCAATGACCTCAAATACCTGATGTCAGAAGTGTAGGACTACAAGTGGTGGAGGAATTCAATAGACTGGAGACTCTCATCTTCTGCCAGAGGGCATTGTGGGATTTTGGAGCAGGGCTTCAAAATGGCCATGGAGAAGATGGCTGGAGCATCCAGACTGGGCAGTGGGTTGTATTAGGAGTGGTTTCCATGGGCATATTTAAGGAAGAAGCGTTCGTGTTTCTTTTCGGAAGCAGAAGAGTGTTTTTGTTGTTGTTTTTTAAAAATTTTTTTTTATTTTAAGCGTAATTATCACTCCGACAGTGAGTTGACCCAGTCGAGTTGTTTGTTGTGCTCAAGGGGAAAAACTGACGTGACAAACTGACGAAAGAGAAAATTGAGGCATTTTGTCGCTGTAAAAAGTAGTGTAGTTGGGGTATAAAAGCTTAACGGCTGAATAAAATAACTGTCAACACCTCCCCCCCCCTCCACCACCTGTTCTTGTCCAAGTTCTTTGCCTTTTCTAAAATTCCATTTCTCTCATTAAGGTGCTCTGTTGCGTTGTGTGCTCATCAGAAGCGCTGTAGTTGATGCCAGTCCAGGTGGCATTGCCCACAGACTCCTGAATATTTGCTGTCTCAGGGAATTTCCACAGCGGTTACCAGCACCATATTATAGATTTTTTTTTTTTAATGAGTAACAGTCAGAGATGGAGATTTTCAGTACTGTCCTTGCGCAACAGTCTGGCTTGTCATTTGGAGTCCCCCATAAGCCCTTTCATATGTGTGCAGTCATAATTATCAGACGTGCTCTTATAATTTACCGGGATTGTAATGGCATGCATGTTTGTCAGGGCTGTGTTCAGCGGTGTTTAATTTGTAACTTGCATGCGCTAAGATGTGTAACTAATTCAGTTGGCGGGCTCATTTATGATTGACTCCGTATACGGTTGCGCCTGCCTATCTGACTGTATAGTCTACAGTCCAGAATAGTTACCTGGGAACAGTTACCGTGGCAGTGCTGAGTTGCTATTTTGCATTGGAGGGAATGTATAGGTGCGTTGTACAATAGCCTTATCGAAAAAAGAGAGTTTGGTTTTTAGCCTTGCGTTGTCATTTAATGCACATATGTCTACTCCCAACCAACAACACAACATTCTCACAATATTTCTGCCTCGTAGTGGCAATCTTGTAACATTGACGAGACATTCCAGGAACATGGCGAGGACATTTTGTGTTAGCTGGGCTCGTCTCAATTTGGAGGGCATTTTGATTGATGCTTACGGGGGAACACAAGCACAGGTTTGTCAGCTGGGTGAGTGATAGGTCTGTAAAAAGCGGTAACCCCTCTGGCCTTCAGGGGTACATCGGCTCCTGCCTGTTCCTCCTCCTCCCGAAACCGTAATAGATTCACCCCCCCCCCCCCACCCCTCGGGGTTCCTGTTCCGTACAAATCTCTAAGAATATCCTCCCTGCTCTCCTGAGGGGTGATGTCATCTTCAGTCAAATGAAACGGTCGCACTCGGAACCTCGAAGACGGAATCGAGGGGGAGGGGGGAGGGGGAGGGAGGGCTAAAGGCCACGTTTAAGGAAACTTATTTAATTTGTTTACTTTTTAACTCCTCAGAGCGTCTTCCAGCTATTCTGTTAGAGCTGACTTTGCCATAATGGCTGACATCTGTCGTTTTCAGTCTCTGTGCTGACTACCCTCCCCTTCTAATTATCTTGTGTGCAAATGCACGTGAAGCAAATTAACGTGTACGCACTGTTGGATTTGGATTTTGTCTGTTTAAAGAAAAAAACAACTCTACCACACAGAAGGGCTAACAAACATTTGGGAGAGACCTGAGTTACTGTGAACTCTTATTATAATTTTTTTTCCTCCTCCGGGTGGTAGGGCATTTGCTTGCCCTCCTGTGCCCCGCTCTTGGGAACGGAGGGTTACCCAACGGGAGGGGTGACGTATGCGGGGCTTTGGGCGTAGATACCTTTTGGCACTTCTGGAACCGTGAGCTTGCCTGACGAAAGCGTGCGCCGCCTGCCATTCTGCGTCCGTCCAGCCCCGATGGCCGCTCTCGCTCCCGCGATGCCGCCTCTCCGCGCGCGATGGCCCTCTCTCCCGCATGGCGCTTCCGCCGAGCGCTTTCCGCGTCTTCCCTCTCCCGCGGAGTGCCTCTAGATCAGCCGTGGAGAGAGTGGGGCAGCCTAGCCCTGTCACTTGGCTAGAATCGTCACCAGCCCACGCCTACACCGCCTACCCTCCTGGTACACCTCACTGGCTAACTCCCTGCTACCACGCTACCTCCTGCTAACACTCACTGCCTACCTCTGGCCTAACACTCTTGCCTACCTCATGGCCACTCACGCTACGCTCTGCCTACCGCTAGCCTGCCCCCCTACCTCGCATGGCCTACCCTCTCTCCGCCACGCATGGCTAGCCGCTCTCACGGTGGCCAGCCCGCGTGGGAGAGGGAGGGTGCGATCGGCGCTACCGACACTCTCTGGCCTGAGAATGCTGCAGACCATGCCACTCACTGGCCTAACACTCTCTCTGGCCTAACACACTCACTGGCCTAACACTCTCACTGGCCTAACGCTCTCTCTGGCCTAACACACTCACAGGCCTAACGCTCTCACTGGCCTAACACTCTCACTGGCCTAACGCTCTCTCTGGCCTAACACACTCACTGGCCTAACACACTCACTGGCCTAACACACTCACTGGCCTAACGCTCTCTCTGGCCTAACACACTCACTGGCCTAACGCTCTCTCTGGCCTAACACACTCACTGGCCTAACACACTCACTGGCCTAACACACTCACTGGCCTAACACACTCACTGGCCTAACACACTCACTGGCCTAACGCTCTCACTGGCCTAACGCTCTCACTGGCCTAACACACTCACTGGCCTAACACTCTCACTGGCCTAACACACTCACTGGCCTAACGCACTCACTGGCCTAACACACTCACTGGCCTACACACTCACGCCTAACACCTCACTGGCCTAACACACTCACTGGCCTAACGCTCTCACTGGCCTAACGCACTCACTGGCCTAACACACTCACTGGCCTAACGCACTCACTGGCCTAACACACTCACTGGCCTAACGCTCTCTCTGGCCTAACACTCTCACTGGCCTAACACACTCACTGGCCTAACACACTCACTGGCCTAACACACTCACTGGCCTAACACTCTCACTGGCCTAACACTCTCACTGGCCTAACACACTCACTGGCCTAACGTTCTCTCTGGCCTAACACACTCACTGGCCTAACACACTCACTGGCCTGACGCACTCACTGGCCTAACACACTCACTGGCCTAACGCTCTCACTGGCCTAACACACTCACTGGCCTAACACACTCACTGGCCTAACGCTCTCACTGGCCTAACACACTCACTGGCCTAACGCTCTCACTTGCCTAACGCTCTCACTGGCCTTTGCTTTGAAAGTATGAATTTGAATTCTGTTCTCTGCGGTACAGTGTAGCTGCGTTGCTGTTATAAATCTCTCCATATGAGGGTGTTTGCTGAGCGGTGGTTAATGAAGGTGATAAGAATAAGGATGAATTGGGTTCTTGTTCAGTGTGGAGTGGATGTGGCTGTGCTGGTGGTGAATGGCTGGGGGAGCTGTGTGAGAAAGCCAGCGTGGGTGAGCGACCTCTTAAAAACAAACATCCTGTGTGTGTGTGTGTGCGCGCGTGTGTCTGTGTGTGTGTTTGTATGCCTGTGTGTGCATGTTTGTATGCCTGTGTGTGTGTGTGTGTGTGTGCATGTTTGTATGCCTGTGTGTGTGTGTCTGTATGTGGAAGTTCACTCTATTTCTGTTTCTCAGTCTCCCCCTCCCCCTGCGCTCTGTAGCGGTGTAGATATTGATTTGGTTCCTTTGTGAAGGTTCGCGCCTGGAGACTGAGGCTTGGCGGGAAGCGGGAGCGCCGCTCGTAGCCGCGGTTGCGGCGGGTCGCGGGTCGCGGTCCCGTTTCCTTCCTGCTGCAGGGTTCTCCGCAGGCGACGGTCCCCCCCCCCCGTCCACCATTCGGCCGAGCCCCCGCCGCGGCCCGTGATGGAACGCACTACACTACACCCCCCACCCCCACCCCGACCCCCCCGCGCCTGCCCCGGGCCGGTCTATTTTTAGAGGGGGTGTTGAGGATCCCCCTGATAGCGCTTCCTGGAAAGAGGCCGAGGGTGCGCCTCGTCATTCCGTCTGTCCCGCCTTAAAAGCCCCCCCCCCCCAACCCCTCGTCGTGTAGGGTGTAATTCCCTCGCTGCCCCATCCCCCCCCCCCCCCAATCCCCGTATCGATTATGTTCATAACTTCTCTCCATTGGCTCGTCTGAAAGCAGCGGATCCTGTTGCAGCTTCATTCACGGCGGCTGTTTGGCTTGGTCTGCTGGTGTTGGGGTATGGTCCGGTCCTCTCTCTCAGTGTAAGAGTTCAGCTGGGTACCCCGTGTCGCTGTTTGGCTTGGTCTGCTGGTGTTGGGGCACGGTTCGGGTAAAAGTTCAGCTGGGAGCCACTTGTCGTCGGTCGCTTATCAGATTTCACACCTCCGACACGCTCACAAAAAATATCTGTAGCGGTTAGGCGGTGTTTTTGTGTCGGTGTTAATCTCGTTTCTCCTGTACGAGTCAGCTGTGGTTTGCTTTAGTGTTTTCGTCTCGATAGAATCGCGTTGGGTCCAGAGAAGGCAAATCGGACTGCAGCCAATGAGATGTAAGGACACTGAACAACAGCCAACTAAGTAGAGGCTTGTTTCACTACCTTAAAGACCCTGTGCAATCAAAATTGATTGCCATATTTTTAGTTGTTAAATATAAATAGGTGGTGTCTAGGGTTACCCTAAAAGGGCTGGTGTGGGTGCAGGTTTTTGTTCTTGCCCAGCACTAAGACACCTGATTCTGCTTTGCATGGTCTTGGCTGAAGACCATCATTAGTTAATTAGGTGAATCGGGTGTCTTGGTGCTGGTTTGAAGTAAAAAAACCTGCACACACACCGGCCATTTTTGGATAAGACCAAAGAAAACATGTCTAGCCCATTTTGTTCAGTTGAGAATTAAAAAAAAAAAAAAGAACCCTGTTAGCAGCAAAGATTTTAGGCTGTCCACTACAGGAGGGTTTGCTCTTGGTCAGTTTGGGACCACAATTCTTGTGGACATAGTGCCATAAATTTAGGATTATATGTACAGTAAATATGTATAGGCCGTAAGATTAGAAGGATATGTACAGCCTGTAAGATTGTGAGAATATGTACAGCCCGTAAGATTAGGAGAATATGTACAGCCCGTAAGATTGGGAGAATATGTACAGCCCGTAAGATTGGGAGAATATGTACAGCCTGTAAGATTGGGAGAATTTTTACAGCCTGTAAGATCAGGAGAACATGTACAGTCTGTAAGATCGTGAGAATATGTACAGCCAATAAGATTGTGAGAATATGTACAGCCTGTAAGATTAGGTTAATATGTACAGTGAATATGTACAGCCTGTAAGATTGTGAGAATATGCACAGCCTGTAAGATTGTGAGAATATGTACAGCCTGTAAGATTGTGAGAATATGTACAGCCTGTGAGATTGGGAGAACATGTACAGTCTGTAAGATTGTGAGAATATGTACAGTCTGTAAGATTAGGTTAATAGGTACAGTGAATATGTACAGTCTGTAAGATTGGGAGAATATGTACAGCCTGTGAGATTGGGAGAACATGTACAGCCTGTAAGATTGGGAGAATATGTACACCCTGTAAGATTGGGAGAATATGTACAGCCTGTAAGATTGGGAGAATATGTACAGCCTGTAAGATTGGGAGAATATGTACAGCCTGTAAGATTGGGAGAATATGTACAGCCTGTAAGATTGGGAGAATATGTACAGCCTGTAAGATTGGGAGAATATGTACAGCCTGTAAGATTAGGTTAATATGTACAGCCTGTGAGATTGGGAGTGGCTGTAGGGAAGAGGCCGCTGTGCTGGGTGAGTCTGAGAGACAGTGCGGTGTGAAGCCCTGGAAAGGCTCAGTCACAGGAAGAGCGGAGGGATCATTATCTAACCCCAAACCGGCAGGCCGTTACCCTGCCCCATCCCATTTCCATTTCTAATCACTTCTGGTTATGATGTTCCGCTTTATTAAAGACATGAGCTCCGTTCCGTTTTAGGAATTCAGCCGGCCCGCTTATCTGGAGCGACTCAGCGAGGATTACTCTTTTACGTGCAGTCCATTTGTACGGCTGGCCGTTTTTTTTTTACGAATGGCAATTCAGGCTGAGTGCCTTTCTCAGTGTCGCGAATGGCAGTGCCCCACCCGGGAATCAAACCTGCAGCCGCTCTTTGACGTGCGCAGTTCCCCCAGCCGCTATACTGCATGTGGAGCAGAGGTGGGCAAGCAGGACCGTGGCATTGTGGGGGATTTGTGCGCTTACTCAATCTGCCCAGTCGTTAGTGTGGCCAGCCAACATTTTTATCAGAATTTACTGGTAAGATCAGGGAATTGTGGAGGATTGTGATATGAAACATTTTACCGTGTACTAATTTACAAGTGGGCAGCATCGACGATTTACACGGTTTGCAGTTTGTCGTCCATTTTCTGCGAAGGCCCACCGATCAACTTTGTATGAAAGCGTATATCAGATGGCGTCAGCGGCAGTTGGAAGCGGTGAGAAATTAAGGGAATCGGAGTTCAGAGACCGATCGGGTGCTTTCAGGTTCCGACTCCCACTAAATGCAGACGTGAAACATTCCTGTGGATTTAGCGCACGTTCAAAGCAAGCTTCGTAATAAACTTTATTTGTCTATTGCCTGTCGTACAGCCGCGCAAAGGGCTTGAGAGGGCTCCGAGCGGCACCGTAAAACACTGAGTGACATAAGGACACGCACGCTGGTGAAACAAGGATACAAATGGCCATGAAATACAGCAATAAGACGGTAAATAGAAAATGTGCAGAAAATATGAATGAGATGCGAACAGGATAAAATATGAATGCTCAAAAAAGATAATATTATGGGGAAAACTAAAATAGCAGAATATTAAAAACTGCAGTAAATTAGCAAATAAAAGAAAGCGCTGAATATCATATAAAAAGAACCGTACTAATCGAAAGCTAGAGTAGATTTTTTTTAATGGCCAGAAAAAAAGCCTGCCCCTCTCTCTCTCTCTGTGTATGTATATATATATATTTATTTGGTCGTGTGTTTCTTTTGCAGCGACTGAGGGAAGCCATTAGGTGGGGTAACCCCTTAATGCAGTTGCTAACGTGTGTGAATTCTGACTGCCTCGTACACAGTTATCTCATTGAGACTCAGTTGTTGTGAATGAGCTGCATCCTCTGCAGTAAAATACTAGCTGTATGGCCTCGGGTTTGCGAGCCTTTGGAAAACGGGGTTTCCTTTCGGGTCCGCTCTCCTGCCCTAATCTAATTATAGCCGTCCCGTTTGAGCGCTGCTTGGAACGCGATCACGTCCGGCGCTGTGTGGAAATGGTTTAAATTACTGGAGAGTTAACTTGGAACGGCCTAAATTTAAATGCGCGAGCCCCTTCCTCTTGCCCCCTTGTTTACAAAGTAAATATTCAGAATACACCCTGGTAGAAGTCCGGACGTTGCGCCACGGTTGTATGTATGTATTTCATAGCCAATAATGGATAACGTTTGTTATAATAAGCAGGTTGGTAAAGATTAGTTAGCGCTAGAGTAAAAGTATTCAAATGTGGTTTCCTGTCCGGCTGTTTTAAATATGAAAGATTGATGTCTTGCCTTTAAAATGAAGTCAATTAATCCACAGCCTGTCAATGCGTTTGTTGATATTTAAATGTAAATTTACAGTGCTTTTGTAACCAGGCCACAAACAAAACTGGTCAGCAAATCAGGTCAGAAAATGTTGTTGAGTGACAGGGCTCACGTCCAATAGCAGAACGGTTTCGAGTTCCGTGCCCAGGAGAGCGAGGGACAGCCACGCTGCGTTGATGTTTGGGGCGTGACCCTAGCTGCCGATCTCGCTGCACAACTGCCTATTTGGAAGTGCAAATCAGTCCTAAAGCCTGTTATTTGTTTGTAAGAAAAGCATAGTACTTTTTCCAAGTTGTGTGACATTTTAAATCTTTGGAAAGGGTGGAGGAGGCCATTTTGAAGCTTGGTTGGCAGAAGTGGGTGTAGTATTTCAGCCCTCATTGTTTTTGTACAGATAACTTTTTTATTTATTTATTTTTTTACTTATTGTGGGCATCTTGCCTGATTTTAGATATAAGGCCCATTTATTATTAGCGTTTGTTATTGAAAGCATTTTTTTGGTGCGGGGGTGGAGTGTGCTTTTTTGGGAACAGCCTACAAATATTTTGAAATGGGTAAAACTTTGGTTTTCAGTAGTTCTGTCCCACTGTGTGTATTTAAAAAAAAAAAAAAAAAGTACCACTGTGTTCAGCTTTTTTGGGCTGGGGAAATGGCTTGCTAACTGTTACTAGAAACAGTCTGAGTGCATCTCGCAAGCTATGAAGAGCCCTGTAGTAATAATCTAATAAAAAAAATAAAAAAACATTTTTAAAACTAATATCAGTCTTCTGTTGATCAAAATTGGCAGTTGGCCATTTGTGTGACTTGTGGTAGATGTAGCAGTTAGAGAACATTGGTATTAGTAATGTTAAATTGAGAACATTGGTATTAGTAATGTTAGATTGAGAACATTGGTGATGTTAAATTGATGCTCAACTGCTCAGAATTTAAATATACATCTTTGCTAGCTAGCCATTTGCCAAGTTCTCACAAACCTTTTTTTCTTTTGGCCCACATCATCATTCAGCAAAATGTTCTGTTCCTACCGAAGGTTGAATAGACTGAAAATTAGGTTTGTAAGTGACACATTGAATTTGGTGCGATTAGCAGGAAAATTAGCCTATGTGGGAGTTCTTTTATAATTTTTTTCTCCATTACACTCATCGTTGTTTTTCATGAAGCACCCCAGCGCAAAAACAAGCTTTGCATTTACACAAATCCTATAAAATCCAAGGACATTTTTGATAATCCACGAAACGGAAGTGTTTTATGGAACGGTAGGCTTGTATGGAAGCAACATTGGCCTTCCGTGAATATTACGCCAGTGTTTAGCGCCTCCTACTGGATCGGGTTGTGATGTGGTCACGCTGGACTGATATAAATGAGCGGTGAATGCGCTATATTTTTGGTGTGAGCAGTCAGCATGTGGCCAGGTTATCGGCTCATGGTGTTAGTGAAACCACTTAAACTCGGTTCTCCTCTCGACACGATGCCCTGCTGTGCTGGAAAGGTCGGGGGACTCTGGGGGGGGATTGATGTCAGAACTGTGCGTTCTGAACGCTGTTATTGTTTTGACGTCCACAGATATGACGTTTACCTCACTGTTTCTCTATGTGTGTGTCTCTTTCAGCCATCCTTTAAAAACAGAGAGGTCCTGGAGTCCTGGAATTACCCAGAGGTCATCGCTGCTCGTCGCTGTCTGCCACCACCGCCGCCGCCGCTGCTGCTGCTACTACTGCTACCGCCATCCGTCGACTCCGCCCTGCTGACGGGACTCGAGGAATGTCTGCCGCGCTACCACAGGCTGGCCAGGAGGAGGCGATGTGGCGCACGGGCGGGAGCAGCCAGGCGGCGCTGTGGGCCCACTAGCCGAGACCCGCGTGCGTGGCGCGTGGCGTGTGCGTGTTTCCGCGTGTGTGTGCGTGCGTGAGCGAGCGTGTGCGTGTGCGTGCGTGACCGCGCGCTACCTGCTCTGTCTGAGGCAAAGGCATGCTACTCTGACAGAGGGATCCGCTGAAGAAGAGAGGAGCGAGAAGAGAGGAGAAGATCACCCCCTCGAGGAGCGCCCGCGGGAAGAAAGACAGACGGACGGAAGAAGAGAAGGAAAGGATAACCTTCACCTCCACTGCTGCCGCCTTTCGGTTTTTAAACTTTTTTGTTTTTTTAATGCACTGTTGCGTGCGCGCCTATAGGGGGAGCCCCCTCCTCTGTGTGTAGCGCTCCCTCCCTCCCTCTGCGGCGCCCTCTGCTGGTAGTTTCGGTGGCTGTGATTTGCATGGCAGCGGAGTAACCGTGGAGAGGCCGGGCTACCACAAGCTTATGGATTTTGAGAAGAGAGGGAAGGGAGAGGCCGAGGAGGGTAAGAGGATGTCCAAGGCGGCCGGGAGCCGGACTGGACACGGGGGCCGGGGCACGGGGACCAACTCCGGGGTGCTCATGGTCGGCCCGAACTTCCGTGTGGGGAAGAAGATCGGCTGCGGGAACTTCGGCGAGCTGCGGCTCGGCAAGAACCTCTACACCAACGAATATGTGGCCATCAAACTGGTAAGAGCGCCTGGGGCTGGTTAGCAAAGAAATGTGTACGAGAACGAATGGGTGAGAGCTAGCAGGCTAGCTGGAGAGAAACGAGTGCAAGAATGACTGATTTAGAGCAACCGGGTTAGCTGGAGAGATGTGACAGTTTGACCGGTTAAGAGCGAGCTGGCTAGCTGTTGATCTGAGTCAGATTTGACTGGATAAGAGCGCCCGGGCTAGCTACAGATGTGTGTGAGAATGACTGGTAAGAGCTAGCAGGCTAGCAGGAGAGTTGTGTGAGAATGACTGGTAAGAGCTAGCAGGCTAGCTGGAGTGATGTGTGAGAGTGACTGGTAAGAGCTAGCAGGCTAGCTGGAGTGATGTGTGAGAATGACTGGTAAAAGCTAGCAGGCTAGTTGGAGAAATGTGTGTGAGAATGACTGATAAGAGCTAGCTGGAGAGATGTGTGTGAGAATGACTGGTAAGAGCTAGCAGGCTAGCTGGAGAGATGTGTGAGAATGACTGGTAAGAGCTAGCAGGCTAGCTGGAGAGATGTCTGACAGAATGACTGGTAAGAGCGCCTGGGCTAGCTGGAGCGATGTGTGTCAGAATGACTGGTAAGAGCTAGCAGGCTAGCTGGAGAAATGTGTGTGAGAATGACTGGTAAGAGCTAGCAGGCTAGCTGGAGAAATGTGTGTGAGAATGACTGGTAAGAGCTAGCAGGCTAGCTGGAGAAATGTGTGTGAGAATGACTGGTAAGAGCTAGCAGGCTAGCTGGAGAAATGTGTGTGAGAATGACTGGTAAGAGCTAGCTGGCTAGCTGGAGACGTGTGAGAATGACTGGTAAGAGCTAGCAGGCTAGCTGGAGCGATGTGTGTGAGAATGACTGGTAAGAGCTAGCAGGCTAGCTGGAGCGATGTGTGTGAGAATGACTGGTAAGAGCTAGCAGGCTAGCTGGAGAAATGTGTGTGAGAATGACTGGTAAGAGCTAGCAGGCTAGCTGGAGAAATGTGTGTGTGAATGACTGGTAAGAGCTATGGGAGGCAGCTTGGGACGAAGAGTGGGTGTGAGAGGTGGAGAATGACTGGTAAGAGCTAGCAGGCTAGCTGGAGCGATGTGTGTGAGAATGACTGGTAAGAGCTAGCTGGCTAGCTGGAGAGATGTGTGAAAATGACTGGTTAAGAGCGACTGGGCCTGCGGGAGAGATGTGTGTGAGAATGTGTGCTTGTAGCCAGGCCTGCAAATCTTGGTTAGCCTGGTACATTACATACTTATCCAGTGCAACCTGCATAGATTATGTATTTTTAATAGGGATCAGAGGCTAGCGCACTGGTGTGGCTCATTCATTATTTAAGCATATAATGCCCCATCATGCATCAGGACCTCTGTAAAAATGACAGATAAGACTGGCCAATGTTGCTGCAAGAGGACAATGATGTCCTTGTGATTGTAGGGGCTGTTCCTTGGTGTGGCGGCTTCACTAAGCAAGCCCGGGTCAGCCTGCTGATGTTTGGCGGGTAACGGCGCCTATGGTGATGTCACTGCGCCACACCAGGGCCGAGGCGGGCGAAAGCGCGGGGTTGGTGTCGTCCTGCCGTTAATTTAAAATGCGAGACGCGACAGACGAGGCGGCGAACGATTTTCCACCTGGGGCAGGAGCAGGAAGTCCAGCGCCTCTCCGAGCGCTTTTAAACTGCCGTTTTTTGGGCCCCGTGCTTATTCGCATGCCCCCTTCGTACTCTGGCCCCCTCCCCCCCCCCCCACCCCCACTCCCGTAGCTGTGCCCTCAATTTTCTCTTGTCGTGTTTCCATGGGAACGTGAAGGAGAACCTTTCCGACATCCGGAACCTTCCCTTCCGCCCGTGCTCCGCTCGGGGTGACGCGAGAGTTCTGTCCTTTCAGAGCTCTGTTTGTGTAGGCGGGAAAAGAAGGGAAAAAAGAAAAAAAAACCGGAGTCTTTAAGCGGGGAGCTCACCGGCGGGATTTTATTTATTTATTTGTTTTTGTTTTTTTTTAACGGTTGTGTTTTTCCGCCTTCCTGCCTGGAATGAGGCGAGCTGCGTGGGTGTCTCTCTGACTGCCGCTGGTCACCACGGCGACCTTGGACATGGCCGCCCCGGCTGGATGTGCTGACCGCTGTTCTCCCACCGGCCTGAAATATGCCTCCCTTCAGCCGCTCTTCAGTCTTCAGGCTCGGTTAAAGACTGACTCGCAGTGCGCTTAATTAACATTCATTCACCGGGGGGGGGGGGTTGTTTCTGGGGTGGGGGGGTGGGTGGGGGAGGCAGGGGTGAGAAACAGCGGCTGGCTTGGGCCTGTGCTCGTGAACTGTGATGCATAAAACAAACAAGCGAGACTTGAGGGAACTGAAAATAATTGCACAACACTTGCAGTGTGCGTGCATGAGCGTGTCTGTGTGCATGAATGCGTGTGTGTGCATGAGCGCGTGTGTGTGCACGTGTGAGCGCGTTTTTGTGTGCAAGCATGTGCAAGCTCTGCATTCCAGGACTCTGGGCTCAGGGCTGTGTAATTCAGTGTGAAACAGAAAACAGAACTTGCCACGAAGCGGAGTCTGGTTTTTACAGGGTTGGCGGGTGTGGGTGGGGCTGGCGGGGCTGGGGGGGCAGGGTCGGGGGGGGTTGACGCAGCTGAGCAGCATCCTGAGGAAGCTCTTCTTGGTGACCGCATTGTGACGTACAGGTGTATACGTGAGCAGCCGCCTGTACACAGGAGGTAATTAACTGAATCGACGCGTTTCACAAACTTCCTCTGCATCACACTGTAGTTCATTCTCCCTCCCCTCCCCCTTCTGTTTTTCTGAAATGACATTTGCGCTCTTTATTTAGCAGATGTGGAGTGACACAGTCCTTTTTTTTTAAAGCTGCACATTCACTGAAGCATTCGGGTCGAGCAGCAACGTCCGGTCAGGGACTCAAACCCGCAGCCTCTGCGTCCCTAGCCGTTCCCCTGCGTTGTCGCCTTTGTCGCACACGTGCTGGACTCCTGGAATACCCCTGAGAGCTCAGTTAGCCATGAGTGATTCCCCCCCTGACTGTTTAACATGAGTCCCTGGAACTGCGCCCATGTCAGTGTTCAGAGTTTCCCACACAGAAGAAATGATGGGGGGGGGGGATTTGTGCTGGTCTGTGCTGTGCCAAATTAATGCGGCAGGTTGCCTGCACAGACCAGCATAATTCCCCCCACCGCTTCCCCCAAACGGGGAGGGGGGGGCTCTTCCATAGCAGTGAATTCCCAACAAACCAACAGTACTTGGCCCTCTGAAACAGTACTCTGAATTAAAAAAAAAAAAAAAGAATAAATATTAAAATAGCGCTTCCCGGAATTTGGCGAGGGCTGCATTTGTGTTTTTGACATGACCCGCGTGCATTAAGCCTGCCCTGATTCACTCAGCAGAGTGTTTACCCAGCGAGGCTCTGGCCTGGATCTCCTCTCGCTCAGCCTGCTGCTGTCTCGCTCTTCCCTGAATTGATCTACTTTAAGGGGGTTAAGGGAGAGCAGTGCCCCCAAAGAGCAGTGCCCCAGAGGAAGAGTTAGCACGTACCAGTGATGTCATTCTCAGCAATTTACCGGCATGTAGCGGTAGTAAATATTAGCAGTATTGCTGGGTGTTATTTTTTTATTAATTTATTTATTTTCTTATGAATACCCTTAAAGCATCTGCAGTATATTACCCAAATGTATTTTCTAATTTAAATAGTTGTGAAGAAGGATGAATATGCGGGGCTCTGTTCATGCTTTGCAAATTAACAAGCATACGAATGCTAATCCTAGTAGACTAATTGGTTTATATACTCATCTCATGGTCAAATACTTGGAAAAACGAAATGTTCAGTCGCATCCCCAATGAGATTAAAAACAAAATAGTTAATCTTAATTTTGTGTGTTTATAGCTGCACTTAGGCTATGTTTAGTCTTATGGCTTCTGCTGCTGTACGCACATTCTAGTTAAGATTCAGGTTAAATTGGTGCTAATGGAAATCGCCAGTGATTAGAATTCAAGCGCAGGCCTGTTTCCACGGCGACTTTGTTTCCGGTGTGTATGTAAATCTGCTCGTGTGCGAAGCGTTGTGGGATTCGGGCGAGCGAGCGAGCGAGCTGCTCGCGTAAATATTTAAACGGGTGACCTTTTCGCCTGACCACGTGAGAATACACACCGCCGCTGCGTGGTCTTCTTGAGCTGACCCGCATCCCTGGAGCGCTGTGTTCCTCCTGCCCCCCCCCCCCCCGCCCAACCCCCCCCCAGTACAGCCCGCCTGCATCGCACCTCTCTGAAATGGCGATGAGTCTCCCTGTGTGAATGAGGCTGGCTAATACTCATTTTACATTCTCACATGGTTGGGAAAACCTCAAGTTCACTGCGCTGATGATGGTTATGAAAGGTGTGCAGTTTTTGTAATGTCACCTGTGGTAGCCTGCTTTGTGACTGAGCGTATTATATCTTGCACTGTTTTACGGCTTGTGGGGAATTTTAGAAAGAAAAGGAGGGTGAGAATAAGCAGCGAAGATAAGAATCTGCACAGCCTCTAGCTAAATGAAATGTGTTTATTTTTTATTTGAGAGGTGTGAGAGGCCTGTGGCGGCCATTTTAACCCTTTGAAGAGTCCGTTTTTTTTGGAATGTTTATTTCAGAATTCTAAGTCAGTGTTCTAGAACTCCGTTGCTTTCTGTAGTGATCACCGGTAGAGTGATTGTGACAACAGTGTTAGAATGTTGAGTTCTGAACATTCTTATCATATATTTTTGATCGTACCCCTTAATGCGTTAAACCTGTGTGTAGGCTTTGGCTAGGCAAGACTGAAACTGAGGCCGGGGGGACAGGCAGGGGTGGGGGGGGGGGCAGGAACCCCGGCTGAGCGGTGTGTGATGGATTTCACCCCAGTTACAGACACACGTTTAACTGTGTGAGAAGTGACTCCTGAAATGTAAGAATTGCCGTAGGAACACAGATCCCCACTGTCCTCCTAATGTTGACCTGGGCTCTCTTCCAAGTTATTAATGCCCTCTGGAATTTTATTTTTTTTTGCTTTTTGAATCACGTTTTCTGTGTGAAGTGCAAACAAGCAGTAGAGTGTACTATGTAAGAGTTGAGCAAAAAAGAAAAAGGTAAAATGTTGCTTAAAATAAAGAAAATTTTTTTCTCATGATCAAGTTAAAACTTTCCACCTGAAACCTTTGTAGTGGTAGATTTTATAGTGGCACGTTTGTAAAGAAGCCACAGCAGAGTGTCTCGTGTGTGAGTGAACTGAGAAGGCCTTTGTTCGTGGCAGTGATTGGATAGTAGGCCTATGTTTTCATGCATCACATTCATGGCTGGTTTTCCTGGCCTGAAAATAAATGAAAATTCAGAGTTTATTATCCCCTCCAGCTCAGAGGCTGGGCCACGGTGAGGCGGGGTGGGGGGTGGGGATGGGGGGTTTAGAGGGCAGCTGTATTGCCTAGGGAGGAAACGTTTCATTGGCTGGGGTATTCCCCGCTGTATTGCTCAGTGGCGCCCCCTCTGGTCGGTCAGTTGGGGGGTGCTGGAGCCTATCCCTTTTCGCATTGGGCGAGAGGCAGGACTACACCCTGGACAGGCCGCCAATCGCAGGGCCACACACAGAATAAACGTCTTTTCAGAAATGTATTTATTTATTCATTTTTTTACTGGCAGCAGTGACGCAGTTTGTTTGCAGAAGGCAGTGGTGGTGTGCGCTGACGTTTCTCTCATGCACTGGAGTGAAGCTGGAGTGAAGCTGGAGTGAGACTGGAGAGATGCTGGAGAGATGCTGGAGAGATGCTGGAGAGAGGCTGGAGTGAGGCTGGAGTGAGACTGGAGTGAGACTGGAGTGATGCTGGAGAGATGCTGGAGAGATGCTGGAGAGAGACTGGAGTGAGACTGGAGTGAGGCTGGAGTGAGGCTGGAGTGAGACTGGAGAGATGCTGGAGAGAGACTGGAGTGAGACTGGAGAGATGCTGGAGAGATGCTGGAGAGAGACTGGAGTGAGACTGGAGTGATGCTGGAGAGATGCTGGAGAGATGCTGGAGAGAGACTGGAGTGAGACTGGAGTGAGGCTGGAGTGAGGCTGGAGTGAGACTGGAGAGATGCTGGAGAGAGACTGGAGTGAGACTGGAGAGATGCTGGAGAGAGACTGGAGTGAGGCTGGAGTGAGACTGGAGAGATGCTGGAGAGAGACTGGAGTGAGACTGGAGTGAGACTGGAGTGAGACTGGAGTGAGGCTGGAGTGAGACTGGAGTGAGACTGGAGTGAGGCTGGAGTGAGGCTGGAGTGAGGCTGGAGTGAGGCTGGAGTGAGGCTGGAGTGAGACTGGAGTGAGGCTGGAGTGAGGCCGGAGTGAGGCTGGAGTACAGTGCAGTGCACTTAACTTATTTGGCCACGGCACCATAACGACCGTGCTCAGCACATGTGACACAGTAACATTTAAGGATCACATTCCACGCCGGGTACAGGGCGGTGCGGCAGTTGGAGTTTGTTTCTTGGCCCGCACTTGGCCGGGTCCCAACAGCAGGCGTGGTTTCGGGGGGCGGGCTGAGGGCGGTCCCACATGCCACATACGCCCAAATCATTGGTTGGATTGATGTGCCCCAAGGCCCGATCCTATTGGCCGAGGTTTTTCCTGCAGGGGAGAGGCGGGGTGAAGTTTGCAGGCTTGTCCCGCCCCCTTCCTGCCGTAGCCCCTCCTCTGTGTGCTGCGACTGCTTCGGCTGCATCAGCTGCACGTGGGACGCAGACGGCTGCTGCTGCTCGCGCGTTTCTGAGGGCGCGGCCGCAAGTTTGCGCGCTCCTGATTGGACGCAAGCGGCTGCTAATGTGGGGCGGTCTTACCGCTGGGGTTGCCCTTCCCAGTAAAAGTGTAAATTCTTTTAAAGGAAAATTGGGGATAAAATAGAAATACTTCAAAGAAAAAAAATTGGAGTTGCAAATTAAAAGTAAACAAGAGTGAATAAATAGAGCCGTTTGGGGTTCCTGAACTGCCACACACCCAGTGCCTCTGCATCCGTTATGCTGCTGCCTGTTTGTGTTTGCCCTGCAGAGTCTTTTTCACACACGGTTGACTTAAAACAAAGCTTGAAACAAACTCTCAACTGAACAGTAGTTGCTGTTGATGTTGATGTTGTTGCTGTTCTCACTCCGTCAGTCAGTGGCCTGGCCTCCCTCGTCTGTGTGCAGTTTAGGAATTACGTCTGAGTTCCTGTTCAGAGTAATATCAGCCACGGGACACCTCGGGTAATTCAATCAGCGCGGAATCCTGTGAGTAACGTCCGCGGGGCGTGAACGCGGCCGGAAGGGCCTCAGCGGGGTCAGCGGCGGAAACGGCAGCGGCGGCTTTGATTCGTGAACGCCATCCGTCACCGTCCCGCACGCGTGTGGGGGGGGGGGGGTGTGTCCCGTGACAGCTGCTAGCGAGCGTGGCTCGGGGTTCGCTGTCACCTTTAAACGCGGGCGGGTGTATTTATACATGTTTTATTAGGGGGGGCGTTTAAAGCTGCCCGGGGAAGTGGTGCATTCTGGGAAAGGGGCCTGGTACGCTGTACCCGAGCCCTGCTCTTCCGCTCTGCGTGCTTGCCTACACCGCGTACGATCATTCTTGAACGCGTGTGCGCATTATAGCGGATTTATTTTTATTTTCTTTATTGTGTGTTTTTTTTTTTGTGCTCGAGCTCTGAAAAGCCGCTTCCTGGCGTTGTGATTCCATTCTTCTGAAATCCCGGGTCTGTGCAGCGGTGTTGTCAGCGCGGCGTCCCATCTGTCTGGGTATTTTTATCCGCGCTGTTCTGCTATATCTGGCCCTGGCCTCAATTTACCGCTGCCTCACCAGAGCTTTGTTGGGAAGGTGGGGGGGGGGGGGGGGAGGGATCTGCTGATCTAATCCGGGAATGCTGGGAAATGTAGTTTCCCACTCCCCCAACCTCGCCTACCGTGAACCTCGGGGCCACACCAGGTTGTAACTGCGCGTTGCACAAGTCTCCTTCGGTTAGAATGTGCGACTTGTCGCCCTCGTGGTGTGATGGCACGTTTACCCTGTGCGGGAAAGCAACGTGCCGCAAATGTACTGAAATGCATTAAGGTGTTGTGGCATTTCACAAATATATTCACACACATTTCTCAGTGTATTGCAGGCTGTTCTGTTTCCCCAGGGGTAAATGAGGTTAGTAACGGTGAGAGCCGGGGCTCTGTGCTAGAGGCTGTGCGCTAGGGGCCCTGTGCTGAGGGCTTTGTGCTGAGGGCTCTGTGCTAGGGGCTGTGTAAGGGCTCTGGCTGCGGGGCTCTGGGACGGGACTAGGCTCGGCTCTTGCTAGGTCTTGTGCTGGGGGCTCTGTACCCTCAGAGGACTCTGCTTCAGTGGGCTGGCAAGACTGTGCTGGGGGCTCTGTGTGAGGGGGCTGTGCTGGGCTCTCTGTGCTAGGCTTTCTGTGCGAGGGGCTCTGTGAGGGCTCTGTGCTAAGGGCTGTGTTAGGGGCTCTGTGTTCGGGACTCTGTGCTAGGGGCTGTGTTAGGGGCTCTGTGTTAGGGACTCTGTGCTAGGGGCTGTGTTAGGGGCTCTGTGTTAGGGACTCTGTGCTAGGCTCTTTGCGCTCTGTTCTTGGGGCTCTGGGATCCCTGTGTGACCTCCAAGCTCCAGCTCTTTGCAGCTGTTCTCTGACCACATGCAGGGGGGGGCCTTAGATAACCCCAAACCCCCCCTCCCCCCCAGCATGTGTATCTGCTACCGCTGTCAGGCTGGGCCGGAACAAGCCTGCGTTGCTGTCATTGTGTGTGAGAGAGAGAGAGAGAAAGCTCTGCAGAAGAACAGTTCATGTCCCTATGGGGGGGCGAGGTTGTGAAAGGCTCTTTGTTGTTCTGCCGTACCCACACACACTGATCTAGTCTTCAGTTCAGCTGGGCACTTTCACACACTAGCACCCGTTAGAGAAAAACCTGCAACTGTACTGAAATTGTGCTGCCGTGAACATTCTGTAAATGTGCTGTTGTTGTGCTGTAAATGTGCTGTAGTTGTGCTGTAGTGAACGTGCTGTAAATGTGCTGTATTTGCCCTGTAGTTGTGCTGTAAATGCGCTGTAGTTGTACTGTAGTGAACGTGCTGTAAACGCGCTGTAGTTGTGCTGTAAATGCGCTGTAGTTGTACTGTAGTGAACGTGCTGTAAATCACTGGTAAATTGTGTTTATCTGTGAATCGCTGTATTTCTGTTGCTGTAGTGGGGACATGCTGTATCTGAATTGCCTGTAGTTGTGCTTAGTGAAGCGTGTATGCTAAGATGCGTTTTTGCTACCCGTAGATTGCGCTGTAGTATAATGTAGTGAACGTGTACTGAAACGGCCTGTGTTGTGCGTGTAATGCGCTGTGTGTGTATGTGTGTGACGTGCTGTAATGCTGTGTTGTGCTGTAATATGCCGCTTAGTTGTGCTGTATGACGTCTGTACGTGCTGCTTTGTCCCTTGTTGTGCTGTAGTCGTCTGGCAGTGCTGCTGTTGCTGTAGTTGTGCTGTAGTTGTACTGTAGTGAACGTGCTGTAAATGCACTGTAGTTGTGCTGTAAATGCGCTGTAGTTGTACTGTAGTAAACGTGCTGTAAATGCGCTGTAGTTGTGCGTGCTCAGGGCGTGTCCCACAGCTCAAAGTGTGCATAACAACACACACACACACACACACACAGGGGAAGTTTGTTTATTCCTGTTGAATCCGCTTTATCTTTCTTTTGCGTGTCAGGCTGGTGATCAGTGTTTGTTTATCTGCACATTGCGGCATGTAAGCCTCAGTGCTTTCCATGCAGCGCCTGTGTGAGCCTCAGTGCTGTCCATGCAGCGCCTGTGTGAGCCTCAGTGCTGTCCATGCAGCGCCTGTGTGAGCCTCAGTGCTGTCCATGCAGCGCCTGTGTGAGCCTCAGTGCTGTCCATGCAGCGCCTGTGAGAGCCTCAGTGCTGTCCATGCAGCGCCTGTGTGGCCTCAGTGCTGTCCATCACGCCATGTGTGCTACCCAGTACTGTCCAATCAGCGCCTGTTGAGCCCAGTGCTGTCCTGCAGCGCTGGTGATCAGTGTTGTCCATTGCAGCGCTGTAAGCCTCAGTGCTGTCCATGCAGCGCCTGTGTGGCTTCAGATGGGATTCGTGCTGCCTGCAGATAGCGCTGCGCAAAAATGCATATAAAACCGCTTAACTGAACATACCGGTTCCTTTCTCCTCTTGTCTACCCTGTGTGTGTGTGTGTGTGTGTGTGCGCGCGCGCGCGCGTGTGTGTGTGTGTGTGTGTGTGCGTGTGTGTGTGTGTGTGTCTGTGTGTATAATTATCTCAGCCCAGCAGTCTCACCTGTTTGTGCTTCTCTTCCTCCCTCCCTCCCTCCATTTCCGTTCTTTCGTTCTTCCTGCTGTCCGTCTCTCTGGCAGTGCCTCCTGCCCTTCAGCTGAACCTGGGGCGGGTCAGTCAAGGTCGCGGTGACCTTGCTGCGACCGATAGAAGTGCTTTGCTGCAAGTAAACCCCCCCCACTCCGCACCCCCGACCCCCCAGTGGTGCTCACCGAATCCACACAAGGCTTCTGGATCAGGAAGAACGATGTGCTGTTTTTTATATTTTGTTATTGAAAGTTGACTTGGGAGTTCCCCGTGTCTGTTAACGTAAAGCTAGGGAAGGCTGTTCTGTCATTCACCTCCTGTCTTCCTGATTATTTTTCTCCAGAACGATAAAGGTACGGGGGGTGGGGGTGGGTGGAGGGGGTGAGACTGGTGAACGGGGCTTAAAACTCGTTTTGCCTGCTACGCCCACGGAGCAGGCCTTATCTCAGCCCCAGGATTTCGGTCGAGCAGGCTTTGGGACGGGTGGGGCCCAGACGGAGGGAGAGCTTTCGCTTCGCGACGGACAGTTACCGCCAACAAAGCCGTGCAGATCACTGACGTGCACTTCCTCAAACAGACTTGTTTCTTTCGTCACCTCTGAAGAACTGGAACTGGTCTGGGCCTGTCCTACTTATCAGGGGAAGGGAGGGGGGAAGAGACAGGAGGACAGGGGAACGAGGGAGGCGTCGTCCTTCCTGCGCTCCCGCCTCTCCTCTTCCCGCCAGGCTCGGTCGTGTCTAGGCCGTGATTCGCCGAAGATTCGGGGGAAGGGGGGCGGGTGGGGGGGTAGAGATAAAAGGAGATTTCTGTGATGCTGCTTTCCTGGTGGTACGAGCGAATGAAAAGGGTTTGAGGGTGGAGGAACAGGCTCCGCCCCCAGCCCTCCTCTTTTTCAGGCGAGCCTGTGACGTGTGCAGGGGGGGGCGGAGTTCGGGTTTGGGTGCGCTTAGGCTGAAAAGCATGACTGATGGGTCCAGGAGAGTGCCAGGGGGGATGAGGTGGGAGCGATGAGGCGGGATTAGGAGAAGCGCGGTGGTTCCCTGCATTCCCGGTGTTCCCAGTATTTCCCAGTATTCCCTAGTGTTCCGGGCATTCCCAGTATTCCCAGCGTTCCTGGTGTTCGCAGTATTCCCAGCGTTCCCGATGTTCCCAGGCCTTCCTTCCTGCTGCTGGCTCCATCTGGAACCTGAAATGTGATCAGTAATCGGAGATGCGCTGATCACATGCCAGCTGTTCCTCTCCCTCTCACTCCTCCTCATCCTGCCCCACACACACTGGGGGCCTACTATGCTCCTCCCACTCCCACCCACACAGGGCCAGCTACACTACCCCACGTACATTCAGTTATATGGCTGTAGACCATTCAGCTGCCTGTCTCAATCTTCAGCGTTTCGGTGGGGGGGTACTATCATGGGTACTGACTGTGACTGTTGCAGAGAGACAGGGAGGGGGTGTGTGCATTCTTTGCACTGTTTTTTTTCCCACCCCCCCCACCCCGTAGGAGCTGAGCTTTACTTTGATACACTCATTGAACCTTTGGAACTTTTATGTAGGTGGCCCCCTCCTGAACCAGGTTGCAGCCATGTTGCCCTCCCCCTTCACATTTACCAAACTGGCCCCCCCAGCCCAGTGTGTGTGTTTGAGAGAGTGAAAGTGGAGCGTGTGTGTGTGTGTTTGAGAGAGTGAAAGTGAGAGCATGTGTGTGTTTGTTTGTGTGTCCTTTAGAGTCCGGGGTTTATTTATTTATTTATTTAGCATCCCCATTAGCAATACGCAGTGTGCAGCTAATCTGCCTGGGGTCCGAACATAAAATACATACAAGAGTATACAGTGAGACATAAAATCAAACAGACAGAATAGTATGAAACAGTAACATTAGAAAAAATAAAATAAAAATAGTAATACATGAAGGTTGTTTGTGTGTTTCAGAGAGAGAGAGTGTGTGTGTGTGTGTTTAAGAGAGAGAGTGTGTGTGTTTGTGTGTGTGTTTAAGAGAGTGTATGTGTGTTTGTGTGTTTGAGAGAGAGAGTGTGTGTGTGTGTGTGTGTCTCTGTTTGAGAGAGAGAGAGTATGTGTGTTTGTGTGTTTGAGAGAGAGAGAGTGTGTGTGTGTGTGTTTTGTTTGAGAGAGGTGTGTGTAGAGAGAGTTGTGTGTGTTGTGTGTTTAGAGAGAGAGAGGTGTGTGTGTGTTGTGTGTTTAAGAGAGAGAGAGGGTGTGTGTGTGTGTTGTGTGTGTTTTTAAGAGAGAGGGTTGAAGAGAGAGAGTGTGTGTGTGTTTGTGTTTTTGAGAGAGAGAGAGAGTGTGTGTGTGTGTGTGTGTGTTTGAGAGAGAGAGAGAGAGTGTGTGTGTGTGTGTGTTTGAGAGAGAGAGAGTGTGTGTTTGTGTGTTGAGAGAGAGTGTGTGTGTGTGTGTGTGTGGTGTGTGGTGTTTGAGAGGATGAGAGTGTTGTGTGTGTAGTGTTGTGTTGTGTTTAGAGAGAGATGTGTGTGTGTGTGTGTGTGTGTGTGTGTTTGGGGGTGTGTGTGTGTGTGTGTGTGTGTGTGTGTGTGTGTTAGAGAGGCAGTGAGAGTTGTTAAGTGGGAGGCAGCTCTGATGTAATGATGCGATTGGGATCAGATCATCCTGTAATCTGTGCAGAAAGCACTCCAGCGTGGCAGAGCGTGACCAGGAACACCCCCCCCCCCCCGTCTGCCCCCCCGCCGTCCTCACCCTAATGAGATAACACCGGCCTCAGCGCTGCATGTGTATGGGGCGGATGGGGCGAATGGGGATCACTGAAAGCGTCCTGCTGAATTTCTCTCAGCTGCGTCAAGTCTTTTTTCTTTTTTCCCCCCTCACCTCCTTTTCTAAACCTCATTAATTTTTCAGTGCGGAGAGAATGAATTTGGCTTCATCACGCTATTCCCAGAGCAGAGATGGCATTACCCCCTCTCACCCCCCCCCCCCTGATGGGCTCAGCTCAAACGGTCTTACGGGGTTTTTAAATGTGATGGACCCGCTCTGATTTGTACTCTGGACTTGATTCGTAAGCAGTTTTTAAAAATAAAAAAGATAAAAAATTTTCTCCTCGTATTTCTGCTGTTTAATTAAGTCTGACGGAAGCGATGAAGGCAGAAGGACTTTCGGCTCCACAAGGATATCCCTCCATATGAGATATGCGGATGCTTCCCCCCCCCCCCCACCGCTCCCCCCCAGAGGATAAAGTAGCACTGCAGTGCCGTAAATATGTAGTGACTCTGGAAGCAGCTCCTCCCTTTTTGGCTGTACCGCAACAGCGGGGTCAGCCCTACAAACGCGAATGTCTGTGACTGACTGACTGACTGACTGACTGAGTGACTGACTGACTGAGTGACTGACTGACTGAGTGATGAAGGTACACCATTGGTTGGCCGGATCACGTGTGTTCGGTCCAGCCATATACTAGGTTTTAACCTGGTCTTGTTTAACCAGGATCTCTCTCTGCCTCATAACTCCCCACTTTGTGTGTCTCACTGCTGATCCAGGAACAGTGTTAAAATGGCAGGTCCTAGGCCCCTCCCCTCAGGGCCTCCAGGTTGCCTGGGTCCCTGATTTGATTGACAGGAGGTTTTTGTGGGAAGGTGGTGTGGAGGTGGCAGCTGCGCTGGAGGGCAGGCGGATGCTGAAGGGCCTCCTGGCCTGTGGGACAGCTGCCCCAGACACACACACACACATACATACACGCACACGCACACACAGACGCACACACACACACACATACATGCACGCACCACACACACACACACACACACGCAAGCACACACACACCACAACCATCACCCACCACACACACACACTCTCCACACACACACACACACACACACACACACACACACCTCTACATCACACACACACACACACACACACACTCTCACACACACACACCACACACACACACACACACACACATTCACCACAACACACCTCTCACACACACACACACCCCCCCCCACACACACACACACTCTCTCACACACACACACACACACACCACACACACACGGGACGGTGTTTCGAGACTCTCTGTTCCTCTGAAACGGGCCATTTCTCCTCCCCTCACCCCGACCAATCACGTCAAACAGCCACATGCTAATGAGCTGGAGCAGGCGGAGTCATATGTCAGTGATGTCCATGGTCTTATGTTTTACGCTCAGAAGTGTGTGTGTGTGTGTCTGTGCGCGAGTGTGTGTGTGTGTGTGTCATTGCATCAGATACCTGGGGGGTGGAGCTTAGCTGCGCTTTATGACATAAGGCCGTCACGTGCGCAGTGTGTGGGCGCTGCATAGTTAACCAATCACGTGAGTTTTACCTCATGACAATGCAGTTGCTCAACGTGTTTTTTATTTTTTATTTTTTTATTTTAAAGATGGCATCTTTAGAACGTGTCCTGCCTCTAATGATCTGTCAGTCGTCCCCGTCCTGCGCTCAGGTGCCTGAGCGGAGCGGTTTTATTAAGGTCGTAAAGCGCTTCATGTGGTTTTTATGAGCGTGTAAGTGCTTTAGTATCTCCCCGTGTACAGTGAATAATTGGTACAGTAATTGGCAATTTGAAGTCTGTGCGCTTTCCGTTTTTTAATTTCCTTTTTAAATGTGGAGTACTGATTTATGGTGGGATCGGAGGGACGTAGCCTGTGCTCAAAGCTGCCCTCCTCATTTGCTGGGACAGGTGAATGGTTTTCAACAGTTTTTCTGCTCAAATTGGGTGTGAATTTAAGTATTTAAAGCTACAGCATCTGCAGGTTTAACTCCAGTCCTGGAGGGCTGCAGGTTTAACTCCAGTCCTGGAGGGCTGCAGGTTTAACTCCAGTCCTGGAGGGCTGCAGGTTTGATTCCAGTCCTGGAGGGCTGCAGGTTTGATTCCAGTCCTGGAGGGCTGCAGGTTTGACTCCAGTCCTGGAGGGCTGCAGGTTTGATTCCAGTCCTGGAGGGCTGCAGGTTTGACTCCAGTCCTGGAGGGCTGCAGGTTTGATTCCAGTCCTGGAAGGCTGCAGATTTAACTCCAGTCCCGGAGTGGTGCTTGTCTACTGGTTTAACTCCAGTCCTGGAGGGGGCACAGTGTCTGTAGATTTAACTCCAGTCCCGGAGTGGTGCTTGTCTACTGGTTTAACTCCAGTTCTGGAGGGCTGCAGTTTTGACTCCAGGCCTGGAGGGCCACAGGGCCTGCAGGTTTAACTCCAGTTCTGGAGGGGTGCAGTGTTCACAGATGTTATGAGACCGCGAGAGATGTTGTGTCGTGTTCTGCGCTTGGGCAGTGGCCTGGTCTAATCGCAGCTCTGATTGCAGTTACGTGTGCAGAAATCCCAGCTTAGGTACTATATCCACTTAATCCCCCTCCATTTCATTCATAATTCTAAGAAAGGGAATTTTCATGGTGATCCTTGATCTGTTGGTATTGAGTTTGTTGTCCTCAACCCTATCATCCTGTAGGTTTTCCTTCCAACCCAAACAAACCACACCTCATCCAGCAGCTAGAGCAGGGCTGCCCAACCCTGTTTCTGGAGATCTACTGTCCTGTAGGTTTTCCTTCCAACCCAAACACACCACACCTCATCCAGCAGCTAGAGATCTCATCCAGCTGATAATTATTCGACTCGGGTGTGCCAAATTAGGGTTGGAGTGAACAGACAGGACCGTGGATTTCCGGGAATAGGGAAGGGCAGCCCTGCTGTAAAGCATTGTACCCTTTTTAATTGATGTTTGTTCTAAACTTGTTGTTTTTTTCTGTCTCTTCTGTTTTGCAGGAACCCATTAAGTCCCGAGCTCCCCAGCTACATTTGGAATATCGGTTTTACAAACAGTTGGGAAATTCAGGTGAGGACAGAAATGGCACCTCAAGCCTTTCCCTTCTACTTTGCATTCAGCAGATACTCTTATCCAAAGCAATTCTGCTTCAGCAGTTCTGTTTTTTAAATGTGGTTTCATTACATTACATTACATTACAGGTATTTAGCAGACGCTCTTATCCAGAGCGACTTGCACAACTTTTTACACAGCATTTACATTGTATCCATTTATTCAGCTGGATATATATACTGAAGCAATGCAAGTTTACATAACTTAAGGGTACATAGGGTACAAGGGTACAACGGCAATGTCCTTCCCAGGAATTGACCCTGCAACCTTTGGGATACAAGACCAGTTCCCTAACCATTATACTACACTCCCGCCCATTATATATCTAGATATTAGTGGAACAATAGATGTTAAATACCTGACTCAAGAATACTATGGCAGTGCCCTACTGTTGAGGTCATGTGTAGTTGTAAGTAGCCTTGTCTTGATTTGGTAAATGGGTAAAGGGATTTGAACCTGCAACCGCTTGAGTTAAAGCCCAGCTGCCTAATCACCATGCCACACAGCCGTCCCATACAGTGGAGAGCTCTGCGGTGGGGGGGGAGGGGTTGTCCCATACAGTGGAGAGCTCTGCGGTGGGGGGGGCGGGGGGGGAGGGGTTTTAGTGACAGGTGACTGATCACATGGAGAGCGGAGATTGACGGGCGTAAGGGGTTTAGAGGGGGAGGTGGTGACAGATGCGAAGCACGTGGCGTTGCACGTCTTTTCCACGGCCCTGCTGTGCTCTGCCCCCCGATTGGCTGGGGCTGCCGCTGCAGGACGGAGCTGCTGCGTTTTTTAACCCTTCGTTTATTTAACCTTTAACCAGGAAAAACCCCCATTGAGATGGAAAATCTCTTTTGCAAGCGGGACCTGACGTGAAACACAAAGTTAGACGAAGACGGTACACAAACACGAGTTACAGTCATCAGATGGCGACTGAGACGGCCGTGGCAGCGGTAATTAAAAAGCTGTGGGGAGGTTTAAAAGCAGGAGGGTGTTTCGGGAGTTTGATGGCGGAAACGCGCGATCGTAAGCGTTTCCGTCCCTGTTCCGCAGAGTAAATTTAAACGTTTCTCCGGTTATGGCTGTGCGAATTGTTCGGAGTGGTGTCGTGGAAATGGCAGAAAGCGGCTTTAAAAAAAAAAAAAAAAAGACCGGAGATTGAAAAAACTAAAAAAAAAAAGAAAGTCCTTGTTTCCACAATGGCGGGTGCGTGTTGTACTGTTTCTCTGCCGGTTTTCCCGCTAAATAAAATCTTGCCTTGAATCGCGTTCGTCCACAGTGGCCCCATAAATCACCATTACTGTCGTGCCTAATTACTGCACTTGTGTGTTTTGATGCTAGATTATAATCCCATTGTCCTTGATCGTGTAAATGCCCAAACCTGTCCGATCACGCCCCTGTGGATTGTGGGTAATTAATCCCACGGGCCCGGATGAGGTCTGAAAATAAGAGTGAGTGCTGGGTTGTTAACAGCATCTTTAATTGTGTTCCCCCCCCTCTTATGTATGTAATGGCGCGGTCCACCCGGAGATTCCAATGAGACGTGCTCTGTCGGCAGTTGGGATCTTCCATCTCTTTGTCAGTATGGGGGGGGTGTGGGGCAGGCAGACCCTACAGGCCGTTTTTACTGTAATTACCATGAATGTGACTGGGCTGGTGACGGCTGCTCTTTCATCCCTTTGAGCCTTTAATGAGAAGCACCAGCTAGCGGAGAAATCCCCACTGCCTGTTTGATCGCTGGACTGGAGGGTTTTTCTGCCTGTGTGTGTGGGTGAATGCATGTACGTGCCTGTATGTGTGTGTGTGTCTGTGTCTGTGTCTGTGTCTGTGTCTGTGTGTGTGTGTGTGTGTGTGGTGTGTGTGTGTGTGTGTCTGTGCGTGTGTGTCTGTGTCTGTGCGTGCCTGCGTGTGTGTGTGTGTGTGTGTATGTGTGTGTGTGTGTGTGTATGTGTATGTGCCTGTGTGTGTGTGTTCTGCGCGCGCGTGTGGAGGGCTGTTCTCGGTTATTTATATCTGAGCTCCTCGGGGGGGTCCCCTTAAAGCTCCTCTGCCTGAGCCCTTTGCGGCTTTCTCCCACAATACACCAGGATGCAGAAGAGGAAGCCCCTCCCCTCCCTTATCTGTCCCCGTGGGCTGACTCTGCAGAAGGAGCTTTATGGGTACTTTGGGACAGACCTCCTGCCCTGTAGTGCAGTCTGTGGGACGGGCCCACACAGACCCCCTGCCCTGTAGTGCAGTCTGTGGGACGGGCTCACACAGACCTCCTGCCCTGTAGTGCAGTCTGGAACAGGCCCACACAGACCCCCTGCCCTGTAGTGCAGTCTGGAACAGGCCCACACAGACCCCCTGCCCTGTAGTGCAGTCTGGAACAGGCTCACACAGACCCCCTGCCCTGTAGTGCAGTCTGTGGGACGGGCCCACACAGACCCCCTGCCCTGTAGTGCAGTCTGTGGGACGGGCCCACACAGACCCCCTGCCCTGTAGTGCAGTCTGGAACAGGCCCACACAGACCCCCTGCCCTGTAGTGCAGTCTGTGGGAGGGGCCCACACAGACCCCCTGCCCTGTAGTGCAGTCTGTGGGACGGGCCCACACAGACCCCCTGCCCTGTAGTGCAGTCTGGAACAGGCCCACACAGACCCCCTGCCCTGTAGTGCAGTCTGTGGGACGGGCCCACACAGACCCCCTGTCCTGTAGTGCAGTCTGGAACAGGCCCACACAGACCCCCTGCCCTGTAGTGCAGTCTGGAACAGGCCCACACAGACCCCCTGCCCTGTAGTGCAGTCTGTGGGACGGGCCCACACAGACCCCTGCCCTGTAGTGCAGTCTGTGGGACGGGCCCACACAGACCCCCTGCCCTGTAGTGCAGTCTGGAACAGGCCCACACAGACCCCCTGCCCTGTAGTGCAGTCTGGAACAGGCCCACACAGACCCCCTGCCCTGTAGTGCAGTCTGTGGGACGGGCCCACACAGACCCCCTGCCCTGTAGTGCAGTCTGGAACAGGCCCACACATACCGCCTGCCCTGTAGTGCAGTCTGGAACAGGCCCACACAGACCCCCTGCCCTGCAGGGGAACAGATTGTGCTGCTGTCGCTTCCTGTGCTCTGGTCGTTTGAAGTGTAGCTCTGAACTGAATGTGCTTTTAAGGGCCAAGATTACACTCACTGAGAAACGTCATTTCGGTAAAGGGAGCTGGGGAAGAGATGCGTAAATGAATGGACAGCTGCTCGTGTGATGTGGAAGATCCCAAATCACAGAATCCCCCCCCCCCCGCGTGCACTGGAGCTGGAAGTGCATTAAAACGGTCATGCACTTTTTATGCCACCATCAATTATTTAGCGTGTAGATCCTGCCTGACTGCACCAGCTGCGCATGTGCACACGCACGCACACGGTGTTTTACAGCATCTGTGTGTGCGCATGCATGTGCGCGTGTGGTTGTGTGTGTGAGTGAAATCTTGCTGCTAGCCTCTGCTCAGTCATTATTTGCAGCAGGTAGCTGCTTTCGGATTTTTAAGCGATGGCGCTCCCCGTCCCGCTGGCGAGAGGGTGTTTTATTCACCGGGGCGGCTGGCGTGACCCGTCCCGTGCTCTGGTTCCCGCTCGGCCCGGCCGGCGGGTGCGGGTCACATGATCGCGTTTCAGCTTGGCCGAGTCTCCAAAGTTTCTGCATACACTCTGCTCTGAATCTTTTATACAGGCCCTCTCTCTTTCTCTCTCCCTTTCTCCCTCCCTCTCTCCTCTCTATCTCTCTCCATCTCCTCTCTGGCTTCTCTCTGTCTGTTATCTCTCCCTCTTTTCTCTCTCTCTCTCTCCCTCCCTCTCTTTATCTCTATCCCTCCCTCTCTCTCTCCCTCTCTCTCTCCCTCCCTCCCTCCCTCTCTCTCCCTGTGCCTCCCCCTCTCCCTCACTGTGTGGGGACGTTGTGTCCTGCAGTCTCTCTGGCTGAGTGGGCCACTCTCTCTCTGAGCCATAATGAGTGTGATTGTGTCCGTGCGTCCCTGACTCTTAGCAGGGGAGCGTGGGCCCAAACTGCAGCCCTGGCCTGCGCTGGGCCTTCGGTGTGCTGGAACCAGTGGCTCTGCAGTGCCTTTGCTGTTAATACTGAATCATATGCGCTGAGCAGAACTGCTTTAAAGAGCAACTTATGGAGCCTGAATCATATGCGCTGAGCAGAGCTGCTTTAGAGAGCAACTTATGGAGCCTGAATCATATGGGCTGAGCAGAGCTGCTTTAGAGAGCAACTTATGGAGCCTGAATCATATGGGCTGAGCAGAGCTGCTTTAGAGAGCAACTTATGGAGCCTGAATCATATGGGCTGAGCAGAGCTGCTTTAGAGAGCAACTTATGGAGCCTGAATCATATGGGCTGAGCAGAGCTGCTTTAGAGAGCAACTTATGGAGCCTGAATCATATGCGCTGAGCAGAACTGCTTTAGAGAGCAACTTCTGGAGCCTGAATCATATGGGCTGAGCAGAGCTGCTTTAGAGAGCAACTTATGGAGCCTGAATCATATGCGCTGAGCAGAGCTGCTTTAGAGAGCAACTTATGGAGCCTGAATCATATGGGCTGAGCAGAACTGCTTTAAAGAGCAACTTATGGAGCCTGAATCATATCGACTGAGCAGAGCTGCTTTAGAGAGCAACCCTAATCCCTGTTTAGGGAATACATGCATGACTAAGTGGCTAAATACTGTTGGGTAAATTGCCAGCAATGATAACCTTGCGAGACATGGTTTTATGTGACAGTGTGATGAGGTCGAGGGGAAAAAAAAAAAAACTTTGAGAGTTGGACCATCTGGTGAATTTAAGCCTGAGTCCATATGTTGTCTTTGGTACTGTAAGTTAATTTATGTGCTAGGTATGCCCTGGTGTCTACCCTCTACTGCTGCAGTTTTGGGAACTTGTTTCCACACAGGATCGTTTAAAAAACACGTTCCAGATGTGTTTATGTTTGGAATGGGCTGAAAAATTGCGATGGGCGACAATTCCCCCGCCCTAAACGCCTCCACATTAGAATGAATTGGAATTCTGGAAATGGATGGTCACTGATTGTCCTCGTTGACCGCCATTTTGGCTCAAAGACCGCACAGACCGCCATGTTGGCTCTATACGCAGGGTGAGTCGCTGGTCTGTTGTCCCGTTGTAGCTGTCATTGCTTGCCGCACCCTGAAGCCTGAAGTTCCGGACAGGTGTGCCACACCTGCTCCCCCCCCCCCCCCACAGGAATGACGTAGCGGGGTCAGGTGACGGGCGTAAATCCCGCTATAATCCGCCAACCTCGCGGCACGGCGCTCTCGCTGGGTCTGTGTCTGGGGGTGCTAATGGCCAATCCAAAGCACCGAACGGAGGGGAAACGGAGAGAGAACGAGCCCGCCGTTCGGGAAGAGAGACGGACCCAGTTTTCCCAACGGAAGACGCTAACGCTCCACACGCAGCCGACCAAACGCAGGCGTTTCACATCGCCGGGCTGTGATTCTCTTACGCCGTTAACAGGGTGGGTGGGGGCGTTGGCTGCTGCCCGAGCGGACCGGGTGGGTGGGGGCGCTGGCTGCGGTCCGAGTGGACAGGAGATCGTGTTACAGGAGGTTTCCGGGCAGCAGCAGCTGCGCTTTCTCTCCGCGCTCGCACGGACGGGAGGCACGTAAAGGAGCTGATTTGTAGCGGCTGACTCAGAGAGGGGCCGTGTGATTCAGACCTGCGGTCGCTTCCGTTTCGCTTCGGTCCACGCTAATGAGCCCAAAATCGCTCCAGTGATTTAGCAACACACCTTTTTTTTTTGATTCATGAAAGCGAATTGCAGTTGATTTAGGCCTGTCTGCAGTTGGCTGAATTGAAACGGGAGTGAAGTGACTTCAGCACAGGTCAGTTTGACCTTAAAGCAGAAGTCAAACTGGTCTGGTGGATAATGACAGCCGGTGATGACCGTGGAGGGGAGCTGTGATGTCACAATGGCGTTTCCCGGCAACGGCGAGATCCCCGAAGGGCAGCCTCCGGATGAGATTGACTTTGTTTCCATGGCAGCGGAGCGGTGATGTCACAGTGGCGTTTCCGAGCAGCGACGAGACCTCCCGAGGTGGGGGGGGGGGCAGTGTTACCGTGGCAGCCGCGAGCACGACAGAGGGAGCCAATCAGTGCGTGCCTGCGAGCGGTAGCCGCCGCAGAGTTCACCGGGGGACGCCGCAGGACCGCTCACGTCACCCCCGACTCGGGACAGGGCGTACTGCGCCTCCCGTACTGGCCTCCTCACTGAAAGCCTCTCTTTGGTCCTAAGCACGTTGGCTACAAGGCAGATGGGTCCTTAAAGCAAAAAAAAAAAAATATATATATATGTGTAAGAAATGTCACAGTGTGCACCAGTAACACAGTAGAGCTTTCACACTTTCGTTCTGTCGTGTGTACGATGTCTTTTACGAGCAGCGAGCGTGTGTTTATTTGTACAGTAGCGTCTGCCAAAAGGACTCGCTCGGGGAAACTCTGAGGTTTTGCAGTTTGGTGAAAAACACCATCTGTACCCTGATTTCTTCCTTCAGCAAAGGAAGAAATTTCTTCCTTCTTCCTTCTTCTTTTAGTTTCTGTGGGAAAAGATCATCTGCCCGATGAATGCGATGCAACATAAAACCCTTAAATTACCTTTCCGTTTCATTCAGGTTTCCCCCTTTTTGCATCATATGATTTGTTCCTGAAGTGTGGCGCCAAATCTGCTGATTTGATGTGTTTTTTTATTTTTTATTTTTTATTTTTTTTTTATTGTGATGACTGGATAAATCCGGATGGGCGTGTGTAGCCGGCGAGTCCCTGACGGAGCTGCTTGTTCTTTGCAGAGGGCGTCCCTCAGGTGTACTACTTCGGTCCGTGCGGGAAGTACAACGCCATGGTCCTGGAGCTGCTGGGGCCCAGCCTGGAGGACCTGTTCGACCTCTGCGACCGCACCTTCTCCCTCAAGACCGTCCTCATGATAGCCATACAGCTGGTGAGGGGCCTGGGACCGCAGCTTTAGGGTTTATTTTAGGGCTGGGGGGGGCGGGAGGGTTGTATACCTTATATTGGGGCGACATAGCTCAGGAGGTAAGACCGATTGTCTGGCAGTCGGAGGGTTGCCAGTTCAAACCCCGCCCTGGGCGTATCTAAGTGTCCGTGAGCAAGACACCTAAGCCCTAACCCCAAACTGCTCTGGCGAATGAGAGGCATCAATTGTAAAGCGCTTTGGATAAAAGCGCTATATAAATGCAGTCCATTTACCATTTATATTTAGATATACTGTTATGAATGTGCATAATGGTATGCGGTGTTGAAATACTCTCATCAAATGGTATTTTATGGTTTTTCATCCAGTGGATATTTAAAATTCGCTCATCGCAACAGTGTAGTGAAGAATGTGCGATGTGAACTTCAGGCAAGTTGTCTGTTCTGAATGAAACTCGAGCTCAAAAATATAGAAGACCTGCGCAGTGGTGTAGAAAAATGGATGAAATTTGAAGAAGAGGCTTCAGGATAAATACTGATTTATTATCAGATACAAAACTCTCAAATTCACAGTCACAGACCTTCAGCAGCATGAATAGATGCATGAATAATGGTGCCATGTTTTTTTTTTATGAAACTCAGCCCATATCATTTAAAAGGACTGACATGGTGTTTCAAAAAATATATTTTTCTACAGTTATTTCTGTCATACCATCTTACCAGCAATAATTAGAAAAATATGATATGATATTTGGGCCCTATTACATAGCCCTAATTTATTCATTATTATCTTAAAAAAATGTATGTGATGTGAGTTGCAGACCTTAAAGGTCCCTGCCAGAGGCGACAGAAGCTTCGGCGCTCTGTGAGAATGAGATGTTTGGGTGTCCTTGAAAAGTCAGGGAGCGTCGCCCACGTTTGAAAAATGCCCCCGTACAGCGAGCAAAACGCATTTCCCCCTTTTTTCTGTTTTTTTTTGGTGCTAACTTGCCAGCTCGCTTTGGCTGCTATGAGGCCGCGCGGGGTCGGGGGCCGAAATGTGCCTCGTTAGCGTAGCTAGCGCTTCCTCGCAAACAGAGCCTTAGGCAGGCTGGGACTCTTTCAGCAACAAAAACGATTCTTGGGGAAAAAAAAAATCCTGAATTCATCCCCAAAAGCCTTGTTGGGGTATGACTGTGATTGTGATTCGGGGTCCCTGGGCGTTCCCGTCCCGTCCCGTCCTGTCTGTCGTCCCAGATAACGCGGATGGAGTTCGTTCACACCAAAAGCCTGATATACCGGGACGTGAAGCCGGAGAACTTCCTGGTGGGCCGACCGGGGAGCAAGAGGCAGCACACCATCCACATCATCGACTTCGGGCTGGCCAAAGAGTACATCGACCCGGAGACCAAAAAGCACATTCCCTACCGGGAACACAAGAGCCTGACGGGCACCGCGCGATACATGAGCATCAACACACACCTGGGGAAAGGTGAGGCTTCTGAGCACCGCGCGATACATGAGCATCAACACACACCTGGGGAAAGGTGAGGCTTCTGAGCACCTGAGTACATGAGCATCAACACACACCTGGGGAAAGGTGAGGCTTCTGAGCACCGCGCGATACATGAGCATCAACACACACCTGGGGAAAGGTGAGGCTTCTGAGCACCGCGCGATACATGAGCATCAACACGCACCTGGGGAAAGGTGAGGCTTCTGAGCACCTGAGAACATGAACATCATACACACACCTGGGGAAAGGTGAGGCTTCTGAGCACCGCGCGATACATGAGCATCAACACACACCTGGGGAAAGGTGAGGCTTCTGAGCACCGCGCGATACATGAGCATCAACACACACCTGGGGAAAGGTGAGGCTTCTGAGCACCGCGCGATACATGAGCATCAACACACACCTGGGGAAAGGTGAGGCTTCTGAGCACCTGAGAACATGAACATCATACACACACCTGGGGAAAGGTGAGGCTTCTGAGCACCGCGCGATACATGAGCATCAACACACACCTGGGGAAAGGTGAGGCTTCTGAGCACCGCGCGATACATGAGCATCAACACACACCTGGGGAAAGGTGAGGCTTCTGAGCACCGCGCGATACATGAGCATCAACACACACCTGGGGAAAGGTGAGACTTATGGGCACCTGAGAACATGAACATCATACACACCTGGGGAAAGGTGAGGCTTCTGAGCACCTCAGTTCACGAGCATTAACACACACCTGGGCAAGTTGGGACTTCTGGGTACCTCCGTACATGGGCATCTCACATACACCTGTGGACGTCACTCAGAAATTCCGTTTGAAGCCATAAACCTCTTTTGTATTGACGATGCAGCTTTGTGAATGGGTTTGCAGCAGTTTTCTTTTGTGATATACAGGCCATCTGTCTAAACTGTTGATGGCATTATTATCTTTTTTAATGAGTGAATGTTATCTGCACTTGTTTCTGTTTACTGCTGACCGCAGCAGTTTCAGCCTCTGCTTTAGGAAAGACAGGCCTCCTGAGGGAGTAGATTTGGATTAGGGGGGACAGGTGTTAAACCTGAAGCTGAAGAGAGAACTCCTGAGTCTCCATTTTTAAACCCTTTTGAAGAGCAGGTTTTTTGGAATGTTTTTTCAAAATTCTAAGCCGGTGTTCTAGAACTCCGTTGCTTCCGGTTGCCGGCAGCGATTGTGACATCAGCGTTAGAATGTTCGGTTACGAACATTCCAATCGCATATTTTTGTGACCTCTCACCTTTAAAAGGGTTCAACGCTGAATGAGTTTCCTCTTCCTGCCCAGTCTGGATATGGATTCTGCATCCAGTGGAATGGCGATCTGGCTGTTGTGTGAAGTCACAGTGCAGTGGTCTCTCTCTCAGTCCCTGTCTTGATTGGTGCATGTTATTGCAGCGTAGCTAGGTTCCCGTGGAAACGCGCTTGTCCATTGTTCTGTGTGACGCGTGAAAGCCCATCTGTGTGACCTCACGTGTCTGTCCTTCCTTTGCAGAACAAAGCAGAAGAGATGACCTGGAAGCTCTGGGTCACATGTTCATGTACTTCCTGCGAGGAAGCCTTCCGTGGCAGGGCCTGAAGGTAGGAAGTGACCTCATCACTCAGGGAGCCAATCATCACCTCCAGTACAGATCAAACTGATTCATGGTTCCCCAAGTTAGTTTTGCGGGTTGTGTCCATGTCATAAGTGCATGCACTGATCAAAATAGAAAAACACACACAAGTGTTTTGGGAAAAACAAAACATTGGATTCTGTTTCCTGACCTGAAGTTTTACCACCTTGCATTGTGGACTTCAGCCATGCGGTGCCACCATCCAGTGCCGATGCTCTTATCCAGAGCGACTTACACAACTTTTACATAGCATGTATATTGCACCTATTTATAGAGCTGGATATATACTGAAGCAATGCAGGTTAAGTACCTTGCCCAAGGGTACAACGGCAGTGTCCTACTCAGGATATAGGACTGGTCTTGTAACTAGGTTACAAGACCATTTCCTTACCCATTATACTACACAGCCCAGCCACTCCTTTTCTTGATGCCAGCGAGCTTTATTGGTTGAATAAAAAAATGTATTTTCTTGCTAGCGGTTCAAGTCCAGCTTTATTACCCCAGAGGGAAATATGCTGTGCGGACAGGGTTAATAAAAACAAACTGTTGTGACGTAAAAGGGGTAAAAGACGAGAAGATTCAGCTCTTGCACGCTGCAGCAGTACATGCAGCGCGTGGCCGATGCGTACAGTGAAGATCTAAAGAGATGAAGACACCGCTGCTTGTTTCACTAAATGTTTGTGAGGTGACAAAAACATCTATTGAAGTTATGTAATGAAAAGGAGTTCTATAAAATACAAGTGGCAATATGCAGTAAATGGCAATGTAAAAATTCTTTTTTCTCCTCCCTACCTCCCTCCTCTCTCCGCAAACCCATTCTTTCCCTCTTCCTAACCCCTTTCCTTCCTCTCCTCTCTTCCTCTCCCCATATTCACCTCACTGCTCACTCCTCGCTTCTCCCCCCCTCTGCACCTCTAAGGCTATCCCACTCCCTCCGCCCCCCTCCCTGCTCCGTCCCTTCTCTCTCGTCCCCTCTCTCCCCCTCCGCTCTGCCGTCCCATCCTCTCTCCCCTCGCTCTCTCGTCTCCATCCTCTCGTCCCCCCTCCCCTCCTGCTCCGTTCCTCTCGTGCTCCCCTCCCCCCCCCCCTGCCCGCTCGCCCTGCAGGCAGAACCGCTGAAGAGCTTTTCAGAAATAGGCGACCTCTCTACCCATCAGTGCTGTGAAGCTTCCCAGTGGGTCCTGCTCTCTCGCCTCCTCCCTGGCCTCCTCACGCTTGGGGCACTGCGTGTTCTCTCAGAGCAGATCTGAGCCGGCGCTGGACCTGCGGGTGAAACCAGGCTTTTTATTTCTCATTCTGAGTGGGAAGTCACTGCCATTATCCTGTCCTTTCCTACCTGCAGAGGAAATGGCCACCTACCTGCGCTACGTGAGGAGACTGGACTTCTTCGAGAAGCCCGACTACGACTACTTGAGGAAGCTCTTCACCGACCTCTTCGACAGGAACGGCTACGTGTTCGACTACGAGTACGACTGGGTGGGCAAGCCGCTGGTGAGCGTCCTCCAGCCCCCGCTCGGTCAACGCTTGTCCTTAACTTTCGGTTGTAATTCAAAACGAAAATCTGCGTTTTCTTTTCTTAACAAACACGTTTTTTTGCGGGATGAGCCTAACCAGGGTAAAGGGAAAACGTGCTGATTGAATGCATGCCTCTGTGTCCACTGTGATGCTAGTCTCAGCTGATTGGCTGAAATCAGCCAGTGATGTCAGTCTTACTGGGCCAATGTCCTCCTTCTCCCGCCTCCTGGCAAATGGACAGGAAAGAGCCACATGATGTCACTTCACTCTCCCAGCTACTGAATACAACCTCTAGAACGGGAACTGACCACATGCTTGCCACACACACACTCACATGCAAGCATACACATACAGCCAGATGTGCACACACACACCCACACAGCCAGACACACACGCACATGCATACACGCACGCACACACACACACACACCAAGCCATTGAGGTTTAGAAGGAGCTGTTGCATTTGTGAATGCGGTAGGGTCTGTATGACCTCTCCCCTTTTTTGCCACGCCCACAGCCAACCCCGATTGGCCCCATCCCCAGTGACACGCCCCTTCAGCCCAGCAGCAGAGACAAAGCACAACAGCAGACCAAAAACCAGGTGAGAAACTCCGCCCCTCCCCACCCCCACCCCCCCCCCTTCCCTCATCCCCATAACCACAGCACTCGAGCATCCAGGTTGCCACGGCGCCAGCCAGCACGCGCACGCCTCATCTTCCAGGTCTCCAGGGTGTCGCCATGGCACCCGTCTCCATTCCCTGCGCCAGAGGGGATACCCGAGCGCAGGTCTCTCCAGGAAGTCCCCGAGCCGGTCTTCCCCGAGCCGGTCTTCCCCGAGCCGGTCTTCCCCACCGGCCTCCTCTCTCATCATCTTCCATCCTCCTGCTGCACTGTTTGGTCAGATCGAGCTCTAAGGCTTTTTCTCCTCCCCCCCGCCCCCCCCCTCCACTAACTGACCTGTTTTAGACGCGTTCGGTCGCAGGAAAGAAAACAGAAATGTCGTCTTTGAGATCTATTTCCTCGTCTGCCGTTCGGCCAGTTTGAGCCAGTTTGAGCCAGTTTTGGCCACCGTGTCTCAGACGACGCTTGCCGGGTGTTCTCGGATTTCGGAAGGGTTCTCCTCCGCGAGTCGCTGGGGTTCGCTGAGCGCCCGTCGCTCCGAGCTCGCGCCGGACACTCCGCCCGCAACGGCAGCGGCTTTCTGGGAGCGCTAAACCCTTGCGATCCATTTTTAACCCCCTGCCCCTCCGCCCCCCGCCCACCCCCCCTCCGCCCCCCATTAGCGCTCGCTCGCGTAGCGTTCGTGCTCTGCGCAGGCCAGGCCGGCAGCCGTCGCTCACAAACTGCAGCGAGCGTGCGGCCCTGCCGATAGAGACGGGCTCCGTGCTCAAACGCGGCGTCGCGTAGTTTCCCGCCGGCGTCCAGACGCACGCAAACGAGCCGCTTCGGATGTCCCCCGAGGGAGGGGGACCGGATTTACCGAAACCCGCGTTTTCCAGACGAGCCGCCCGTGACACGGAGGTCATTCACTCCGGTCTCTGCTGCTCGTCACTGCTCATCCACAGGCGCAGTGTAGAGCGCTGCTCCTTGAACAGCTTCATATCGGGACGCACATTAAAAATTCTTTCTATCGGAACCCACATTAGAAATGCTTTTTGATATAGGCACCCAAATTAGGAATACTTGTTAATATTGTGAGATGTATAATAACCCAAGTCAGGAATTTAGTACCTTTTAGGACGCGTTAAATACACATACTGCCATAACCTAGTGGACTACAGACTCCATCCAGGACCAACCTCATACACTCCTGACCCGTAGTTTAAGCACTGCTGTACAGCGATGCCGTGTACGCAAATAAAACCTGCGTGACCAGCTCAGAATAGCGATGCTTTAGACGACGGACAGAGCGAAGCTTCGCACGCGTAGTTCGCCCATTTTCCCGCCTGCCTGCTCGGTCCCGCTGTGGGGATTTCACCGTTGTGTTGAGCCACCTGTAGATGTTTTCATCGTGACGCGTGACCTCATTGTGAACGGGGCCAATCGAACGCGAGCTGGCCGCACAGAGCAGGGGTCTGCAGCCCTGGTCCTGGGGTCCGTCTGCTGTCCGTTTCCTCCTTTGAAAACCGCAGCCAGTGCAGACCGGCTGAGGGGAGCCAGACCGTGACGGTCTGCTCTGATTGGTCGGTTGAGCGCTGCGTAGCGGTGAGATTGGGCAGCTTTAGCGGCCCCCTGGGGCCAGGGTTACAGCCCCCTGCCGCGTGCGCTGACCAGTCCCCTGCGGGGAAGGCCGGTGAACTCCATGCGCTGTGCGGAGTGAAGGGGAAATGCCAACAGTGTTTTGTGCCACTCTCTTTTCTTTTTTTATTTTATTTACTAGCTTTCATTCTTTCCGCATGTTTTAGTCTGGTTCTGTCTCACTCCTCCTCTCCTCTCCTCTCCTCTCCCCTCTTCTTTTAGCCTAGTCTTTATTAACATTTCTGCTTCTGCATGGAAGATGTCTTCTGTAATTTTTTTTTGTTTGTTTGTTTTTCTTTCTTTATTCACTCCCCCCCCCCCCCCCAAATCCCACCTTCCGTTAAAAACACCCCCCCCCCCCAAAAAAACACCTTTTACCTCCCGCCCCCCCACCCCCTCCACACAACCTCCTCTCATAACCCCCCCCCCCACCCCCCCTGCTGTTGTGCCAGTCTCCTGAACCCAAAGGAAGCGAATCTCAGCCCACTCCAGTGACCAATAGGGAGCTTCTGGGGTCACATCTCACAGCCGATAGGCTGGGGGGGTCTGTGCAGGTACTGCTTACGCACTGTTCCACACGGCTGTGTCTTATTCTCCCTTTCTCTCTCTCACTCTCTCTCCCTCTCTCACACACTCTCCCTCCCTTTTTCTCTCTTTCTCTCACTCTCTCTCAATTCAATTTCAAAGTCCTTTCAATACAAAGTGCTTTTTTTTCTCTCTCACATTCTCTCCCTTTCTTTTGCTCACTCTCTCACTCTCTCCCTCCCTTTTTCTCACTTTTTCTCACTTTCTTGTCTTTCTCTCAACATTTCTCCCTTCCGTTCTCTTTCACTCTCACTTTTTCTCTTTTCCTCACTCTTTCTTTTTCTGTCTTTCCCTCCCCCTCTTTCTGCCGTTCTCTCTCTCTCTCTCTCTCTCTCTCTCTCTGCATGGCCCATCAGCTGCATGTCGCTCGCCCACTCAGACTGCTCACACAGGACTGACTGGCTGTACTATGTGTGATAAGAGGTGGAGGTGTTTGTGCATATTAGGGGGCCGTTGTGTTTTTCTGTTATTATTATTATTATTATTATTATTACTGCTACTACCTAATGACAGTTGTAATAATATTGATAGCGGTAATATTATGTAAATATGTTTAGACCTCCCCTCCCACTTCCTTTCTCTCTCAGGCTGATGTATTTATTTATTTGTTTTGAGGGTGTGTGCACATGTCTGTGTTTGAGTGCTCTCTGAGCAGTGCAGCTCTTCCTCTTCCTGTAGCTGCCTGCTCTCTGCTCTCAGGCCCACTAGGGGGCGCCGCCTCTCTCACCTGTGTCCATAGGTGAATGGGCCCTGCCTCCCTCTGTGGGGAGAATGCCCCCCCCCCCCCCCAGCTCAGAGTACAAGACATTCAGTATTAAAACATTAAATATGTTTAAATATGCTTTGGAAGGAGCAGTGGTGAATTTATACAGCAGACCTAACTGTTTCATTAGAGGAAAGGGGGGAAACATTTATGCACTTGGTGCCATCTAGTGTTTGGTTTGCAGATTGCACCCATTCTAGCATCTGACTCTGGGCCTGACTTAATATGATCTTTATCTGAACCTTTCTGGCGGCGACATAGATGATTGGCATGGTATTGTTTTCCCCCAATCACTGATTGCGTTATTGGTCAGACCCAGACTGATCAGGCTCTCTGTGTGGGACGGTGCAAAGTGAAGGGGTGGCAGTTGACGATGGAAAATGTTTATTCTGTTTCTGAAAGACCGGAGAGTCCAGCACGTCCTCTTCTTCGCTTACGTAGCTTTCTTACTGCTGGTGCTGTTTGAACCATTTAAGGTGTGAGGTCACAGATGTGTGATTAGAATGTTCTTAACCGAACGTTCTAATGCTGATGTCACGGTCGCCGCTGGCGACCGGAAGCGGTGGGGTTCCAGAACACTGCCACTGCAAAAGCAGCCTGCCCTTCAGGGGGTTTAGAGGCGGGCAGTGTGGAGTGTGTGGCGTGGTTCTCATGGGTCCCTGGCGCTGTTCCCCTGCCCCCCCCCCCCCCCCCCCCCGCAGGTAATGAGCTCGACGAACGGGGAGCTGAACACGGACGACCCCACCGCCGGACACTCCAACGCCCCCATCACCGCCCCGGCCGAGGTGGAGGTGGCCGACGACACGAAGTACGGGTTCTCGCGCGCTCCGCCCTTCCGCCGTGCGATGTGTCCCGCTGTTTTTCTTTTTCTGTTTTTAGTTTGAGCTATCCAGTAGCATGGGTTTTTAGCTTGAGCTATCCAATAGCATGGGTTTTTAGTTTGAGCTATCCAATAGCATGGGTTTTTAGCTTGAGCTGTCCAATAGCATGGGTTTTTAGCTTGAGCTATCCAATAGCATGGGTTTTTAGCTTGAGCTATCCAATAGCATGGGTTTTTAGCTTGAGCTATCCAATAGCATGGGTTTTTAGCTTGAGCTATCCAATAGCACAGATTTTTAGTTTGAGCTGTCCAATAGCGCAGATTTTTTGTTTTGAGCTGTCCAATAGCGCGGATTTTTTGTTTTGAGCAGTCCAGTAGCGGGGTTTTTAGTGTGTACCTTGACTGAATACTGAATATTGCCCGTTTAGCTGCTCAGACGATGTTCTTCTCTTTTCTCCGCTCAGCTGCTGTTGTTTCTTCAAGAGGAGGAAGAGGAAAGCACTTCAGCGGCACAAGTGAGGAAGAGGAAGAGGCCACGTCACGGAAGAGAACTCGAAACTTTGTGGTCACCGTCGAGTTTTAAACGGACGCTCACGGACCACCCACCCCCCTCTTTCTGACTTTGCATTGGGGTTGCCCCCCGACCCCCCCTCTGGTGACACGCAGGAAGGAACGTTATTGTCCCTCCCTGATTGGTCAAGTTGGGTCAAGCAACAGACTGTGGTTCCTTTTTTTTTTTTTTCTTTTTTTTTTTTTTTTTTAAAAACAAAGAAAAATAAAGAAACTCAAGTACATACCGAAAATGGGGGATGCAGTAAAAAATAAAAAATAAAAAAAAGGAAAAGATAACCGTAACTATGACGCCCGGAATACCGTGGCGTGAACATTTAAAAAAAACAAAAAAAAAAAAAAAAAAAAAAAAAAAAGATACTGTTTGAAACAGTTGTTGTATCCTAGATTCCATACAGAACATTAAAACTGTACGCCAGCCGTTTGATCTGGACAGAAACGCATGGAGAGGTCGAGTGAAAGAAGCGTGTTCCTTAGATATAGTGCTTATTTGTGGGATCAAGGTGAATGAGAGGGGCGAGAGTGAAGTGTAGTAACGATAACCCAAGAATCAGTGAGAAAAACAGCAGGACACATTTCAGCTAAACCACGTCTGGAGGATTTTTATCTCAGTTCATTGCCCCCCCCACCCCCCACCAGGTTTTGTAAAATCCCTTACGTTGTTTTCAAGGTTGGCTCTCCCTCTGCTGAAACAAGATTTTACTCATGTTGTAGTGTTCAGGATTTTTTGTTTTGTTTTTCCTAAAAAAAAAAAAAAAAAAATTTCTTGTTTGTTTTTTTCTTTTTTTTTTCCCTCCCTGTTACTATGGACTTTGTAGCACAGTCAATGGCCTCAGGTACTGTGGAAGATTGAGAGAAACACTCATTAATTTCTCTTTAAATTGCACTTTGGGAAAAACAGAAAACGGTGGAATTCTGGACTTGAAATACACAAACAAACAGAACTTAATAAAGACTGATCTAGGAAGATTACTATATGAGGCTGATCTCTGTGCAAGGCCGAAATGTCCATTTAAATGAAAAAAAAAAAACTGTCTTTCAATTTTATTTCTCACATCAGAGTAATTTACCAGGAAATCATAGTTTGTGCCTTTCCAAGTAAAATGTTTGAAGCTCCAGTAAATGTCCCGCAATGAACTTTTATCTGGACCATAGTGCAATGGTTTTGTGTGTGTGTGTGTGTGTGTGTGTCTGCAAGCTGTGTGTGTCCATACGTGTGCCTCTGTGCGTGCGCATGCGTACGTGCGCGCTCGTCCGGGCTTCTGAGCGCGTGCACTGGCACCCGCCATTCAGTTTGCACTGTTTGCCCTTCTGCTGCCTTCCTCACGACCCCGCCTCCTTCACCACTGCTGCCCCGCCCCTCGCCCCCCCCGTCCACCTGCCCCGCCCCCCGCCCCCCCGTCCACCTGCCCCGCCCCTCCCCTCCCCTCCTCTGCTAATGACAATCATCCATTTCAGTCACCGGTGTAGCTTTTGCTGCTGTGTCCCACTGCTGTGTCCCAAAAAAAGGGGGGGGGGGGGGTCTGGCCAGGCTGGGGCTCTGGTCCTCCTGGAAGGCAAAATGTGGGATTCTTTTGGCAGCCTGTCGCTCCGTCTCAGCCAGGGTTGGGGCCAGTTCCGGTTCAGTTCCAGTCGAGCTGGGCAATTTAACCGAAAATTCGATTTTGGATTCCAAAACCTGGCCAGCTGTGGGGGGGGGGGGGGTGGAGTGTCCTGGGACACGAGAGAGAGAGCCTGATTCGGTGGCCCGATCTGAGTCACAAAAAAACTTCAGCTTCAGTTTAACGAGCTCATTACCTCTTACAGCCGACAGAGCTCACCCTTCCCCTGTGGACTGGGATTGATGCCCAACTTGGGTTGTGGATAACACAAAAGCACACTTCTTTATCCCCTCTTTCGTTTTACCGTACACAGTTTGGAGTGGAGCCCCCCCTTCACCCCTGTGTGTATGTGTGTGTACACCTGTACTGTTTTTAGCCAGGGTGTGACTGTAACATGCAGTATAAGTTTCATCTCCTCCGACCCCTGAACTCTTCTGTTGGGTTATACATAAATGAGCTGTCATGATGAGGTGTGTCTTTCCGGATGCCTGGTGCTGTATGGTTGGTGTGGTGTATGTGTCTGCTCTAAATGCTCGCTATGGTAAACACAATGGGATCTTTGCTTCAGTTGACACTGTATTCAGGTACTCTTCCCCAGGACGTCCCGTCCACTTACGACGCCCCCCCCCCACCCCCCCTGTAACTGTTGGCTTTCACGTTCATTTTGAAAACTTGTGTAGGCTATCTCTTATTAATTTGGCTTTTAACAAACATCGAATTCTGAGCTGCGCCTGGTTTTGACCGGTTATATTGGTTTGTTGAACCCTAAATTCAGCCAAGAGAGTGTTAAAAAAAATAAATAAATAATAAATTTCCCAGCTGGCTGGACGTAATAACAGGTTTTAGGGGATTCGACTGGTAAACAGAGACACCCAAAGGTGTTCTGCACGTCTGAGGCCTCGGCTGTAATCTGCTGTCTTGGTTGAATCACTGTTCAAGAAACGTATAATTGGCATCCTTCTTGTAGTTCCTGTTTATTAGGCAACATTAATTGCAGAAGAGAATTAATTTTAAATGAAGGGTGTTAACATTTGAAAGTGAATTATCGGGGTTCACTGTCTTTACTGAAGATACCTCACCGACGGAAACTTGGACTTGCTGTTACTGTTAATTTGTTTTGCCACAGTTTGCATATACTTAAAACATTGAACTGCAAGTAGTCTTATAAATCGTGAAATCGATGTACTTCATATTTATTAAAGAGTTTTATTGCTTCTGGATTTGTAGGGGGATTCTTCCCAGTCACATGACCATGCTGAATGTTTTTAAACATTTTCATTGTTCAGTACCTAGCCCTGTATATGAAATAAGGTACGTCTGGTATCGCATGTGAAATATTCTACACTTACTCATACAACATACTGGGCAAAGGAGGAAAAGACCGAAGAAGCGTGTAGGCCAAAGTGTGTTTGTTCTGGGAGTCTAAGCAATATGGCAAGCCGTTTTAGCTTTAATTCATTTCTAGAGGATATCACAAATACAATTCTATCTAATTAGAATGCAAATTCTTGATGTCAGAAATTAATTTGTAACTAGTTATAATTCAAGCGTTTTACCCATTGATTTCAATGGGACCTTTCATCTTTGACATCAAGAATTAAATTTTAACTAGTTAAAATTGGATATTCTAATTAAAACTAGTTAAAATTATATTATTGATATCAAGAATTCCAATTTTAACTAGTTAAAACTGAATTCATGATATCAGAAATATGTATTTTAACTAGTTGAAATTATATTGTTGATATCAGTAATTGATTTTATGATATCAGAAATTGGCATTTTAACTACGTCAAATTCCAACTTCCATTGAAATGAATGAGAGAAACGTTTTAAATCTGACTAGTTAAAGTAGAACCCTGTTGGCTAATGGCGAAACCGCGGGGCCTATCACGTTGACGTGAACCAATCAGCCCCTCGCGTGCCTCTAGAGTTGGTCACAGGCTGAAACTTCGCGCCCTTTGCCAAAGGAAAGGAAGTGGGCAGCGGTTGGGGTCTTCTGCCTTAGCTCATTTCCTTTCGCTGGAAGTATACGTCATTACATTCATTAGCTGATTATAATCTTTACAAGTCCTGTGAATGAATACAATAGTGGTGATAATGATGTCAACACAGACGAACATGAAGATACATATTTTATGGCGCACACTCAAAGATTAAGCGGAGGAAAAAGCTTGGTAGCCTAATGAGAAAAACATGAACCCACCCTCCAGCCACAAAATTTAGTAGGCCTATTAGAGAATTGCAATTCTGGCAATAACTATGATGACAACCATAAATTGACGTGTTAACGGTTGTGCTGTACAACTGTTGAATCTACACACTAAAATGTTCTGTCTTAAATCAACTCTTGCAGCGTAGGCTACTACGTGTGGTCCCTGTTGGACCAGAGACTGTAAAAAATGTGTTGGACTCATATGTACTTTCTTAAAAGTTGAATTGACACTGGACATTTTACCGATTGCGTTTTTCCATTTGCCCACAACAATTGAAAGTCGTGTCTACCAAGCGAGATTCGAGTGAACGGCACCATTAACATTGTGCCCTGTTTATGCACTTTTAATCAGTGAACTCGGCTATATAGGCTAGTAAAACAGTCTCCCTTGCAGGTGATGTGTTTGTTGACATCGCCTATTCTTCCAGGTAAGACTGGATGCGTGGATTTTGTTACAGTGCGAGGTGAGGTGAGACGAAAGACGGAAAGGTGGGCTGGCCTTAGTGGGGCTGGGTTTTGTTCTCATGTTGGCGGTTAGGCAGGTAGCTCACCTTTGACAACGATAACCACGTTGTGCGTTGTAGCTATGACTTTGAGAGACGCTTCGGTCTGTTGCTCTCGTTTTCGCGTTTACATTACATTACATTAATTTGGCAGACGCTTTTATCCAAAGCGACGTACAAAAGTGCATTTTCATGATCGTAGACAACTGCTGAACACGGGTTCAGTAAGGTACAATTACTTATTTTGTACAGCTATTTATAGCCGAGAACAATGAACATTATCCTGGACTAATATCCGCAAAGCACAACTAGGCGTTTACTTTCCGTTTCCGCGGAACCCGTAAACTAAATCTGATAATGAGATAGCCAGGGTGCACTCCAGGCCACATCGTTGCCGGTGGTGAACTCGCTCGCATTCAAAACTGCTGCTGTCTTGCGAACATCGGTTTTGAATTGAATCCAAGTTTGTCTTAACCATGGTTAATGGTTATTTGACCAGGGAAGCGGACAGGTGAACGGGCAACATCGTCAACCGTGGGCTACGTGGACAGACAAAAGCACCTGTTCTAGGTCCCTTCACGAATTGTGTAGGCTACAGTAGGCTACAACCGTAAAACACGCGGGCGCGGTTCAAAGCCAATTTATTAACCATGTCGGACGAACGGCTTTCACTGCCGATTTTAAGGCGCCTAAGTTATGCGGTCGGACACTTTTTGAACGATCTTTGCGCATCTATGTGGTTTACCTATTTTTTAGTGTACTACCATTCCGTGCTTGGATTTCGGAGCACCTACATGGGCCTTCTACTTCTTACCGGGCAGATAGCGGACGGTGTCTGCTCTCCCCTACTCGGTCACGAGTCGGACCGGACCCAAGGCTGTGGCACGTACGGAAAAAGAAAGACCTGGCATCTATTTGGTGAATATAATGATGCGAATCGTTATTTTGGCGTTATGCTATTAAATATTTCTAGTCAGATGTACTCTATATAGCTGTGACTGTGATGTTGCTTACCAACATTGCGGTGTCTATTGAAATAAATCGAGGATGAAGGAAAAACTGATTGAGGCACGTTTCTGCTGTGTTGATAGGTAAATATTTTGATGGCTATTTATCATTCGTTTATTTATTTATTTATTTATTTATTATTTATTAACCTTTATTTAACCAGGAAAAGTCTCATTGAGATTAAAGATCTCTTTTACAAGAGCGTCCTGGCCAAGACAGGCAGCAGCACAATTAACAGACATTGCAGACATAACAACATATAACAATTTCAGACCTGCCAACCTCAGGAAAATATTCTGAGTACCACAATAGTCAGTGTAACGCTTAGTTCACATACTTTCACACCACTTTGCTTTGCACGCACGCACACACACACACACACACACACACACACACACACACACACAAGCCTTTCTTCATAATTCTAGTTTTGACTGTTAAAGTTATCAGGCAAAATTGTATAATTTGGCCTGATTCTAAAATATCACTTGCACTGCGCTGGGCTACATTATGATATACTTGCAAGTAAAAAGTTTGAGTATACCTGCTTAAAACAATTTTTTCATGATTAATATTTCATTATATGATATGTGTGCTTATACAAACTGATAAGTGAAAAATGGAAATAATTTATTTTGTATATTGTAACATATGTTTTCATTTTCAAGTATTTACAGAAACTTATGTTGTAATGTAAAAAAAAAAACAAAAAAACACGTTGCTTGTTACTTTTCATGGAAGTATTGGGTCGAGGATTTCTGACAACACGTGGTCATTACTGTGAAGGGGACCAGTCGCGATTTGAGTTAATGTGTTCATGGCTATGAATAACTGTTACAAAATTAGTATTGTACCTTATCGGTCCTGTGTTCTGTAGTTGTTCCAATGACCTTTGTTATGCACTTATTGCCTGCTTTGGATAACAGCGTCTGCCAAATAAATGTAACCTAATGTTCTGATCAGTGGTTTTATTAATTAATTATATTACATTACATTACATTACAGACATTTGGCAGACGCTCTTATCCAGAGCGTACAACAAAGTGTATAACCATAACCAGGAACAAGTGTGTTGAAGACCCTAGAGGGAAGTACAGTTCCAAGTGCAGGGAACGACCGCGTAGTTTAACTTGGGCCCTGTAGGTTAATCTGATGAACACAAACAAAAACAGCAACAAAGCAGTCTATGCAAATAATGAATTCATTCATTTATTTATTAATTAGGATACCTAGCGTGTCATCATATTTTTCTGTCATCTCACTTCATCTTAGTTGGTATCCTTAAAAGCAGGAAGCTGTCTGTCTGTCTGCCTGCCAGCCAGCCTGTGAAGCATTGATGCTGATTTGAGTCGGCAGGATGAGTGCGTTTACCTGACACGGGACGAGATGGACAGTGTCAGCAGTTTCGCGTTTTCCTGCTAAGAGGCTGATGGGATTTCTGGCTGTTGAGGCACTGGTATAGATCAGTCAGTGGCGTACGTGAAGCATTTAACCCTTTGAGCCGGTGTAAGATCACAATGTGCGATTATGGTAAATGGACTGCATTTATATAGCGCTTTTATCCAAAGCGCTTTACAATTGATGCCTCTCATTCGCCAGAGCAGTTAGGGGTTAGGTGTCCTGCTCAAGGACACTTCGACATGCCCAGGGCGGGGTTTTAACCGGCAACCCTCCGACTGCCAGACAATCGGTCTTACCTCCTGAGCTATGTTGCCCCAGTTACCGGATTAGAATAGAATGTTCTTAACTGAACATTCTAGGACTGATGCAACAATCGTCACTGCTGACTGAAAGCAGTGGAGTTCTAGAACACCGACTTAGAATTTAAAAGAAGAAAGAAAAAACCTCTACTCTTCAAAGGGTTAATTACTGAAGCGCATGTGACACAGCAGAAACTGCCGGCCAGTCAGGAATGCAGCCTGAACTTCGGCGTTGCATGGTAACGGTATTTGTGGCGGCTGTGATCATCCCCCTGTGATCTGTGTCTCCTAGGAACGGTCTGCGTGCTCATTTCCTTCCCCTTCACCTTTAACCCGTGTCTGGGCTGTGGCGAGGACACGCCCCTGTGGGCGGAGCTTCTCTACCTCATCCCCTTCGTCATCGTCTCCCAGTTCGGCTGGGCCACCGCCCAGATCTCCCACCTGTCACTCATCCCCGAGCTGGTCTCCTCTGAGCATGCTAAAGCGGAGCTGACTGCATACAGGTAGACTTCAGGGTGGGGCTCACTGTGTACAGGTAACTGACAGGGTGGGGCTCACTGTGTACAGGTAAATAACAGGGCGGGGCTCACTGTGTACAGGTAACTGACAGGGTGGGGCTCACTGTGTACAGGTAACTGACAGGGTGGGGCTCACTGTGTACAGGTAAATAACAGGGCGGGGCTCACTGTGTACAGGTAACTGACAGGGCGGGGCTCACTGTGTACAGGTAACTGACAGGGTGGGGCTCATTGTGTACAGGTAAATAACAGGGTGGGGCTTACTGTGTACAGGTAACTGACAGGGCGGGGCTCACTGTGTACAGGTAACTGACAGGGTGGGGCTCACTGTGTACAGGTAAATAACAGGGTGGGGCTTACTGTGTACAGGTAACCGTCACAGTTGGTGGGTCAGATACAATCTTCTTAGGGAGTACCAGTGCCGGTTTCTCAAACTGAAAAATAGAAAAGTTGTCCATAATATTTTTATTTATGTTATTGATTTAAACAGAGCTCCTCCTGAGATTTTTTTTTAAACTGTTCACATGGTTTGGAAACATACAATGATTTTCACGCAGATATGCGATGCATTTAAAACCAATTTATGCAATTGATGATAATTCAGCTGGGAAAATTGGTAAAGGTAATTCATGGACTATTGAAGGGAAGAGCAGTTCCCTCAGAAAAAGTCACTGGATCACTGGATGACAAGAATGCCTTTTTCTTCACTCCAGGAAGAACAAAATAGGAGTTAATTTGCCTCTACTGGACTGTGAAAGGTGTGCTTGTTTGTATAATGCATCACGTGTGTGGAATGAGTGCTTAAAAGTGAACAGCGGCTGCAGTTACATGCTTTGTAAAAATTTATAATACATATGACATGTAGAATTCGACCATATTAATTTATGATTTATGGATCATAAATGAACATGGTTACTAGTAATCATTTGTTTTTTAATTTGTTGGGGTTTTTTTTTTTTTTTTGAGAAGTTACATGCATTCACAGTTAATTTGAGGCTGCTACAGAAAAATGCTACAGAAACATCAAACCTGAAATGATGAATGACAAATAGAACCAGAAAGTCCAGCCGGCTGCACGTCCTTTTAGATTATGGAGAGGTGGAATGTACGGTATGAATAGGGCTCATGTATTCTGCACATAACCTGAAGAAAGGAAAACACAGCCGTGTTGGGTGCGCTCTGACAGAAAGCCTTGCTGAATGAATTAAACCTCAAAGCGGGTCAATGTCTGTCCCATGGGAAGTGTAGAAGAAAGGTTCCTCTTCTGATTCACCTGATAGCGATCTCGTCTACTGACTCACCTTATCCAAGAGGTGACAAAACATCCGCGCCATAAATTAAAAAAAGCAGTTAGACTTCTAAGGCCTCGCCAACACAGAGAGTTCCAAACACATCGAACAAAAAATGTCGAATGTGACGCACGCTCGTGCTTTTAAAAAATGAAAATAAAGTTTTAATTTAAAGTTTTTTTAAATGAGCGGTGCGTACAATTTGGATCGAGGGACCTCCGTTGCAGTTTGGTTCGCTTCTGTGCTGCTGTCGTCTGTTGTCATTTTCTACGGTCTCTCACGCCAGTCTCACTCCCCCCCATCTTGTCGTTGGTGGCGTGAATCGTATCGCTGTGCGGTCACCCCCTGTCTTCTTGGCTATAAACCTTGGGTCAAAGTCTACAGCTTTCTGTGGCTATTTTTCAGAACACCACGTTGGCCCCGTGGAGTGCAGTGATGTTCCTTATCATCAAACAGGCGTCTGTGTGTAGTGATAGACAGATGTGGAATGCGACTTGGTGCATCCATGGCTTTGAAACTCAAACGGGTTGTGACCTGTCGCATGGTCATTGCATTGCAGCCATTTAGCAGACGCTCTTATCCAGGGCGACATACACAACCTGTTAAAGAACACTCAAATATTTCAACATAACTCACTAATAAGATAAGATAAGATATACTTTTATTGAACCCCACGGGGTAAATTGTCCTTTGCATTTGACCCATCCTAGTTACCTAGGAGCAGTGGGCAGCCACAGTGCAGCGCCCGGGGACCAACTCCAGTTCTGAGGCCAGTGCCTTGGTCAAGGGCACCTGCAGGAGCGCACCTAACATGCATGTCTTTGAGTGTGAGAGGAAACCGGAGTACCCGGAGTAAACCCACGCGAACACACGCGAATAAATGCAAGTAGGGGAAAATTTACCCACCCACCGACTCCACCCGAAAAAAACACTCTAATATTGGGGCCTCTGTGTGTTTTTAATGACAGGTATGCGTTCAGTGTCATGGCTAATATTGGGGCCTCTGTGTGTTTTTAATGACAGGTATGCCTTCACTGTCATGGCTAATATTGGGGCCTCTGTGTGTTTTTAATGACAGGTATGCCTTCACTGTCATGGCTAATATTGGGGCCTCTGTGTGTTTTTAATGACAGGTATGCCTTCGCTGTCATGGCTAATATTGGGGCCTCTGTGTGTTTTTAATGACAGGTATGCCTTCACTGTCATGGCTAATATTGGGGCCTCTGTTTGTTTTTAATGACAGGTATGCCTTCACTGTCATGGCTAATATTGGGGCCTCTGTGTGTTTTTAATGACAGGCATGCCTTCGCTGTCATGGCTAACATCACAGTGTACGCTTCTGCCTGGCTGCTCTTTCACTTTGAAAGTGGGCGGGACGGCACGTCCATCACAGATGGCCTGGGCCAATCGGATATCCCCATATTCAGGGTAAGACATGCTGTCGTTGGAGAGCTGTGGGACAGGAAGAGCAGGCTGTCATTTATCCATGATATACATATTTTTTAGCGTCTGTTCTAGTTCAGGCTTATCAGCAGTATCTTTGCACACACTGTCAAGCTCATTAAAAAAGACACGTGGGTCTATTTTACTCGTATTGTTTTTCAACTTGGAAACTCTAAAAAAGTTTGTTCAAAATCCCATATGACTAAACCACTAAGTATGTTGGTCAGTGGACATATTTGACCCAGGTCTGAATTTATCTTGTGCTTGCTAAATTGACTCGATTCGCAGATCGGTCACTGTTTTTTCTTTAATATAAAAAGTTGAAATTGTCCTGCAGGTAATTCAGTGAAGCTCAAAGGCTCAGTAAAAAAAAAATCTATACTAAAGACGATAACATCTTTAAGGGGGGGGGGGGATGTGTGCTGCATACTGTATACTACGCGTGCCGCAGCATCTCTTTCTCGTCAGAACCTGCTCCTCGTTGTCATGGGGATTGGAGGCGTGTCCTCCCTGCTCTTCCACCTGGGCACTCGGGAGAGGAGCCAGGTGCCGGAGGAGACGGATTCTGCCGATGGGGAACGCCAGCCTTTCGTCATCAGCTCGCAACAGAGCGCCGCGCCCAGGTCCCCGCTGCACTGGAAGCACTGGCTGAGAGAACCTGCTTTTTACCAGGTGAGACTACCAGAAGCACACCTGAATGTCTGAGATGAGAACAGGCCCTTCATCTCATCAAGGCCCAACGTTTACAGTACAGATATGTACACACCAGGTGATACTCACCTGATACCTGTATACATGTACACACCAGGTGATACTCACCTGTATACATGTACACACTAGGTGAGACTCACCTGATACCTGTATACATGTACACACCAGGTGAGACTCACCTGATACCTGTATACATGAACACAACCAGCTGATACTCACCTGATACCTGTATACATGAACACAACCAGCTGATACTCACCTGATACCTGTATACATGTACACACCAGGTGAGACTCACCTGATACCTGCATACATGTACACACCAGGTGATACTCACCTGATACCTGTATACATGTACACACCAGGTGATACTCACCTGATACCTGTATACGTGGTTAGACTTCTGCACTGTGAGGTTTAGCGTGACTCCTGTTCCCTCACCTGCTCCCAGGTCACCTTCCTGTACCTGTGCACCAGACTGATAGTCAACCTGTCCCAGATCTACATCCCCATGTACCTCATCAACTCCCTGCAGCTGCCCAAGGTGAGTCACCACGGCGACGACGCGTCCCCGAGCGCGAGCCCGGACGCTGCGCCGCGCGGCCACGCCCGAACAAGGGAACGCCGGAACGCCGGAACGAACGAACTCTTTGTTTCCTCCGCAGACGTACATCGCCTCCGTCCCCCTGCTGATGTGTGTCAGCGGGTTCCTCTCCTCCTCGCTGATGAAACTGCTCAGCAAACCGATCGGCACAGACGTGAGTGTCCTCCTTCGTCAGGCTCGTAAGGTCCTCTGAGCCCGAGCATTACATCACATTACATCACATTACATTACGTTATGTTACATTACATCACATTACATTACAGGCATTTAGCAAACGCTCTAGAGCGACTTACGCAACTTTTCTTAGGTAGCATTGACATTGCGTCCATTTATACAGCCGGATACATACTGAAGCCATGCAGGTTAAGCACCGTGCTCAAGGGCACAACGGCATTGTCCCACCCGGGAGTCGAACCTGTGACCCCTGAACATAAACCGCTGTTCGGTACTCCTTCTACCAACAAGCACGGAACCGTCCAGACCCACGGCGCCACTCACTTCCACAGACACATTTTAGCTGGCACCACCTGCGCATTCGTCCTACTAGACGAAGCACCACCTGCGCATTCGTCCTACTAGACAAAGCACCACCTGCGCGTGCGTCCCACAAAACGTCCCTCAAAGGTCGTCCGTAATGAGTGAGTGAGTGAGTGAGTGAGTGAGTGAGTGATTATGTGTGTGAGTGAGTGAGTGATTGTGTGCGTGAGTGAGTGAGTGAGTGAGTGAGTGATTGTGTGCGTGAGTGAGTGAGTGATTGTGTGCGTGAGTGAGTGAGTGAGTGAGTGAGTGATTGTGTGCGTGAGTGATTGAGTGAGTGAGTGATTGAGTGAGTGAGTGATTGTGTGCGTGAGTGAGTGAGTGATTGTGTGCGTGAGTGTGTGAGTGAGTGAGTGAGTGATTGTGTGCGTGAGTGAGTGAGTGAGTGAGTGACCATGCATAGCACATGCCGTCAGTTCCTGTGCGCCGGGGGAAAAAAAAAAGCTCAAAAGTGTGTAGACCAGTCTCCAGCTAGACATGGTGATTTGAGCCAACTCAACCACTGACCTGTGGCATAATGCTGACTAACACATGCAAGATGTATAGATTATGCAAGATATATAATTTACATATAGATTTTTTGGCAGGTACAGTACAGTAGTCATGGATGCCAAAGGAAGTACAAATATTACACTAATCTGTGAGAAATTTCTGTGTACTTATTGTATGTCGACCAACATGCATCTAATGTGCTCCTTTAAATTAAGTTAACCCCCCCCTCTGGTAGATGACCTATTTTGTAGGCCTCCTGCTCGTCAATGGATTTTCCTACTGGATCTTGATGGTCCGGGAGCCTCATCTGGCCTGCGTCATTGCCATGGACCTGCCAGCTCATCGGTGATCAAACGGTAGGAACTTCCTGTCTGTGTAGGAACTTCCTGTCTGTGATAGGGCTTCCTGTCTGTGTTGGGGCTTCCTGTCTGTGATAGGGCTTCCTGTCTGTGATAGGGCTTCCTGTCTGTGTTGGGACTTCCTGTCTGTGTTGGGGCTTCCTGTCTGTGTTGGGGCTTCCTGTCTGTGTTGGGGCTTCCTGCCTGTGTTGGGGCTTCCTGCCTGTGATAGGGCTTCCTGTCTGTGTTGGGACTTCCTGTTTGTGCTAGAGCTTCCTGTCTGTGTTGGGGCTTCCTGTCTGTGTTGGAGCTTCCTGTCTGTGATAGGGCTTCCTGTCTGTGTTGGGACTTCCTGTCTGTGATAGGGCTTCCTGTCTGTGTTGGGGCTTCCTGCCTGTGATAGGGCTTCCTGTCTGTGTTGGGACTTCCTGTTTGTGCTAGAGCTTCCTGTCTGTGTTGGGGCTTCCTGTCTGTGTTGGAGCTTCCTGTCTGTGTTGGGACTTCCTGTCTGTGATAGGGCTTCCTGTCTGTGTTGGGGCTTCCTGTCTGTGTTGGGGCTTCCTGTTTGTGATAGGGCTTCCTGTCTGTGTTGGGGCTTCCTGCCTGTGTTGGGGCTTCCTGTCTGTGATAGGGCTTCCTGTCTGTGTTGGGACTTCCTGTTTGTGCTAGAGCTTCCTGTCTGTGTTGGGGTTTCCTGTCTGTGTTGGGGCTTCCTGCCTGTGTTGGGGCTTCCTGTCTGTGATAGGGCTTCCTGTCTGTGTTGGGGCTTCCTGTCTGTGATAGGGCTTCCTGTCTGTGTTGGGACTTCCTGTTTGTGCTAGAGCTCCGTGTATGCTTGCATAATGCAGCATTTTTTCTGCATCGCTGGTGAGGCCTGGGCTGACGATCTTTCAGTTTGAGTAAAAAATAATAAAGCAGAACTACAGAATAAAGAAAATTCCACACACAGGTGAAAATGAGGCGATGGTGAGTTGCTCAATCATATCAGGAAGTACCAGTATTTCATGAAATGGGCCAGCTTGTCACATAGTGGAGGGAGGGATTTATGGGCGTGGTCCAAGCCCAGGTAAAAGGTGAGTCTCACCTGGTGTGTACATGTATACAGGTATTAGGTATCACCTGGTGTGTACATGCATACAGGTATCAGGTGAGTCTCACCTGGTGTGTACATGTATACAGGTATCAGGTGAGTCTCACCTGGTGTGTACATGTATACAGGTATCAGGTGAGTCTCACCTGGTGTGTACATGTATGAAGTTGTGAGGTATCACCTGGTGTGTACATGTATACTGTATACAGATATCTGGTGACTATCACCTGGTGTCTACCTGTATACAGGTATCAGGTGAGTATCACCTGGTGTCTACATGTACACAGGTATCAGGTGAGTATCACCTGGTGTGTATATCTGTACTGTAAATGATGAAGGGCCTGTTCTCATCATCAGATATTCAGGTGTGCTTTTTGAGTAAGTTTGTCCTCCCTGCGTTTTGATTGACAGCAGAGTGGGGCCTTTGTGTACGGGGCGATGGGCTTCGTGGACAAGGTGGGCAGCGGGGTCGGCGTGATCATCATCCAAAGCCTGCAGCCCTGCCAGTGAGTCCCACCAGAGGATTAAGTATCAGCTCCGGAGCGCAACACCGGGCACCTTATATTCCAGACAGAATTATTGTTTTCGGTTCTTACGCATAACCACGCCAGAAGAAGTGCACGTGAATCCTGCGTGCACTTCCTCTCCAGGGCAGACTTGCCCGAGACTTTCAGCTCACTTGACCCACGCGTGACTGAGAAGGTTGCACTTCTGAGACATTTTGAGTTTGATCACGTCTGTGACGTGCTGTAGCTGAAATAGGCGTGTTCTCGAGGCCATGCAGTCCAAAAAGACAGCAAATTTCAGCCAAAAAGCAGAAGTATAGGTTTTTTTGTTTTTTTGTGTTCTACTTCTTCATCTTTTTGCAAAGTTAGAGAACTGGTTTTAAATGCATCATGGAAACTGAATGTGTATCTATCCATTTATCCATTATCTATACCTGCTTATCCTGGGCATGTGCGCGTGAGTGTGTGTGTGTGTGTGTGTGTGTGCGCAGTGTGTGTGCATGTGTGCACGTGTGTGTGTGTGTGTGCGCAGTGTGTGTGCGTGCGTGCGTGTGCATGTGTATGTGTGTGTGTGCATGTGTATGCGTGTGTGTGCATGTGTATGTGTGTGTGTGCATGTGTATGCGTGTGTGTATGTGTGTTTGCGTGCGTGCGGGCGTGTGTGTGTGTGTGTGTGTGTGAAGGTAATCTCTGACCTGCTTCCTCTCACAGTCAGCTTCCTTCACACAGTGGTCTTGGTGCTACTTTGTCAGTATCTGTCTGTGTGTGCTGGAGGCACTCAGATACTGTTACAGACAGGTACCGGTGCTGCCCAGTTCTGTGTGTGCTGGAGGCACTCAGATACTGTTACAGACCGGTACCGGTGCTGCCCAGTTCTGTGTGTGCTGGAGGCACTCAGATACTGTTACAGACAGGTACCGGTGCTGCCCAGTTCTGTGTGTGCTGGAGGCACTCAGATACTGTTACAGACAGGTACCGGTGCTGCCCAGTTCTGTGTGTGCTGGAGGCACTCAGATACTGTTACAGACAGGTACCGGTGCTGCCCAGTTCTGTGTGTGCTGGAGGCACTCAGATACTGTTACAGACAGGTACCGGTGCTGCCCAGTTCTGTGTGTGCTGGAGGCACTCAGATACTGTTACAGACAGGTACCGGTGCTGCCCAGTTCAGATCAGACCAGCCTGAGCATGTTAGGCCAGAGTGGCGAGTTCTAAAACATCTCACGTGTTATTCACGCTGCGCTAAGACCACACAGCTACAGTGTGTGTCTGCACATCAGACTGACAGCTGCATGAATGATGAATTGCCTGTCTGCATCACGAGCAGGTCCTCGGAATGCAAAGATCTACAGGCCGCAGGCGTCGGCAAACATTCTAAAACTCCACCGTTCACAGCAAGTACAAAAATTCTGAAAACGTTCTCGAACCCCTTCATACTTTTCGATCTGAACTGGCCTTTTAAAACGGCCTGTTGCTTCAAGGATTACTATTATATTTATGTACAGATCCATTTTTTTTTTTTAGGCCGTCAGGTTAAGCTTAAGGTTATGCTTCGTATCTGAGAATTCTGGAGACCCCTGGAAACATTGCAACGTTGTAGCATTTTTGGGAGTTTCTAGCTCCGCCATTTTGTTGGAAGCGCAGTGCGTTATTACAGTCTGCGCTGGATGTAACCTGTGATTTGGCAGCGCTGGTTATTGCAGTGTTGTTAGCGTGCCCTGTCCCCTGCTGTGTGTGCTGTTCAGACTGTGTGTGTGTGTGTTTTTGTGCTGTTCAGACTGTGTGTGTGTTTTGTGTGCTGTTCAGACTGTGTGTGTTTTGTGTGCTGGTCAGACTGTGTTTTTTGTGCAGTTCAGACTGTGTGTGTTTTGTGTGCTGGTCAGACTGTGTTTTTTGTGCAGTTCAGATTGTGTGTGTTTTTTGTGCGGTTCACACTGTGTTTTTTGTGTTGTTCAGACTGTGTGTTTTGTGTTGTTCAGACTGTGTGTGTTTTTGTGTGCTGATCAGACTGTGTGTGTTTTGTGTGCTGGTCAGACTGTGCGTGTTTTGTGTGCTGTTCAGACTGTGTGTTTTGTGTGCTGTTCAGACTGTGTGTGTTTTGTGTGCTGGTCAGACTGTGTTTTTTGTGCAGTTCGGACTGTGTGTGTTTTGTGTGCTGGTCAGACTGTTTTTTGTGCAGTTCAGATTGTGTGTGTTTTTTGTGCGGTTCAGATTGTATGTGTTTTGTTTGCTGTTCACACTGTGTGTTTTTTGTGTTGTTTGCAGTGTGGCGCGCTGCTGTTCAGACTGTGTGCGGTATTACCATGATGTCATCGGGATTGTCACGGGGGGCGTGGCAGTCGCAGCTGCTCTCGCCCTCTGCTCCATTGTCGTCTGTCCAATCAGGATCCGCCATCGTGAGTAGCCCAGGAGCACATCCGCACTGACAAAATCGGCACCGGTCCTTTCCCACGCACAGTATGAGAGTGCACATGAGCACACGTGCCTGTGTGTGCGCGCAGAAATGTTTACGCACACACACAAACACACACTACACACACTCAGAAACACACGCACACACACACACAAACGCACTCAGAAACACACACACACACACAACGCAGACTCAGAAACACACACACACACACAAACGCACTCAGAAACACACACACACAAACGCATACTCAGAAACACACACAAACGCACACTCAGAAACACACACACACACACAAACGCACACTCAGAAACACACACACACACACACACACAAACGCACACTCAGAAACACACACACTCAGAACATACACACACACTCAGAAACACACACACTACAACACAGCACTCAGAAACACACACACACACACACAAACGCACACTCAGAAACACACACACACACAAAGGCACACTCAGAAACACACACACACACACAAACGCACACTCAGAAACACACACGCACACTCAGAAACATTCTCTCTCTCTCTCATTACATTAGACAGTCTGCATGGTAGGAAAGAGAAACTGAAAGGTTGGTGGAAAAGGTGATTTGAATCGTCTGTTTGGTATGCGAGTTTCCGTCGTGGGAGTGCTGGCGACAGTTTGTTATGATGGTGGTGATTACTATCTCTGACATGGCCACTGCTTTGTGTTGCAGACCCTGAGGAGAATCTGGTAAACTGTAGAAAAGCTGATCTTAAACAGGTGACGGGTTAAAAACCCCCCTATTTATGAATGTATGTTATGAAATGGGCATCGTGCCACAGTTGTACATGATACTAATCACTGTAGATTTTGCTTAGCCAATAACAATGTCATTCTTTTTTTTTTTTTGTTATCTTTGCTGTTCAAATTGTTCTTCAAGTTGTATTCATATTTAGACCAAACACAAATATAAACATAATAGTAAACACATTTTTATTTTAGTACTTGTTATGGTAGTCCTGTAACTGGCAGGCTGTTACACTCTTTCGCCACCTTGTGGTGACATATGGAACACACAGTGTGCTATTGCAATAGACCCTGCAATGTCCTGCAGTGTGCTTCTCTGCTCAATAGACCTCATTCGTAAAGCGTCGGAGAATGGGAGTGCTTATCCAGGACCAGTGTCTCCTGTTCATATCTTAGCCTTGTCCATTATGGTCTGCAGGTGTGTGTGTGTGTGTGTGGTGTGTGTGTGTGTGTGTGTGTGTGGTGTGTGTGTGGTGTGTGTGTGTTCCTGTCCTCTGTCCCTCTCCCGCACGCTGAAGCTAACCTCTCTCCACAGGCCTGCGCTCCGTATCTGGCCTGAAAGGGGGACGGACGGAAGGACGGACGGACGACGACGACGATTTCGACATGGCGTACTTCTCGAACCGTGGGGGCTGCTGTCATCCGAGATTCTGAGAGCCAATCGCGTGCTGGCCCGGCTGACGGACCGGCGGAAAAACCAGCGCCAAGTCCCGCTCGCTCCCAGCGTGCCAGCGCATCGCCAGCGACTGAGGCAAAAAACTGGCCCTTAAAACACCGTGAGCCCGAGCTGTAGACAGCATTACCAGCCGTCCCCTGCAGAGGCCGCTACGTCCACGATGATCTGCGTAGCGTAGCACAGTGGGTGAGGAACTGGGCTTGTAACCGAAAGGTCGCAGGTTCGATTCCCGGGTAAGGACACTGCCGTTGTACCCTTGAGCATGGTACTTAACCGAAATTGCTTCAGTATATATCCAGCTGTGTAAATGGATACAATGTAAAAGTTGTGTAAGTCGCTCTGGATAAGAGCGTCTGCTAAATGCCTGTAATGTAATGTAATGTAATGTACCGCCTTGCCAGTGGACCAGTGAGCGGAACATCACTGTCAATTCTCCCATACTGTACATACTCCCCCTGGGCAGCCCGAACACCATCACTCAGAAAGAGAGTTTATGCCAAAGGTTCTTTAGTTTATTCTTTTAGATTCTAACTTTGAGTAGTTAACGGACAGAGAGGAGGGGAGGGATGACCGTGATGACTCTTAACCAGGGGTGTCCAATCTTATGTGAAAATGCCCATGTGTCGGGTGCAGGCTTTTGTAGCAGCATCAGCACTAAGACTGGACACCCCTGGTCTAAAAAAGTGTGTGGACACAGGGAAACCGACCGCGAGAAGCAAAATGGAGGAGACAAACATTTGGGAAAAGCAAAAAAAAAAAAAAAAAATAATAATAATAATTTTCTCTGGTGATGATGAACGTTATTTACGCAACGGGAGGAGTGGAGATCTACAAATAAATTTCTGTCCTGGGTCAAATACATAGAGGTGCTTTAGACGCTGTTCCTGTTAGATGTTGGGAATTCTTATTTTAAGTTCATCATAATCTGTATGGGACTGTCTGCTCTGTTAGTACACTTTGTTTCACTACTGTACATTAATAAACATACACTAAAGAAGACTTGCCAAGATAGTTAAATTGGTGGATTAACTATGTTTACTTCCTCATAATGCCTGAGTTAGGCATCTGGTAGAGTGTAAAAGTTCCTTTGAGAGAGATTTGTGTAGGCCTACTCACTGCCTATAACAACAGTGTACCATTTGTGTAATAAAAGCACATAATTAAGAAAACAAAGGCCAGTTTTCCTTTCTTGTGCCAGTTTAATGTATTATCCTTGTCCTGTGACCTGCATATGATACACCTTAAGTAGTTTTCCTTCTGAAATAACCTCTAATTAAAATATTTCTAAAGCTTGTTTGCACTGCATAAGAGCAATACTGTGTAGAGCACTGTTGTCATAGCTTTTTGGTTACTTCCACTTCTGGGGGTTATTTCACAAAGCAGGATTACTGAGTTAGCTGGATAACTGCACTGAGTAAAACCCAGAACCCTCCAAAATCTGGAACACGGATGGAAGTAAAAAGAGCCGTTTTAGTTTTTAGTTAACTCTAATCCTGCTTCGTGAAAAACCTCCCTGGTGAATTATAAATCTAAAGGTATATGGCTAAAAACAATGTGTCCAATTCGCTTTGGTTGCAATAAACACTGTAGCATATGAGCATGATCGGACATTTAACACCCCCACCCCCACTTTTTTAAGTACAGCATGGCATGGTGTTAAAATTTAGCATGCAGCGATGACTTCACTTAGACCATTAAAACGACGGAATAGCTAACAAGGCATTTGACAGACGCGAGTTTAAATTACAGTATATGTGTTTGCTGCACTCATCCTCAGCGATATGAAGTAGCTACGACTATAGCTGTCTGCGTTTAAGCATTTGTTTCGAGCGCTGATTGAAAACACAAGTTACTGCCCTCTCCCCCTCCCTCTCAGTTCCTGTTCTCAAGGCTTTTTTCCCCCGTTTAAAATCAACTACCTCCCACCTCGCGTAAAGACACGGTCATTTACCTGTCAACTGCAAGGCTGCGCTGATTGAATCATTATACGCTGAGATGTTTCGCTGCTTTGAAATATTGCTTAGTCAGATGGATGCTAACTGAGCACTTAGCTACTCTGTGACAGATGCAACAGTAACTGGTCTCCTATTGTCCCTCTAATTTACAGTAAACACACTGCAGTAATCAATGCAGTAACGGAGAGAGAGAGAGGTATGAAATGTGAGAATTAAAATGGCAGATTTTTAAAGCAATAGGCCTACTGTGGTTTAATAACACAGAACCCAATTTCTATCTACTCCAGTAACTGAATATACCCATTGCATTTGAAACAAGCTAGTCCCCCGGTTAACAACACTCAGTTCTTAACGTTTCAATAGCATAAAATCACTATTGTGCAAAACGTTGTCACACAACACATTCAGGCCTATCGCGTTTTTACTTCTACTCGGTAGTCAAGCCTACAATGCATTTAAAAACATCGTTTGGTCTCTGGTTATCATCCAACTCTTTTCAAACATATTTTGAAAATACAGCCAACATGTCATATATATAGCATCTGCAGCCTATTTCCTGACTTAAAAACAGCAATGGCATTTTATATAATCCTGGCCCATTTCAACGGATTCCATGTTACCCTTGAATTAGGTGAAGTTTTAAAATGAAACACACTAGCACTATATGACAGCAGTCCAACAACAAGAAGGCCGTCCAAGTTGATGCTAACGTTGGATTAAAGTAGGCCTACCTTCATCAATTTTGTTAACTGTTACATCTCCTTAAACATGCGAGCCGATAACGTTATTTCTTAAACGGGTTCAAACAAATGTGTTTGTGAATGTTCATGCTTCGAAGATTAGCACAGCTCACAGTGGCATGGCGACGTAATTGCAAGGTTAAAAGAACTTGCACAAAATGCAGGCCTACCTACCACCTGAGGCCCTGCCAAGCATTCTGCAGTCTGCAGCGTTTAGTCCCCGTGACTTTACAGCCAGGTAAGCGAGGTTCATAAAACAAACAAGCAAACTTTAAGTCGTGGTAGAAGCTATGTTTATACGGTGACGGCCTGTGGGTAGAAGGAATAAGATCTCACCCGGATGCGTTGCTTTTATTGTTGCATACATTCCTCCAGGTAATGTAAATAAAAGCAATGCATAAATGTATGCCTACTCTTTTTCATTGACAGACGTTTGTTTGTTAACGTCGTAATTTCCAGCGGTTACATCCACGTCTCTGGTTAACATTAGCTAAGTTTCTGATGAACGAAACAAGCAAAATAGCCTACTTTTTATAAAATGTTCGGAACTTTCAGTGATACTAGGGAACGTTTAAATAGGACTTATCCTCGGCTATAGGTTGCTTTGTCTTGGTTTTGGTTGGCTAACGTTCCTAACGACGGTAACTTTACAATGTAACCTTTTGTCTAGCAAACCTTACGCTCAATTTGTTATATTTTGACATTTTCGTATTGTATGTTGTAGCTATTCGATGTAGGTTTACAGTAACTGTAGCTTGCTACGCAGAATAAAATGCTTTCCATTATAGGCTAGTAGTCGAATACATTGACAGTTTTCATCACAAACGTACATTTTCCCCAGATAACGATCCGATATGGCGTGAAATATTTCTGCATATCGTGAGTGAGCACTTTGCTGTAGGCGCCTGATTGACAAACGGCTTTTGCACAAGCAAGTGAATCTTCAGAGAGTTACTTTGCCTTGCTATGTTGACAGTCAGCAGGCTACCCGATTGTGGGCGCGTAACTAAACTGAACTGTATCTTGGCTCACAATGGCTCGTTCCCTTGTTACTCCACTGGAAAATTTGTCCCAGGGTCAGCTGTGGTTACGCAATTATAAAACAGTTGTCCATACAATTGTACTGCTTTGCGTCGACGGGGAATAACATAGTGCAAAAGTATCCCAAGATTTAGTGTTCATTGTTGTCTGTTATATGGAGTAGTATCAGGGAGTTAGGTGTGCTTAGATGAGTATATTTTGTACGAAAGTAAATGTTTGGAGAAGTCCGATTCGAGGTTAGAATGCTTACTTGTGTGGGGAAACCCCCAAAAAGGGGTGTACCCTAAGTTCTTTTCAGGTGTGTCTGCCACTAACTTCCCAATGATCTTACTAAATCACAAATGTCTTTCATTGAATATTTCACTGATGGATCGTTTTTAGATTTTGTGGGAAAAGTGCATGGAATTAAAGTTTAGCCTAGCTATGCGCATTTATGGCTCATTTTATCTTGTGTCTTAGAGGTCTTTTTGTCTTAATTTTGGCTATAGTAGGCTGTGAAAGGATTCAGGGAGGTTGTTGGTAATACGCATTATGTCTGCGGGACTGAACTAGCCTTGCGTCCGCTCTGTATTTAGTGGTGTGGAGAGTGGATTGCCCTGTTCTTATTTGTTGGTGAGTGACTCCTGCGGTTGTTTGTAGCGGATGATTGCTTGAAGTTGTCTTTAGAACAACAGTGAGTTTTGGAATGGACTGGAAACCTCTTGTGTGGGCAGGACAAACGGTTCTTTTTACTTGTCTCTTTTTGAAATTATTTGCAATGTATTTTTTTTCTGGTTTGGGGGGGGAGGAAAATAAAGCTCATGGCTTTTTGATGTGATTGTGAAGGTTTTTTTTCCCCCACAGTTTCACCACACTTTCCTGATCAAATTGGAAAAAAGTGGCAGAGAGAAGATTTAGAATTTGAGAGGGATAAAGGTTACCATCCAAGAACATGTCATTATTGTCAGAGTAGGGATAGCTCAAGATTCATTGTGGAAGGCCAAAGTCATCCACAGAGACACCACAACTGGGTCAGTGTGTGAGCAGCACTGCATATATCTGGATCAGACCTGCTGGAACTGGTTCTGTAGCTGACAAGTACTGTATCGCCACTGCGGGCAATGCATTTAGCATCAGGCTATCACTTGCATTGCAATTACCGGTAGTCTGTACACAGCTATTCTAAAACCTGCCCTGCTAATTATAAATGTGACATAATGTGGCATTGTTACAGTTCAACAAAGATGCTATATAAGTTGAAAAAATAGTCTATATGACCTAATTTTGTTCAGTGTAGGGTGTTTTATTTTTTCCTCAAGCTTCCAGAAATGTTTTCAATGCTAAGTATTGTGGGCACAAAAGGTTTAGGCTGAGTTATTTCAAGTCATGTACTGCCTTGCTTTGGGGTTGATGCCCTTTCAGTAATGCCAGCTCACTGTATCTCACCCACTACACCGTACACATCTACATTTTCCTGGCAGCGAAACGTCCAGTTTGTTGGCCAGGCTATATTCTTAAACAGGACGGTGAAAATGTCATCTCTGTTTGAGGTCTGCCCTTTTTTTCTGTTGTAGTTCTTTTTGCGTAAAAAAAAAAGCAATGAGTAAACCTAGAAGGCCCTTTAAACATCTCAGAGTGTGTGTGTGTGTGTGTGTGTGTGTGTGTTAAACCCTGGATGCAAACTGCAGAGTCAAATCCAGAAACCAGCTCTGGTGCATTGTGGGTAGACTGATGTCACAGACTGGTCAAGACTGTGATTCAGCTCAACTCTGATTGCAGAACTGATTGAAATTGGATTTTTAAATTCATGTAAGTCAGGCGATTTAAAGTAGCACTTTTTTTCTTGATTAAGATTGGCGAAGATGGCATTGTTATGATAAACTGATGTCTTCTCTGCAACTCTCAACCTTGTGCTATAGTCACACAGATATTGTTGGAGCCCTGTAAAAAATTACGATGATAAATACATAAAGTTGGCACTTAAATGTCTTTTGCCACTCAGACTGGCAAGAAGAAGAAAAAAATTAGCTGGAATCCCTTTCCCTGCATGTTTAACATTTAGCTTTGTGAATGTGGATCAGTTACTTAAAGAATCGGGGGTGGGGAACATTGTTGGCAGGAAATGTTTTAATTTCCACACACTTTGAAAGAAATATGAAAACCCATCCCAAAATGCCTTCGACCCAATGAGAGAGTGTAATGAGGCCCTTTATTCTGCTTTTGCGTGTAAAAAAGAGAAAGAAAGAAACCTGGAAGGTTGCCCTGGTAACTGATTCCAGCTGTGCTGTTATTATGGGTGAGATACTGCTCTCCAAGATGGATTCAATGGATGTTCTCTACCTGTGTGTTCCTGGGGGGGGGGGGGGGGGGATTGTTCACGGGGGCGAATTGTTGAGGGCACATTATGGCCTTTTCAAAGTCTGGTTATCTCTTAAGGGGTTCAGTGTAGTTCAACTTATAGGTGGGTTTGAGGGCAGTGGGTGGACTTTTTTGTTTGATTTTTGTTTACCTGTCTTCTGTAGTGTACCCTAGTACAGTATAAGTCTGGTAAAACATTGCCCGTCCTTTGGTCTGTATTTGCTTTGTAGTTTCACCTTTCTGTTTTTGGAAAACCTGGAAACTGAGTGTTTGGACACTAGGTGAATCTCTCTAACCACCTTTATCTAAAAAACTATAGATTAGAAAGGAGTATGTGCCTGCATGTGTGTGTGCGTATGTGCATGTGTGTGTGTGTGCGTATGTCTGTGTATGTCTGTGTGTGCGTGCGTGTGTGTGTGTGTATGTGTGCGTGTGTCTGTGTGTTAGCACAGCTGGCCGTAACTGGGCTGTCTAGCAGCCTGTGGTCATGATGTGGTGGTGCCTCCACACATTGGAGAGTGAGCGTGTCTACGCTGGAGCCGCTACTGCTGCTGCTACTGCTGCTGTTACCGCTGTTACTGGTGCTGCTGTTACTGCTGTACTGCTGCTGTTACTGGTACTGTATGCTGCCTGTTACTGGAGTTCTATGCTGCTGTTAGTACTGCCTGTATTACTGTGGGTGCTGCTGTTACTGCTACTGCTGCTGCTGTTACTGTTACTGTTACTGCTGCTGCTGTTACTGGAGCTTCTACTGCTGCTGTTACTGTTACTGCTACTGTTATTACTGGTGGTGGTGGTGCTGTTACTGCTACTGCTGCTGCTGTTACTGTTACTGTTATTACTGGTGGTGGTGCTGCTGTTACTGTTACTGCTGCTGCTGTTACTGGAGCTTCTACTGCTGCTGTTACTGTTACTGCTACTGTTATTACTGGTGGTGGTGCTGCTGTTACTGCTACTGCTGCTGCTGTTACTGCTACTGTTACTGTGTGGTGCTGTTACTGCTACTGCTGTGCTGTACTGTTCGTACTGTGTGTTACTGGCATGCGGACTGTCTGACTTTACTTTTGGGGCTTTGTACTGCTCTGCTCTGTGTCTTCGCGCTTAATGTCCTCGCTCCCTAATCCCTCTCTCCCTCTCTCTCTCTCTCTCTCTCTGTCCCTCTGGCCTGCCCAGCCCGCCTGCCTCAGAGGACACCCAGGGAGGTCAGGATGACAGAGCGGGACACCAGAGCGGACCGGAGGGACTCTGTGCCGGTGACCCCCGCCTGCTCGGCTGCTCCGGGACGCTAGGAGCCTGTACCCCCCCCCCGGAGCCCCGGCTTTCCTCATGGATGTCCCCAGCCTCACGCCTCAGGGGGGTAAGGCCCCGGAGGCTGCGGTCAAGTGGCAGCTGTGCTACAACACGACGGCCAAGACCTGGTGGATGGTGAGTGCGCTGGTGTGCTGCTACCTTTTCTGCTTTCTCAGTGTGCGGCAGGCTTACCGTGGGCTGCACTGGAGTGGGCGATTTACTGCTTATGATGCTGGAGAATGACTTGAGAGCTTTGTCTGGAGGGGGGAAAAAAAAGTTGTTTTGTCTTATTTTTTGTTGTTGTTGTTGAATCATGATGACGTTGGTTAGTTGACATTTTGTTGATTTGTTGAAATGTAAAAAAAAAAAAATATTTTTTTTAATATTTGGTGGATGGTGAGTTTCCATGGACTGCTATGGAGTGGGCAATTTATTTTTGATGTTGGAGAAAGACTTGGAAAGCTTTGTCTGGCAAAAAAGTTGTTTGGTCTTATTTTTTTGATGAATCACGATGACATTATTTGTTGACATGCTTTGTTGATTTGCTTAGTTGATTCACAATTACTCAATCATTTTTTTATATGGATTAAACTCATAAAGGTTGTGCTTGAGATTGCTGGTTTCTCTCGCTGTTCACAGCGTTCTTTGGGAACTGAATTGTAACTGCAGTGCTATGTATTACTTCAGTTTTGCGTTTGGATTTCTGTCTGAATGATCCGTTAAACCTGGGCAGAGAAATGCTATATCCCTTCAACGGACACAAGTTATCATTCCTGTTCTGTTGTTATGGAAACCACTGTAAAAAAGGAAACAAGCTATTAGTAATGGGATTATTAACATTGGAAACTTGAAGAATGTAGATTAGAAATCAGCGTAATTTGTTTTTTTCTTTTATTTTGTGGTATGATTCAGGTTTTGGTTTTGCGTTCGTACATGATCGTTTTTGACAACAGCAGTTTTGGATAGAATAAGTGAGAAAAAATACATTTTCAAAATAGCTCAAAAGTCTAGATTAGTTTTTTTTATTTTGTTAGCAGAAAAGGAAGAACGTGTTTCACCTGGCTCGGTACAATATCGATAACTTGACTGAAAGGAGCAACAGTGAGACCTAACTCCGCACACATCGTTGTTTTTAAATCTTCCCACGGTAGCAGGTAGTGTCCTCAGAAACGTCTGAATGAAAATAAATACATAAAGAAAGGAATAAACAACAACAACAAAAACTGCAAAGAACAAAAAACGTGAAAGAGAGGAAGTCGCGCCGAACATCCAATTACGCCAATCTTACTTCCAACGGTGACCTCCCACCTGGCTGCCCCGAGTCAACTGTCAGCGTCGGACCTTCGGACGAACACGCGCCATATATTTATCGCTCCTTGATTTTTGGAATGAGGTTAAATAAGGGTTTGGGCGTATAAAACTAGTGCTTTGAATTTTTTTTAACGATGTGGAGTGTTTAGTAAATAAGGGCCAGTCTTCCTTTTGGAGGAAAACAAATCCAATATAGACTTGATGCGGTACGCTTTCCTTTCCCATCACACAGGTTTTAAATTCAGTTGGCTTGATGAATATTATCACAACCATGTCGTAAATCAGTGTGAAGCTTCATCAAAACAAAGACAGATTTTTTTTGTCGAACTGACGGATGAATTCAATCTTTTTTTTTTTTTTGGCAGTGCAGAACTTTATTTTCACAAAATTTGTAACATTTTTTTCACATTACTCGCATTTGTCCTTTTTTACGGATAATGTCAGCTGCTGAAAAAGAACAGAACATAAAGCTAACGTGCTAACGCACGGTGTTGATTTGTTTTGCCGGTATTTAGTGTTAACATTTGGGACAGTTAGCAGTAAGTGCTAACCGGGGAGGTTTCAGCTGCATTTAATTACAATGGGGCTCGCCTCGGACTGGCTGCTTTGCATATTATTAAAGATGGTGTTATAGTAATAACTTTATGCCACATGTAGGCTACGCTGCTGTGGTGATGATGTTCTGGGCTGTTTTGTATAAACAGTTACATTTTGCGATTCCACTTCAAATACACATTACTTCACGTATTTCAACACATGATTATTAACAAAACAATCACCAATAATGACTGTGAAACCAAATCTATTGACATAGGCTAATTTGAGTGAGGCATTTTAAATGTAGTATCTGTTGCATTGTTTTCAAATTGATTTAAATTTCGACAGATGGTCTGTTCTTATGCATATCTATTTAGCTTGTGCATTGTACCGTTCTCTCCTTGTACGTACCTTATCTTGTGGACGTGAACCTTTTGGGAATTTTATCCATATTTGCTTGTTTTTTTTTTGAGGCTGTGACATTGTGATGGTGTCTTCAATTGTTTGTGTTTTAAGCTGTAATCCCTGCCCCACAGCCCACACTGTTGCTCCACAGAAGCCTACTACTTGAGGGCCTCACTTTGTTTGAGTTCTGTTGTGTTGCTGTACCTGTAGTTTTTTATTTATTATAATTATTTATTTTTTACACCTTGCTTTGATCTAATCAGCTCAGTGCCCACGCACCTGCTGTGAAAAGGTGCTTGAGCTGCACAATTCAGTTGTGGACACAGAAGGTAATGACATCACCTGTCGCAAATGAGTTTTTCCAGGTGAAAATTTGGTTTTGAGTGCTGGGTCACCCAGTGATATGCAGCTAACCTGTAAATTGGTATTATGCAAAATTATAATGTATCTATAATGAATATTTTCTAAATGACAGTGACTTTGAATAGCTGAGTAATCATTTATTTTTTTACTTGTAAAGTTATGTCCCTGTAAAAAAAAGGCAATAGGCAGTGATTATTGCCAGATTTTGTGAACGCTGTTTTCAGTAAGCAATACTCCTGGAACCTGTAAAGCCCTCCAGGTACTGCTCAGGGATGTACCTGGGCAGACTCTTTAGTTTATTGGGGTTTTGATTTTGTAAACACATGGAAACAGCCACTGAGGGCCCAGCATGAGGAAGGGGACTGTTTCAGCAGTGGATGAGATTTATAAAGATTCTGTGTGGTGTTGCAAAAAAAAAAATCTATTCACTTCTGGGCATGAAATAAGAAAACGACTGTTTTTCAGACTGGACAACCTAGTTGTTTATTTTTGTTGTCAAAACAAATTTAGGTTGACCAAAGGATGCATTTAACTGTAAATCTGTACATTATTATGTCATAAGGCACATGATCTACAGATCCACGCCGACTGTTGATGTCTTAGAGAAAAGTACAATAATCCTATTAATGCACCCATATAAATTCAAAGCTGTTGCTTTACCTCGCTGATGAATTTTATAAAAGTGTCTGAGAAGAAAGGTATTTATTTAAAAAAGCACCAAGCCCAGTTAAAAACCAAACAGCTGGACCCTGCTTCTTAAATAACGGGCGGCTTGCTTCTCTCACACCTGTTTTTGACCCATTAACTTTAATATTAATCTCTGGCAGTCACTGCTTCTGCCAGAAAATGAGCGATGAGTGTAAGGTAGGCCTGGCGTTGATGATGACGATCATTCAGATGGACGTGTCCTCCGCCATTTAAAAACATTAGAATCATGAAAATGAAAAACAAAAAAACAGTTCATGGTGAAGATGAAGGGCTTCCTCTTCACACTTCCTCTTAAAATTAAACGGGACGCCGTCCACGACCATATTTCAGCTCATTTCTTCTCCCGCACCAACCGTCTTTAAGGTTTGGACTGGTCGTCCCTCCTCTGCTCTCCTCCAGTTTCTCTCGGAATGAGCCTTATTTGCTCAGTTGCTCGGTTCTCCATTCCTGCTTATTTATTCATCTCTGTAATGAGTTTTATTCCTGTTATTTTTTTTCCTGATTAATTTCATAGGCAGTTGCCATCCAGCCCCTCTCCATCCCTTTTAGCGTTAGCCACCCGTATTTATGTTTAAAACTTCCGCTAATTCCGACCCTGGTCTGAGCCGGGGCTAATAGCCAATCAGAATGCGGATATTTTCATTGTTTGTCATTCTGAGTTCAAAAGCCGAGCCTTTGCTGTGCACTTGTGCTGCACACATTTTCCGTTGCCGTCTCCTTGCTGACCCCCCCCACCCCCCCACCCCCCGTCAGCGTGTGTGTTTTATCTGATGCCACCCTCGCTATAACCTTTTGAGAAATGTTTGTTCTTGCCTAGGAGTTGTTTGCATGAATCACAGTAAGTATTTGTAAATGTGGAGTAAATACGGAACACGGTAAAGCCTGACGTGTTCCTGCACACACTGGCTATAGTTTTGCAGATTTACCCTCACGTCTCCCTGATGCGAAAATGTACTGTTGGAGACCTACAAGTGTCATATCTCCTAAAAAAAAAGCACACCGCAGTGAATGTTTGCCCTTATTTATTTATTTAATCCCACACTACTCCTATTGGATGAAGCTGCATTTGTACCACCTCTACACACTTCCAGTCATAGTCACAATAATGACGCAGCTAACCAATTTAACCAAGTCTAGGTCATAGGGCTTAGCCTGCAATGATGAGACCAAAAAAATATGCTGACATTTCATGTCATATTTCTGGATGTTCTATTTGCACAACTTCGTTTTGCGCGATTTTGGACTGTGTCACTCATCCAAGAAATGGCCCTAAACAGTAAAAACAAGTAGACAATCATGGCTTGTGTGTGTTTTGTGTACGTATGTGTGCGTGCATGTGGACTTGTACTACTATCTTTGTGAGAACCAAATGTCCCCACAAGGATAGAAAGATTAGGAAAATTACAGAAAGTGAGGGCCTTTTGCTGGTCCTCACAATTTCAAGAGGCTGTTTTAGGGTTAGGACTTAGGGTTAGAATTAGGGTAAGGTTAGGCATGTAGTGGTTACGGTTAGGGTTACGGTTACAGGTTACGAAATGAATGCAGTCAATGGAAATCAGTCGGAAGTCCTCACAAGTATAGCAGCACACTGCTGTGTGCGCGCACTTGAATGTATGTATGTGTACGTTTTGTGCGCGCATGCGCGCGCGAGTGCCTGATCTTTCCCTCTCCGTGTGAGTTCTGTGGTGGGGGGGAGACCTGGGACTCTGCGCCGGCGCAATTTTCTGCTCCGTGCCGCAGGACATGCGCTGGACTGCGGGAGCTGCGTCGCTGGAAGCCAGCTGCAGTGCAGCCAAAGCCCGGCGTTTGGTTTCGGGGCGGCGTGCGTTGCCACTTCGGGAAGGCTGCAGGAACTCGAACGATTGCTGCGGCTCTCCCTCTGTCCGCGCGCCAGTTGCGCTCGCGTGTCTGTTGCGCTCCTGTGTCTCTACATAACGTGTTGCTTCCTGTTACTTACTTGCTTCTGGAAGTGGGAAGCCAATGTTTGTGTTGTTGTGGTCGAACTTTATGAAATGGGAATTTCCGCTTCCAATTGGGGGTGTGGGTGGGGGCTTCAAAACATTTTGGAAAGTATAGAGGGACAGAATAGGAACGTCCATGTGCAAGCCAGTTTTTTAATTGAGCAGTTCAGCAACTGGAACATTGGAATATTTTTTGTTACATTCAAATCGTTATAATGTTGTATTCCATTGTTGACAGCTACGTTCGTAACAGGTGCATTCAAGAACGTTAATTAGATTTATAATAAAGTTTCATTTAATCATTTTTTTACTTCTCAATTCAAACATATTTGTCAATGACTCCCCTCTTTAAAAAAAAAAACAAAAAAAAAAAAACGTATTTATCGTTTGTTTAACAGAGAAGCCCCATTTTGACTGACATCGAACTTTGCAGGTAGCCTGCAAAGTTTGATCAGGAGAAAAATGTATGCGCTTGGCCATGTCGTTATTACAGAGACAGAAGTACACATACATGAATTCTTTAGTAATCCTGTTGTGGACTATAAAAATACCCACTCTGTTTAATTTGTGGTTTGGTGTTGGCTGGGCGGCATTTTGAGGAAGAACACCGGGGTTCACCGTGGTGGAGAGCCCTTCCAGTCATTCTGTCAGCGCGCGCTCCCGCACATTCGTTATGAGATGTCGGCGGCGCTCCAGAACTGCCAGCGTCAATACAAATCCTCGTGCATGTCGCGAGTTCAAAAAAAAAAGAAAACCATCATAATTAAAATACCCGCTGCGTGTACGGGCTTAAAAAAAGTTCTTAATGTCGTGTTTCGTTTGGAAAAACTTAAGTCACAAACCTGGGCAGAATGTGAATTATCGTAGCTAGAGCGTGTAACTGCTGCTAGCGGCCAGGCTTGATATTCCACAGTAGCCTACACATTGGGGAGGAAGAAAGAAGAATTAAGCAGGACAGCACCAGGCATAAATGACGCATACATGCACCACCGAGGCCGTCCAAGCCCGACACTGAGCAGCTCCAGTCATTTATAACCTGTTTCCTGAGCAGTACTATTCCCAGATCTCTTGCTCTGTGGGAAACAGTGTCTAGACCAGGGCTGTCGAACCCTGTTCCTGGAGATCTGCCGTCCTGTAGGTTTTCAATCCAAACCTAACAACGTACACCTCATTCAATGGCTAGAGATCTGCCGTCCTGTAGGTTTTCACTCCAAACCTAACAAAGCACACCTCATTCAATGGCTAGAGATTTACCGTCCTGTAGGTTTTCACTCCAACTCTTAACAAAGCACACACCTCATTCAACAGCTAGAGATCTACCGTCCTGTAGGTTTTCACTCCAACCCTAACAAAGCCCATCTCATTCAGCATCTAGAGATCTCATTGAGCAGCTAATTAGTAGAAACCGTTGTGCCAAATTACAGTAGAAATGTAAACCTACAGGATGGCAGATCACCAGGAACATGCAGGTTGGGCAATTTAATATATTTAACTTTAAGATAGACTGTGTTTCATGACCAGAATCTCATTAGCTGGACAGGTAGATATCTAATAATGGAAGCTTCAGATTTTTACTTTAGTTCATACATTTCCCAGCTGAAATGTAAACAAAAGGAATTTCATCTTCCGAAATCAGGATTTTTATCCTTTCAATCCATATCCAGTTTTCTTTCCTAGTTTGCTGTATTCAGGATTCAGTGTGCTGTGTCTTCTAAAAGTTCATCTCACATTTAACAAAATAAATTAATGTGTTGTTCAACAACGTGATTCCTCGGTGTCTCTCTCTTATTTTTCCTGCAATATGATAAGAGGGGTTTTGAGCTAATTCAAGGTTAAGGCCGCTGGCAGATGTCAAAACTGTCAACACTGAAAGACAAATGTCAGCGTTTATTGCGTCTGTCTCGAACACAGCCATGTGACGGAGTCCCCGCACTTAGTTAAGCTGAAATTAACCCTTCAGCACTTTAGACAATTTTTTTTTTTTTTTTTTAAGTATAATACCTGCATAATGCGTTGTTACTGCACGCTCCTTTCTAGTTAAAGGTCGTGCTGGACGCTGCCTGTACCGCCGAGGGCTATAACAATCTGTCATATCTACTTTCTCCGCTTTTCACTTTGTTCTGGGGGGGCTGTCGGGTCGCCCCCCAGCGTTGTGGTTCCGGGCCGTGACTTCAGACATCGGGAAACTGACGCGAATCATTCCCAGAAGCAGAGGGTGCGAGTGGCTAAAATTAGGAATACGGTCCCTTGCACTGCAATCGGCTCATAAGCACATCGGTCTGTGGCGACTTAATGTGGGAACAGGAGGGCGGGTTGTAAGATTATACTAGACTAATAAAAAGTCTGCTTTTCCATCTGCTCTCCTCTCCGTTGCTGGCTTTGTAATAGCGCCGCACGCTGTATTATATCGTAACGATCGCTTCAAACGACGGACCAGCAGGATCAGACCTTTAGACATGCGTATTTAACGTTTCTGTATTGTTATCTCTTGAATATTTCATATTCTGTTTTGTTGCCATGAGGTGTGGAGTAGTTGCATCACACTTAGGATTTCTACTTCTAGTTTTTTTCTGGCATATTCCATGGTCATCTTACAGAAATATTCTGGAATGAATGTTTTGAAGGCCATGTATTATATATTTCATAAAACACTATAGGCTATATTCTCATAATTTTTTGGTAAATCATTTTTTTTTGTTATTTTCCTATTATTATAGGGGTAAAAATCACTTGCTAAGTTCGAAGCAGCTTCAGTCATTCCATGTTTTATTATCAGCATGCTGTTTTTTTTTTTGTTTTTAAGCCACTTATGTGTACTGATGATACAATTAGGCAATTAACATCCTATCATGCTCTGTGGCATGTATAAAAATGTTGAGGAAACACTGTTGATCTCGATTTTGAATCAAGATGGCAAGTGGGTCGGTGGCAGAAGCTTCAGTCCAAAAGACTGCTCAGTTGACTAGTGTTTCAACAGGAACGGTGACTAAAGTGACATCTGCATTTAGATCTAAGGGAAAGACATCTGTAAATAGCGTCGGAAATTGTGGTCTAAAGCGCACATTCGATGGCTGTGATGCCTGTGCATTAGTGTGGTGTGTAAGGACAAACAGAGGAGCAACTCTTCCTCAGGTGACGGAGAATGTCAATGCAGGACGTGATCAGACTGTCAGCAAGAACAGTCAGTTGACAACTAGATATAGAGGGATATTATTGTAGGTCTGCAGTGCATAAACCCCTCATTACAAAAGCTAATGCACATTTCAGTGTTCAGTAGTGCAGAAACCATAGGCACTGGTCTACATGGATGTGGGGGAAAAAAGTGGTATGGTCAGATGAGTCATCCTTCACCATATTTTCAATAAGTGGGTGAGTGCATGTGTGGTGTACACCAAGTGAACGGTACAGACCTGAATGGTTGACCCCTAAAGTGAGGGGGTCCGGTGGCTCTGTTATGCTGTGGGGGCACTTTCCTGGCAAACAATATTAAGTTTTTCTGTGTGATCGCCTTTATCCTATGATGAAACTATCCTGATGGGAGTGGTCTCTTCCAGGATGACAATGCCGCCATCTACAGGGCACAAGAGGTCACTGAATGGTTTGATGAATATGAAAATGATGTGATGTGCACTTCGATTTAACCATATTTCGCCAGCTTGCCCTTACCAGTATTTAATATGGAATGAACCATGCGACGTTTGCGGGTTAGCCTATTTGTACCTTAGCCCTATAGCTTTTTCTGTGCACATACAGTGTTTCGTTTCCATATATTCAAAGAAAAAAAAAATGTGGACGTTGTAGCCTATTTCCCCAACCAGGCATTGCAATGACGTTGTTAATACGTCGACCTCTCTTTTCTGAACGACTGGACCAGTTCGGTCTTTCAGCTCATCCAACACATCGTCACCGGGTTCCTTGCTTTCTTTCATTTCGGAAGTGGATACGCTGATTCGTTCACTGTCTGTCGTTCGTTTAGGAACCGTATAGCCTACGTTTAGCTCAGTGAGTCTTCGCCATTGATATTTTAAACGCAGTTCTTGCAGCATAGCCGTCGGTCGATTTATTTAGATTACGTTAGTTACATGGTGAGGGCATATGAGTGTTCCACTGAGGTGTTTTTGGTGTCCGGGCTATGGACACGTGGCAGCAGTTTGTAGGAAAAGGGATCACAGGTGTAGAAGGTGTAGGGAAGATGGGTGTTCGGATGAATATTGTACAATGTCTAAAGACCAGGCAATATGTTTTCAGTGTGGGGGAAATCATGAAGTGGGGGCAACGCAGTGTGAAAGAAGGAAGAGGGAAAGTGAGATAGAAAGAAAATAACAAAATAACATATGCAGAAGCAACGAAGAGAGTGAGGGCAGAAACGGGAACTGTGAGGAAGGAACAGAATAGAACTGGAACAGAGGGAAAAGATCAAGTGAGAGGTGACAGAGAAATGATGTATATCGAAAGAAGAAGGTTCATGGCATGTATAGCAGAGAGATCCACCAAGTCCACCATCTTCGTGTATAAATATCTTTGTTTATAGTGTGACCCAGTGAAGGAGTGACGTTTTCACCCTGTGGGAGGAGTTTTCAAAGGAAGTGGGAATTCGCGAGGGAGGAAGTAGTCCCTTTAAAATGGTCTGTTTGGTCTGCCCAAACATATGCACTTGGGAGAACAGCATTGCATTTTATGCCAGGGAAGCGGCGGCGTCAAATTCAAGCACGCTCTTTGAATCGTAAGTGAAGTGTTTGTATTGCTGTGTTGTCTGTTGTCCGATTTCTCCCGATGCACTGAGAGTAATAAGGATTAGTTTAATATGTGTAATGAGTGCCGACGAGGTTTGTTTTGATGCGAACTGAAGTAAATATTTTTATTATCTACTATAGTGGATTGAACGACCCGCTGTGAGGTGGGATAAGCGGCGATTTCTTGTCATTTGTGTAATTTGAATACTATGTATGGAATTGAATGTAGGGTTTTTTTTTAATGTGGGCGGGGATAGTGCGTCGGTTGTATAGTAATTGTGTTTTGTTTGTTTCTTTTAGAATTGGTGTTTGCACCGTTTTACTAGACGATAATTCAGCCATAGCTGATTTACAAGGTTTGTTTGTACCGCTAGCGGTAGCCTGTGACCGCCTTGCTCCTGTATCTGTACCTAATTACTGGACTGACTAAAACCTGTGAAAATATAAGTGGTGGTGCGGAGATCATTTTACACGGCTTGCTGGGCTCCATAAATGAGTTCAGTCTGAACCTATGCAAGAAAATATTACAATAGCGATGGTGATCAATTGTGCTAGTGAAATAGAAACAAAATCAGAGAGGATCAAGATGCTGGTGGAGGCAGCGAAAGAGATTTTAGGAATAACGGATGTGAAGGGGGACGAAATACAGGGAATTTTGGAGGGAGTCAGACTCAAGGGATATAGAGAAATGGTAAAGAATCGCGAGTCAGATATGGGAGGGTTGGGCTGTTTTATTTCTTTTTTGAGAGAACTAAACCAGACAGCAATACATACAGTAGGTGGCGGTAATGCACTAATTTTAGTTTTACAACCGCCATTAAAACCAAAGAAGAAGTAGCCGCCGAGTCCTATGGCTCTGGTCTATTGTCGAGGCTTTCACGAGAAAAGGTACGGAAACGCGGTGATGGTGTGATGGCAGTTCCGTTTTGTTCGCCACAGAACGACCCACCATTACTACACTAATACGCATTCGGAATCAGTGGAATTGGCCAATCAACCCAAGAAAGTAAATCAATCAGGATGAATATGGGTAAGATTTAAATTATCTTTTGGCCTATATATATATTAGATCGACAAGCTTCCTCCACTACCGGTTGCACAGGATCTGTTGATAATTGCAATTACCGCTGCAAACACACAGCCTGGGGTTAGCTGAAATGCCATCACCTTGGATTCAGCCATTGGCAATTGTTTACTAAAAGTACATTGCTTTACGGACATATACCCTAATACAATTATAACTATTGTTGTTAAAATTGTTTTACTCTTCATCTACTTGGTTGATTGTTTAATTTGTATCAGTGTGTTTAATTTGTGTTTTCTTGTCCCATTTAGCATTTAGTCAACTACGGAATTGAAAAAAGTTAAAGCTTCGATTGTGACGTCAGCTGAGCTAGCTTAAAGCCGGTAGAGGAGCGTAATTCCTGTAAAAGACCTAGCTTGGTAGCTAGACTAGGCTAGCTCAGGTTTATTTAGCTAGAATCATCTGAAACGCACGGGTAAATTTTCAAGTGAATTCGTGCAAAGAGACCAATTCAGCACGTAGAGTATTCATGCAAAATAGCTTATTTGGATTGCGGACGTTTGTAATGGTCCATTATAATGTGTATCCGTGAGGTAACATTGTTGATCGGGTGCGTTCAACCATCGGGTCAAGTGCTGAGCAGACCTAACCAACTCCTGGATAGAGCATCATGTAAAGGCTTTGGATAACGTTAAATGCAGTCCTACATTTCCATGTTCAAAAGTTCGAATTTCTCGAATATTTGAAGCATTACGTATATCTCTTCTCTATAGGCTAACGTCGATCGTAGACAAATCGCAATGCATTATGAAGTCAGTCATAAGATTATTATAAAATGGGGATACAGTTTTAAAGGGGCATATGGCACATTTCTGCGACTTTTCAAACTACGTTAGCCCATTTGATTTTGATGTTATTTGGAGGCTGTTTGATTGTTCTAGAATGAAAAACTACTTATGTTTAAACATTGCCTTTTCAAATCACATTGAAGCTTGCTTGCTAGAAATATAAAAAATAATAGAATAATCTGAGCCTCCTGCCAAATTTATTAGCGTGCTTATTTTTTACTGGCCCCTATTATTTAGTTTGCCAGCTAAACATCCGCAAGTAAACATTGTATTCTCATTTTGACTTCATTTTGACTTATTCAAGATTTTTCTCTCTAAGGAGTGTTTGTTGTAGGCTTTAAAGGAGTACCATGGTGATTTTCACACTTTCTCTGTTTTATGTGCTATTTGCACAAAGGCATGAGGAACACATGAGCAAGTATTAATATGTCGTTCTGATTTGAGAATATGCGTTTAATCATCGTCCATTTTCAACGGTGAGAAGTTGTCATTTTCTACGTCACGATACAGTAACCATCTATTCACGCCGTAAGAATCTGACGGACACACCCTGCTGTCAGACATGCAAATATTTGACTAACGTTAGTCACTTAAATTAGAGTCCTTAGATTATTTCTGGTTTATCATTAGCTAGCTAGCTAGTTTGGTTTGCTTATAGGCAATGTTATCGTAACGTTAGCTGCTATTCGCTTATGAGGCGTTTAGTTGTGCTTTATTAATTGTAGTAGATAGCAAATTGTAACTGTACAAGTCACGCCTTACCTAGCTATCTATCGATACTGATATACTACTAAGCTAGCTAGCTGTGAATTCAGTCTCCCAAGAGAGCGTATCATGGGGGTAGCTAGGTAACAGGAACGTCTGTCAACATAGCTAACTGACAGTTCTCATTACACGCCAGACGTTCGGTGAATTTATAGTGGGAATTAGGCTAGAAATACGTTTTAAAGTACATTGAAATGACTGAAGAATAAAAAAATTATGCACATTTCTTTTGTTGTTGCCTGAAGACAACTGGGAAGTGTCACGTTCAACCACCATGGTACTCCTTTAACAGAACGATTATTTCCCAGACCGATATATGTATGTATTTGTGTGTGTATGTAAATGTCTTGAGTATGGACAATTAATAAAGTGGGTTTAACGCAAAGCTTGAAATGACCGATGTGCCACTTGAAATTGAAGCTTCGTTAATGACTGGGTACTGTGCATCACCCAGGTAGGAAGCTGAGTCAGGATCAGCCTGCGCCAGCTGCTCTTGAACTGTATAAATCCTGAGAAATGACTGCACAACTCAAAATGGTGGTTTGCAGAGTGTGTATATATGCTGAGGCTGGCAGCAGGATATTCATTTGGGAGAGAAGGCTACGAAACCATCTGGCAGAACATGGCTCTGCTCTGTCAGTTGGTGGAGATACGTTCCAAGGATTGAATGAGTGTCTTGATGTGGTTGTACATTCCGAGTTGGGAGGAAAGACCAAATCGGGTACTAAAAATGGAAATTTAAATGTGTCCGCTGGTCAGCTGATGCAGTTAGACTAGCCTAAGGCTAAATCCCTTCCACCGTTTCCCTCCAGGAGCTGCAGTTCTGCACACCTTTGAGCAGCAGTATGATGCAGGCAGGAGTCTGTCTGAGACGGGACACTGAGGCAACACTACCAGAGCTCACTGAGCAGCACAGGATCAGACAGAAAGAAGAGGAACTCAGTGGACTGGAGCCTGTCCACATGGCAGAGTCAGAGACAGAGTGTGCTGCACCAGGACTCAACACACTGGAGCCGGAGTGTGTTACAGGGCACAGCGGGGTCAGTGATGTACACCACGCAGACGCACCATTGATAAAAACAGAAACTGATCTGGGCCCCACCTACGCTGGGGACCTTATGACAGAGAGCCCGGACTTTGCAAATCTGGGATGTGTAACCCATCAGAATCCTGATCGAATCAAAACGGAGACCGATGATGGAGGCCACGTTAAGTCTGAACACACGGGTCTCGTCCACGGCTTTGAGTCTGAAAAATTGAAGCGTGAACCCAGGGAAGTTTTAGTGAGCGATCTCATGAGTGCTGTGCGTAACGGAGCCGGCGTCGATCACGAAGGCCCAGCAGAACCACGGCGGTGCGCGGGAGCGCCGAGTCCAAACGTTAAAAATCTCGGGAGCGAACGGTACCGTTCCACCCTGCGTTTGAGACGCCTCGAGCCTTCAAAACCAGTCCAGGATGTGGGGATCCGTACGGGTGAAAGCCCCTACACCCGCGCTCGGCGTGGGAACCGCTTCCTTCAGAAAACCTATTTAAAAGAGCATCAGGAAACGCGTGCGGGCGAAGAGCCCTTCGAGTGTGATCAGTGCGAGAAGCGTTTTCTTCAGAAGTCTCGTTTGCGTGCTCACCTGCGAATGCATGCTGGCATAAAGCCCCACGCGTGTACTCAGTGTGAAAAGTGCTTTGTAAGGAAATATGATTTAGACGCCCATCAGAGAATTCATACCGGAGAAAAGCCCTACACGTGTACTCAGTGTGGGAAGCGTTTCATTCGTCAATCCGTTTTATGGTACCACCAGAAAATTCACACTGGCGAAAAGCCCTATGCATGTACTCAGTGTGGGAAGTGTTTCATTAAGAGAGCTCAGCTGCGTTCCCACCAGAGTATCCATACAGGTGAAAAGCCCTTCCCGTGCTCTCAGTGTGGAAAGTCTTTCCTTATGAAATATCAATTAAGCGCCCACCAGAAGATTCATACAGGGGAAAAGCCCTACGCATGCACTCAGTGTGGGAAGCGTTTCATAAGGAAAACTGATTTAAACACCCATCTCAGAATTCATACAGGAGAAACGCCCTACACATGTACTCAGTGTGGGAAGGGATTCATTCGTAAGTGTCAATTAAGCACCCACCAGAGAACCCACACAGGTGAAAAGCCCTACACGTGTACTCGGTGTGGGAAGGGATTTCATCGTAAAAGCCATTTAAGTTACCACCTGATAATTAATACAGGAGAAGAGCCCTTCCAATGCTCACAGTGTGGGGAACGTTTCGCTTCAGAATGTCCTTTCCTGATACACCTGAGAGGTCATACAGCTGAAAAGCCATACGCTTGTACTCAGTGCGGAAAGCATTTTATTCGGAAATGTACTTTTAATAGGCATCGGAATATTCATCTGAAAAAATGTAGCTAATCGGTGTGAGAAGTCTTTTTTAAAAATTAAAAAAAAAAAACTTCTTTTAGTCAATCGCATCTACGTACCCACCGTGGAATCCATACAGGTGAAAACACCAAGTGTTCCCTGTGTGAAGGGTTTGGATGATAATTTTAGAATAACACATTTAGAATAACAAATGCAGGCTACGGTGTAAGAATTTGGCAAAAGTGCCCAAAGACGGAGATTGCCAATGCATCTTTCCCCAGAGCCCGTGATTTGGGATCAGATTTCAGCAGAGTGTTAGTTTCTAGCTAGCAAACGAAGAAGCCCAGATGGTTGTTTTATAATATTTTCAGGATAAATATGCGGCATAGTATGCCTATAAGGAAACGCCTGAGAATTCATACAGGTGAGAGAACTTGACTCATCCTTGGTGTGAGAATTTATTTTTGAGCGTTCAGAAAAGTGCTATATGAATGCAATGATTCATTAATTCATTCACTCATTCATTCATTCATCATTCATTCATTCATTGTTTTGGACAGCTAGCTGAAAAAAAAAAACAGGCAACTGAGTGGGACAAGCATTTTTATTATGTACCGAGTGTTTTGGACTGTATTGTATCTGCTTCTTTAATGAATGTCATTTTCTTTCACTTTTAACATCTGAAAACCTTTGCAGTGATCAAAATTACACAAATGTATTTGTTTTAGGAATTCAGAACAGCTGTTTGGATATGGAAATAAACAGGCTGATATTGTGGTAACTAAGAAAGCCCAAGGCTCTTTTTACCCGTTTTATTGCCAACTCTGGGAAGATTCGCAGGTTCACTGCTCCACCAATACTTCCACATAACCCCCCCCCCCCCATTGGGTTTAACATCTATTCTGCAGCCTGGTCGTATGTTTTCAGGTGGACAGTTCATGGCTATATAGCAAAACAAGGCTCTGGCACTGCACAGATTCAATCTCAATCAATCAGTCAATCAATCTGTCTTTATTTGTATAGCTAATTTTTTTACAACCGAATGCAATGCAATGTGGTTTACAGAAAAAATCTACAGTAACAGTAAAAAAAAAATAAAAATCAATAAAACACATTTATACAAGACTGACAGAGACAGCAAATAAGTAATACATGAATAAAATAACATTTAAAAAGGAAAAACTCGGTCTGTATGGGGAGCCAGAACTTCTCTCATGGGCAAATGCATTACTAGTTCAGTCAGCTCCCACTCACTCACTCACTCAGGTCAACCGAGGCAACCCTGCTGAATATTCCAGTTTAAACCAGCCTAAACTGGCCAAGCTCATTTAAGCTGTGTGTTTGACAATTTTAGCTGGTCAAACAGCCACTCGCCCTCCGACAAGCCTATACGATGGGTTAAATGCAGAGGACGCATTTCGTTGTCTCAGAAGGCGACGACCTGAATCGAATCTAATCTAATCAGCCAGTCCTCCCATTTGACCCTTTCTCTCCCAGCACCTGACCGGTTTCAACCGCCCACAGACCAGCTATGACCAACTAGAAAGTGTCAAAAACACAGCATCTTAAATAAAAAAATAAAAAAAACCCCACGTTAGAATCCCAGCTGGCCTTAGGTGGAATTTTCAGCGCTGGGAAGGTGATCTTTTAACGGAATTTTTCTGCGGCGTTGCAGCCGTGACCTTGAGTCAACGCCCTGTCCACCCCCCCCCCCCCCACCCCGGTTCTGCAGGAGAGAGCTCGCCACACTGCGGCTTGAACTCAGGAAAATGTAAACAAACAAACGTGGCAGGCAAGTCCGCTCTGTGTTTGAAACGGTCGTGTTTAACAGAGTGTGTTGGTGCTCCTGGAAGGTGATTGCGGGACTGTGCCAAGTGGGCCTGGAATATGGAAATGAAAGCGGTTTGCACTGAGCGAGCATTCAGATGGCCCGTAGTAAAAACGTGCTTTCTCTGAAAAAGGGAGGGGTGCTGGCACTCGGTAGGGTTTTTGGCAGGGTTTCGTCTGAAAAGGGGGGGCAAAGTTTCCAGAAGGTTTTTTTTATTTTAATTTTATTTTTCTTCCTCTGCTCATATAGCTTGTTGTTTTGGAAAGTGAAGAAAAGTCTCTTGCCTCTGGCCATTTGACTCTTTGTGTTCCAGAGTGTGTGTCAGTGATTTCGGAAGTGTGTGTGTGTTTGTGTTTGCACGTGTGTGCTGTGTGTGTGTGTGTGTGTGTGCGCGTGCTTACATGTGTGCGTGTGCGCGTGTGTGATTACATTTGCAATTCCTCTGCAGGACTTTCACTAGTCCAGCTGGGCATTTAAACAGAGATAGTCTAAAATTACACAGCATATTGGCATTATAATGGCCCTTTATGGGTTTTTATTTATTTTATTTTTTTAAGATTATGAGGGGCAGGCTTGTACCAGTGAGCTGGATGAAAACTAGCCAACCGACGTTGACCTCAGTTCTGTCCTCACCCTACCGCCACCGCTGCAGCAGGCAGCTCCCGCGAAAACAGCCCCCTTCAACCATCAGGGGGCCTAGAGCCCTTTATAACGCCTAGGTCATTACCGCTGCTGGACTTGGAGAATCTGAATGTCCTGCATGTCCTGCTCGTTCTGGTCCGTGTGTGCCCGTCTTAATTCTGTCAGAGTTTTCTGGTGTACGCTGCGTTCTGAAGTGCCAGCAGTCGCTGTTAAGACATCATTCATCGTTGTAAACGAAATCCCGAGGGCTATTATTACTATTAATATTACGAGTTATTATTAACATATCAGTTACTGGCTATATGTAAGCTAATAAAATAATGTTTTGGTGAAATTTCAGGGTTGCCATAAGGCAACTGATGATATTATTATGTATAGTATGACGAAACTGAGCTGTAGTCCCTCAGATCTGTGCGGTCTTAATATTATTTTTTCTCTTTTTGCCCACTCATCATCTTCCTGTATCACTCTCACACACACATTATAATGTCGTGTGTTAATTCAGCTCTCACAGAGTACATATGGTCCCTGTTAGACTCTGTTGGACTCTGTTAGAGTTTAATTAACACTGAACATTTTACTGTGTACACAGCACACACACAAATATTTAAAATATTTACTGTAGTTCTAGGAGGCTACAGTAGGGGACTGCTGTGGTGTTGGGATAAGTGCTGCAGTTTACTCTTCCTAATTAGAATCAAAGTTTGTTTTCGGGGGGACACACATGGTACCCAGACTGGGTAGCAGACATTTCAATAGGGGTGGGAAGTCCAGGGATCTGGAAGTAAGTATCCTGCCATGCGTTTCTTCCACCCATGAACTCTCAGCCAGCTGATTTCACTAATTAGTTCTAGCTGCTGGCGGAAGAGTTGTGCTAATTTGCAAATCCAGGTGATTGGAATAAAATACAGGGGAGGACTTTTACTTTCTGAACCTGGATTGTCCACCTCTGCATTTCAGAAATTGTATATAGTATCGTTATGGTGCTGCTTTAGTCATTTACAAGTGATAAATGTTTTGAAGTCATGGGAAAACGTGATTTAAATTGCAAAATACTATTTCCTGGTGGTCATATTCACTCGGTGTCCAGCAGAGGGCGGGCTTGACCAGAAGAGACGCTGTTGGAACTTTGATTTACAATGCAGTCAATGTGTGATAATCATAGGCTGTATTTTACTTGGACTGCAAGCCAACCATCAAAACTAAATATATTTGGGGAAAAATTGAAAATGCTACTATGCATATTAGCTCTTCAGAATTGAAAAAAGAAGTGAACCTTAATCTGGTCAATACTTTTTTTATGTTTCTGCACCAAGAATGGCCACCTTCTATGAAGGTATTATGAAGAGAAAATGGAGAATCCTTTGCTTGTATTTGACTCTGATGGGGACTAATTTTGTTGAGGTGGGCAGAGACTATCCCCCCCACCCCCCACGCACACACACACACACACACACACAGCACACACACTCACTCAAACTCATGCACACGCGCACACACTCACCCACCCACACACGCACACACATCCGAAACCTTTGGCAGTCAGGAACGTTTTTCCACGAGTCGGGATGCAATGGCACTCCTTTTGGGAGCATAAACTTCACCACTATTGGCTCTGAATAAAAACAGATTGAATCTCTCTTCATCTCCCGTCTCTTGTTTTTAAGGGAAATTTTTTTGCAAAAATAATAATGTAGAGAAACTTGTCTAGAATGAGACCTTTTCATGGAAATTTGCTAAAGTTTTGGTTGCCAGTGGAAATTCATGTCACAAATGGTTTGCTCCGAGCATGTTGTGCGACTTGACTTTGCTTGCATTCCAGCACTGTCAAAACCACTCCCGAGAGAAGCTGGAACCTGCAGCAGGAGCTCAGCGTCATTAGCGTCTTTAAATGTGAATGTTGAAGGAAAGATTAACCACGTGCTACTTAAAAAAATTTAAAAAATAAAAATCTTACAGTATCAGGAATCTAAAATACACCTGGCAAAAGAAGAAAACCAGTTTGCTGTCTGGTTTGTCTTTATGGTGACACATGAATGGATATATCACAGATTTCAGGTAATTTTTTTTAACCAAATCAAATGTGTACTAATATGAATAAGGGTCCAGTTATGCCAGTTGTGCGTAAATATTCCCTAACCTTGCTTTAACAAATAGGGCAGTGCATGGTGCAGTGGTAACCAACCCTGTTCCTGGAGATCTACCGTCCTGTTGGTTTTCATTTCAATCCTAATTTGGCACACCTGACTACTAATTAGTAGCTCAACAAGATCTCTAGCTGTTGAATGAATTGCACTTTGTTATGTTTGGAGAGAAAATCTACAGCAACAGGATGGTAGATCTCCAGGAGCAGGATTGGTTACCATTGACCTACAGGGAACATGTGAAATGCAAGAATTTAACGGAGTCTGTTGACTATAAGGGTTGTAATACAATGGCCCTACTGTAATACCTGCAGTCAAGTACCTACGTACTGCATGTACATACACCAGCAACAACTGTAACCCTTTCAGGTGTGAGGTCACAAATGTACAATGTTCTTAACTGAACATTCTAATGCTGATGTCACAATCACTACTGGTAACTGAAAGCAATTTAGAAAAAAAGAAGAACACTCTTTAAAGGGTTAAGACATTATTATTAGCTGAGCCAAATCAGAATCAAACCGACTGGCTCTTTGGTGAATTTTCTGGGGCAGCTTTTGCATGAGGTGGTGTTAAGTTACAGGACACACAGCCTTGTCCCTGTGAGTGAGATTTATCTGGCGGGGTCACCGGTGTCCTTTCCAGCTCAAATTCATTCAAGCCTGATTCATTTTGAAATCCAGATACATTCGCGGTTTTATATCACCCCATGCATCCAAGCTGCTGATTAAACTCTCTCACACTTTATGGTTAGGTGTGTGTGTGTGTGTACACACACACACGCTGTATTTGCATATTACGATACCCATTCACATGTATAGAAATGATTTAACAAAACCATCACAAATGCTGTTTTGTTAGACCCGAGACCGTGGGATTAGGGTAAGTACGCATTTCGCCTATTCTTTGATCCGGTACATTGTAGGTACCACCTTTTGTTGTCAGTGACAAAACACCCTGTGCCTTCAAAAAGAAGCAAAAAAAGAAAAGAAAATAATTCAAATGTGACACTTGTTTGGGAAAGTGTCTAGATCACTAACTTTCTCATTTTAAAAAGGGGGAAAGATCGATATTACATCCATTGCGAACCCCGGTGTAATCTTTCTGAACATTTTTCGAATGTAGGCTGGGGGGAGCTTTGTTTTTTCTGTCGAAAGGAATCTTGCAGCACCATCCGCTAATCCACCCTGAAGTGTCGGATCATGTCTCGCGCTCTCTGACTTGCATAAAGCACAGCACAGCGCAGGTGGCATGCCGGGACGGCGCGGTCTATGACCGAGAGCCACAGAAGCACTTGGAGAGCCGTGTACCAGATACGGGGTTCTCCTTCGCGTCTTCGAGTGTACGCTGTCGTAAAGTCACACCTGGCACTCATCTTGGGGAAAGTCACTTACTGAAAAGGTGTTCTACTTGATTCCATTAAATTATTTTATTTATTTATTTTTTAAATTATTTTTTAGTGTCAGCCCCCAATAAAAAAATAGTCTACTCGAATGAAAAGTACAAGATTTCTAGTATTTGGAATAATTATCGGAGTAATAACTGCAGTGCTCTTTTAGTTATTTTAAACAACACATCCATGATATATGAACACATATTGTGAATAAATGCTGCAACAAACTCACTAGCTGAATTGTTTTAAGACTGACAGACGTTTTAAGTAAGAATCAAACCAAATAATAACATAAAATGTTTTTAAAAATGTTTTTTTTTTTTTTGGTACCTCTGAAGTTCTTAGTCACTGCTTAGTTTATATTTCAGGAGTGACAGATCAGAGCACGCGGGTCCTCTGTGGATCAGCTGCCACGTGACTGAATTAATTGAATTATTTTGAAGGATTCCCATATTCTCCGTACATCTGGAAAGGTGTTGCTGAAAGAAAAATCGGATTTTGGCATTGTAGGGCATAGGCACTCAAATATGCCTCTTAGGGATCCCCCCGCAAAACGCAGAGGCGGTTTTAATTTAAATTAATTCAATTTATTTTAAAATATGTTAATTATTGGTGGTTATACGGATATTTATATAGAAACAATATGGTTGTCTACAACAAACTACTTGAACTCAGGCGTTATTGATGAAGTATTTCGTCTATCTAAGCAGGCCTACACAATTATCAATAACATTACATTTATTTAAAAGTGAGGGAATCACAGCTGACATAAAATATCTGTTTGAAAGAAAATATCTCTTTGAACAGCAATATATATTTGTTTTTAATCATTTGTTTCAAAGAAAAGCTGAAAATGTAGTTTAACAGCAAATCTATTTACTCTTCATCTCAAAGACTTTGCGACGCTTGTACAGTATAGTAATTCTGTCTTCGTCAGCATTCTGTTCCAAGTTTACTGTCGTGTGTTGGATTTCGGGCGAAAACAGGAAAACTTTTTGGTTCATCATAAACTTTAAGTTTTAGTAATTATTATAATAATTGGTAGCCTAATTATTATTAATTATAAATCTAATTAATAATTACATTTCGAATTATTTATCCGGCTTTAATGCGTAGCTATCTCCAAAGTTTATATCCCCTGTTCAATTACTGTTTAAGTCTGTGAAATTTGGTCAAAAATCCAGGTCGTTCTTATTATTATTTAATTAGAAGTGTATGGAACCGTGTATTTCTTTTGTTACATACCCTATAAAAAGCGAGAATCTGCCGCAATCCAGGATAATATAGTAGTGACGCAGCCTTCCTTTTAAAAACAGTTCAATTATTTACAGAGACGGAAAGCCAAGTCTGAGATTCCACTAGTGATCATTTCGAATATTTAGTATTTTTAGATTATATATACATAAAACATTTCCAATGTTTCTTCACAAGTCCAGGACATTTTTGATTTGGCGTGATTATTGAGGTCTTTTGGAATTTTGTTTTGCCCCAAAATATTTCATTTTGATTTTCCTTCTGTGATATAGCCAGTGTATTTCATAAATGCGAATCAGGGGTTAATTATTGAATGGATTATTGTGTCAGACATTCACCAGTAATGCAATTCCTCGCCATTATTCTAAATGCACTATTTGAATCGAAAATTACGGAACGACTCATGCTTGCGAAAATGTCTAGATAAGTAGGCCTAGATAAAGAGGTGGTAGGTAGGTAGGTAAATAAATATATAAATACGATTCATATTTCAAGAACTTTCCACAAAATGTGTTCATTTACCTTAGAACTGGAATAAGAGAGGATATGGTAGGATAATACAAATAAACATGGTGAGGTCCAGTCCTTCTTTTTTTAAAAAAAAGCACATACGAAAATAGGCCTTAATGTTTTTAATGTGGAAACGGTTGAATTATTTCCAACCCCACAAAACGACAATGGCATGTTTGTGGAACTGTTTCATGTAATTATATGTAAGTAAATAATAAAAATGTGTCACACATTTAATGTTAGGAACTCCTTGGTGTGGTAATGAAATAAATTTAAGTAAATTTAATACATGACCAACTAAAGAATCAACACGACTCACCGTCAACACTTTAAGAACGGCTACAGAAACAACGCTGACTGTTTAAAAATAACAGATGAATTTAAACAACAGGGTAAATTTAGTATGTATAAAAATATTGCTGTCCTTATATTCATTAATTTATGCAGACGACTTTACTTGATTTAAATACATTTCTGTTGCTGTTGAATGGATAAAACTTAAAATGTATATTGTTAATTGTTCTTCTTGGTCAAGTCCTTTAACCTCGCTTTCAGTCTGCTTCTTCGATGAAAAATTTATATTTAATATATTATATATATATATATATATATATATATATATATAATGAACTTAACGAATATCATGGAAAAAATATGAACCGTGCACTGCAACTAAATCTACTTGACTTCTAATGAAAACCTACTAGGCCTCAAATGCATAAAGCGTGCTGAAAAGTAGGGCAGCATATAGGAGCCATATCGGCTTAAAGTTATGGGTTTAGGCAGCAGTCTGAACAAACACACCTAAAATTTGTCGCTGTGCGTCGGTGAAAAGCAGCTACAATGCATATTTTACCAGTCTGTGACGCTGTGCTCATCTCGTGAGAGTAGATTGTGTGCTGCATTATATGTTGCATAATACAAATAAAGCAATATATTTTTCTTACCTTCACTACTAACAGTATAATTAATGTTGGATTTCAGTGTCAGACTCGTTAGTTAATTTTTTTTTTAGTTTGCAAATACGTGACATTAACTGTCAGGGAAGGCCAAACACAATCAGGTCTGCATTTGTTTTTTTTTCCGGTCGTTGCTCACCTTGCTAACAGAAGTAACGACGCAATGCCACGTACAAAGGTTACAAATACAGGCCGTAAAACATAAGTATTTAATATTTAATGCAGACACGTGAACCACCATCGCACCACCACCATGCTTCTGTTGCAAACTTTGAGTGTTAGCAATGCACGTGAAGTCGAATATGAAACATGGTTTCCCTAGAAATGGTAGTATTGTATAGAGAAATAAGTTCACCAAAGGCTGAGGGCCAAGTTTTAAGAATTGGAGGCAAGTACAGGACTTCAGGTTCTCACTTTATTAAATTATAGGTTACGTGGAAAAATTAAAAGCAGCAGTTTTGGTTATTTTCACCCTAAAGATCTAATGCTAGTAATGCAGCAACAACGGTGCATTACCTATAAATAGCCAAAATAGTGATCACTAAAGATGCATAATTGTTCATAACTTAAGATATTAACGCAAATGTTCGTTTCGATTCTATAACGAAAAATATATAATCTCGCATGGTTTTCGCAAACCACGCAACTTGACGTTGGATATTTTAGTATATCATGCCTTACTAGATTTAAATGCTTAGTGACCCGTTAATTGGTATTCATAGTCTAATGCTTCCGTTTTTTCTATAGTTAAAACGTAGGCTAGTCGGTTGCAGTATATCTTGTGATATAAGAAGTTGCAGTGTGCGTGCGTGTGTGTGTGTGTGTGTGTGTGAGAGAGAGCATGTTTGTCAGAGCAGGGGTGGGAGAGGGGGGAGGCAGAGCGATAGCAGAGGTATAGATACACTGGAAGCGTCCGATTCGGGAATATTTTGCCAAAATCAGTGCAAGTTAAAAAACGTTATGTTGTTTGCTACTGTGTCCAATATATTATAATAAAGCTTGACAAATATGTAAATATATGGAAAACATTTATCTTATCCCAGGTCTTTGCGGCAGTCTGATCTTTCTCTTCCTACAAATTGTGATTTGTCAGAACTTTTGGGAATACCGTGTCCAGGATAATAGGCAGCATTAATCAGGTGAAACGTCACCTGCTCAAAAAAATGCCAAGCAACTATACTCTGAGGTGAAAAACGGGACACAGGAAAAATTAAAAGGGGACGGTGCATGCGTTTTAGTATTCCTACAGACTCTACCTTTCAGAGAGAGTTCATTGCACGTTATAACATACTGAAATAAAACACCAAACAAAACGCAAAAGAATTTTAAAAATATACTCTGCTTTATTTAAGACTTTCTTTTAACCAAGTGCTTGTCTTCCTCTGTGCACTGACTGTTAACTGTTGATATATATTTTCCTCCTCTCCCGCTTTTATATGAACTACGCCATCAAGTGCAACACTATAATAGATTACTGCCCCCCCCCCCCCCACCTCTCCATGTGTTTCAGCTATTCCTCTAGCGAGACGACAGTAAGGTCTCCCAGGAAAACACCACTCGGACCGTCTGCATGGACACAGAGGAGAAACAATCAGACGGAAACGCTGATAGCGCAAAAAATCTCGAAGACATGTGTACAGTGCTGCAACATCTATGAGACCGACGAGCCGGCACTCTAATTTTAAGATATCCAAGCAAACATCACGACACCGCAAAGGCACCATCAACCGATGTAGCTATACTCCTACAAGCGGCTACAGTCCTGGCACGAATTGTGCAAGCCGTTTAATAGTATTGCATGATATTTATTTATTTTTTGTTGTCCTTTTCTACCTTGTGACGGGGGCTCGGATCGGACTGAAGCTGCAGCTTTCGTCGGACGCTTCTACGGTATCCCGCCTCGGGTTGCTCCCCTTCTGAAGACCGAGGATTACTTCTTTACGAAGAGAATGGAAATGTAATAATAATAATAATAATAGAAAAAAACAACAGCATCGACGAGATGACCAGACGCTGAACTGCGGTGCTGAAAGAGCCTGTTAGCTACAACTTTTTTTGGGGGGGGCTGGCAGTTTCGCTCGGCAATGGTACGTTAACAAATCGATTTCCTCATTATTTGTCGTTATTCCAACTGACTCGCTGCGTGAACGGTCACGAGTTCGGTTCTCTTTCAGACGAATTGAGATTATAGCAGGAGAAGCCTATTTCGGTTTTCTTCCCCCCCTTCCTGTTTCTCGGCAGTTACTCTTTTTTCTTCTTGGGTCTTAGCCAAACGGAAGGTTTGTGGGAAAGGTTAGAAAGTGCAGACATATTTTTTGCCATTGGGCGCGTAATCGTGAAAATATTGAACATTTTTGCCACTTAACCCATGATTAAAGTTCTTGGTTATTTGCCTACGAGTACGGGTTGAGCAGATGCGTATTCGGCACGGGACCCCGAAGGCCAAGTTGAAGTTCAAAGCCGCTAGACGCAGTAGCCGGTACAGAGTTTGTAGAGCAGAAAATGGCCGCAGCCGAAGCCGCAGGCGCGCCGGCATGAATTTGAACCATAGACCGACAGAGGCGCTCCGTAGCGGGGACTCGTCACAGTTACAGCGCCGCTGCGATACAGCCAAACACACCGATCAGTATCAGTGTACAACAATGCATTCTCGTAGGTCTTATATCTGTTCTTGGTATTTATGTAAATGTATTTTTCTAAAAGGTTCATGATCTGGTAACTGTATCCAATTCTGCAAGCATGTGGACGTGAATACCACACGAGTGCTTGCACTTTCTGGGACATTCTACTCTAGGAACAGCCGGCCAGCATTCGATTATTACAGGTCCAATTTGTCATAATCATAGTCCTTGCGACTTTGACGCGAATTCCACGTGAACCTTTTAAAAAATAATAATTAAAAAAAAAGCCTGAGAATTTTGATAGCTTGCACAATCATGCTGATTTGTGTCATTAAATAAGTTGTTTAAAGTTACGCAGTTTTAGTTTTCACGTTTTCAGGGCACATATAATGAAAGTGGACTCTCCGTGCCCTTTCACTTAGAGAATGTCAGTACCGTTACCGAATTATTTACTTTTTTTTTTTTTTAGACCATAAAGGATATGAATAGTTAGGCTGTAGCTGGCCAGGGGAGTTTCTGTAATATGCTGCATGGCTGTCCTGAGCACATTCCATAACACAAAAATCGCACTACTGATGCAGAACATGAAGTCGTTAAGTAGTGAAAACAGAAATAGACACCGATGGTGATTATGGTGAGTTTTGTGGTGCACGGAAGGACACGCTATTCACACGAACGAATATAGAAAATAAGTTGAAAATATGACATCGGAGAACCGTAGTGGCGGTTGGGCAGCAGCAATCGGTTTTGCTGAGCCGCGAATCTGATACGAAGCATTGGTTGTTGACACAGGGAATGCCTGTGTCCCGCAGTCCGCGTTTCTTTATTCATTCATTTTATCAAGCTGAATGTTCATTTTGAGGAAAACAAACATGTAATGTAGCCTACAACACTCCGTCCAGGACAAACTTGGGTAACCTGTGTTCACGTGGTCGCACCTGTCTCAGTAGGCTATATGGTTTCCTTATATGAGTCTGAATAAAATACATTGCCAGTAGTTATGTATACATACTAATCCTACACAAACACATATGTTTCGAGGCATAACAGTCTTGAGCAAATTGTAAGCATGCTTTCGCCAGTGACATTACTGCAAAGGACTCTGCTGCACTAGATATTATTTAGGTTACACCTCCAGATGATTCATATCCTGCATTCATTCCCGGCTTTTTTTTTCATGTTAATATTTTATGTTTTAACATAGTTCTTACTAGAGTTTGTACAATAACTGTTATAATGTTTAAACACCGCCTGGGTGAAACAAGAAACTGGTTTGATTTTTGTGATGATTTACACCAAGCCTACTAGATATACTTTCCATTTAGCACACAAGAGAAATTTGAATCTGTTCTTTTCGTGATGTGGAGATCCTTACACCATCCTTACAGTTCTTTCATAAAGTGTCACACTATTTTCTAATGACAAAACGCGTGGTTCTAAGTTTACGCATATTTACGCATTTGCTTATTTGGATTGGTCGCACATTTTAAGCCCTTAATGAGTTAAAACAGGCTATCTCTGAAACTGAATTAGATTTCTCTTTGCAATAAAATTGTCGAGAATTTAGGACTATTATCCTGGTTGTCTCGCAGCCTGGAGAGCTCTATTTTGTATTTTTCATCAATGGCAAAATTATTATCTGGAGTCGTGGAGCCTTAGCCGACCCAATGAACGCCGTTTAATGCTGCCACTTGTTTATTTCCACAAAACTTGATACCGAAGGCAGAAGTGTGTGCTATTCCATGACCTTTGAGTTTTAAAGAAATCGATTCCAGTCGTTAATCTGAAGACTGTTGAATGAAAATGAGCCGCGAGCTCCAGCGTTCTTGTTCGGAGTGTATCGCACGAGCGCAATCACCATTCTCGCTCCCTCTGACTGGGGAAAGGAGGGAGGGAATGAGTGAGGGAGTGTGCGAGCTCGCAGGGGAGAGAGAAAGTCATTTGCTTTTTGTTTATGAAACATCTCTTTCGGACGCTGCACCTGAGCGAGAGAGAGAAAGAGTGTGTCGTATTTACGAGTTTATTTTGTGAACTGTGCGGATCACGCTGGACCTTGGAAATCGGGGATACTGCATCTTTAAGTTCCTTATTTTCTGGGATGGGCTATTTTCAGAACGTCATTTCATTCCTCCCTCTTTTTCATTTTCTCATTCTTTGATTCTTTCTCTCCCCCATTTCCTAAATGGAACAGATTTATAGATCTTCCACCTATCCAAGCGTTCTCTGCGCATTCTGTTCAAAGTTATATTTGTCTTCTACAATTTTTGCACTTTATATTTTGTTGCATCGCGATTTTTTCGGAGGGCTTTAAGTTTCTACCGACTCAAAATCGGATGATGTTGATGGTGGTGGTGATGGTGGTGATGATGATGATAATTGCGAAGAAATGATTCAGTGACTTCTCAGTTTTTTTTCCACTTGCGAAGTCATAAGTTCCATTGCACCATGATGTATTCTCCTCTCTGTCTTACTCAGGTAAATGTTTCGCTTCTTTTTATATTTTAGCATCATGAGCAATGTGTTTTTGTGTGTCCGCGAGCCTTCCGTATGTGATATATGTCGCCTGTTTAAAAATGCAGATGAGAGTTTAGGCTATTTGAGAAAAGGGCGGGATGAGTGTCGATACAATCCTTAAAGAGCTTCGGTCACACAGTCGCTCTTTCCCTCACCCAACTTTATAAAGTTTCATATTTGGCATTTTGCGTAACTTCTGTTTTGAGTTAACTCGAAATCAAGTTATATTGAGAATTTTAAGAGAATATTGCTATTGAGTTGCGTTTATCAGCAACGTAGGCACTGCTGTTTACTACGGTCCTGGTGTTGATTTAGGTGAAAGCGCGCTTTCATTCATTTAACGCAATTCGTGCCAGCGATCCCAGTCTGGAGGGCATGTAAGGATATGTTCAGTATTTATCGAGCGTATTTGAATCCGGATGTAACCCGAGTTGCTTGTGTGTGTATTGTACAGTATTAACTATGGCTGAAATTGTTGCATCGGAACTCGTGTAAACAGGGCTCGTCTACAGTCCTAAGTACGTTTCAGTGAAAACCTGTTCACAGAATCTCTCTACAGTATCGGGGCTGCGTTCCATTCTCATTGGTCCTGTTAGGTTTTTTTGTTTGTTTGTTTAAAGGCTACCATTGTACATATTGGTGCTATGATAAAAACATAAACCAGTAAATAAAAAAATAAAAAATCTTGGGGGGTCTTCATTACAATATTAGTTGGTTGCCGAGTGCATGCTGTACCTTTGCTTAATCTTATCTGTCCTGCTGTGTGCGCAACGTGATCGGTGTAGGCTATGTGACGGTTGGGTTTCCCTCCAAAACGGCTGTGTGCTCGTGGACAGGGAGATATGCCTGAAGTCCCCCCTTAGACACGCGCTACACAGCTGAACATAACGCTGGACGGAAGGAAGGGGATGGTCAGTTAGATTAAACACAGCAAACTGATTCCGTCCTCCAATAAAGTTTTTTTTTTTTTCAAATTTTTAAAAAAGCAGTGACGTATTTTAATGTGTGGCGTTAAGCAGAATAGTCCAGGATAGCCTCGTTTTTCAGGATTTTGTTTTTATTCTGGATTTACCAGTAATCAAGTGCTGTATATTTTATACTAAACTGACTGACAAATAAAATCTGAACTGTAGGAATTTTCCCAGATTCTGTTGAAACAGATTCTGTTGAAAAGAGCACAGAGAAAATACTTTCTGGGAACTGAGGAAAGACACACAGGACTCTGTTTAATTGTGTTTAAGACTGAGCCTCCATGTTACTTCACATTCTTTGTGCTAACTGGACTCTGTATAATTTTTATGTGTCAAGCAAACGACTATAGCCAATGACCATTGTGTATGGATTGATTTCTTTTACCCTAAACGTGCTCCTCAGCGGTCCATACTCATTGTGTACAACATGCAAATTGGAATAGACTATTAATTCAATTATGTATTATTATGCTTGTAATATAACAACCGTCCAGACCCACGGCGCAGCTCACTTCCGCAGACACATTGTAGCTGGCAGTGGGACCACCTGCGCATGCCACCCACAAAACGTCCCTCAAAGGTCGTTCGTGAGTGAGTGAGTGACCACAATTTGCCATGCATAGGCCACGGCGGCAGTTCCCACGCGCCGTGGGAAAAATGAATGATTATTATTCTGTTTTGACCACACTTTTCATTTGCCGAGAGGTAGAGAAGATATTTATAACTTTCAGTGGCTTATTTCAGTCAAGGAAAGATTCAGAATTGCCATACAATTATTGTTTGGTTAATAAAAAATAAATAAAAGTACATATATTTTTTCCCACATCATTCTTGAACGGAGTGGGAAAGGCAGGCGTCTCGTGGATCTCGTGAAAGTGGAGCCAAACCGGTGGCCATTGTAGCTGTATTGTTTTGGGGTTGTAAAAGGTTTTGGTCGTGGAGATGTTGCCAACTATAAACAAGAACAGGTGAGGCGGACGGAAACCAACAAAGCCTGAATCGCAGATATGTTTTTTCAGGGCAGCTTCCAAAACAGAAGGCAGGTCTTTTGCGGAGGCTAATTCCTTAGCGGCGGAAATTGAGTTTAAAGGTTTTTGGTTTGATTCCGTTTGTGCAGCTCTTTTATAAAGGAAACATTTCGAAGCTGAGAATTGGTGGCTTGTTTTAGCTGGACCCTTGGGTTGCCTTCTCTGCGCCTTTGGTAATAATTTCAGTCAATGTGCAGTTTTCTGATACTTTCTTTCTGATTTATTTTTCAAATACTTGGTGTCTTGTCATAAATAATGAACGTGCCCATTTGTTCCATAGGTGTGCTCTTGGTTGATTTGGTTTGAGTCAAATGCTGTATTATATCCACTGTCTAACACAGGCCTACTGAATGCTAAGGAGTCTGGTAGCCCTTATCCATTTTAATTTGTCAGGGATTCATTGTAATAGTTCCAATAAACATATATTAAGAAGTAATGGCAGTATTTTAAATAGCCACCTTTCAAAATATACTTTTGAGTAAAAATTTTTTTTTTTTTTGAAGTACCTTAAATTATAGTGATTGTTTCTAATTTTGGAACTTTTGGAAATTTTGAATTTTCATGACTTGGAAAACAAATGAACACGTAGGCCTAATAATTGCATTAGATAGGCCAAATGAGACAACAGGTAAAACAAGTAAAGTATCTAGTGGTGATACAGTCAATTTAAAGTGTGTTCAGGCCTATCTACTTTTAAATTTGAAAAAGAAGAGTTCGTTATTAGAAAGGTTCAATGAAAGAAGGGAGATCGACCTTGCAAAATCATTGTAATAGGTTTGAATTAGCCTATAAGCTTTAACTTTCCTTTTGGATATTAATCAATTATATCCTCCCAGGAGGAAAAAAATGTGTATTTAAAAATTTTTTTGACACAATATACAAGCATCTTGGATGACACGTCGCTGTGAAAATATATTTTTAAAAAATATATTTTCTTGTATTTTTAATTGAGTGTCCCTTGTAGTGTAGGTTTCACTATGGTAGAATATGACATTCTTGAGATAATGACCTGAGAATCATGTCCCCTACAGGGGACAAAAATGAATTGCTGGATCTTAGGAGTTTAATATTGTGTTCTGTGTTAAAAATATATATATATATATATATATATATACATGTATATATATATTATATATAATATTATTTTTTATTTATATATATATATATATATATATATATATTTGAACTATATAAACTATAAAGAAACAAGTACATGCCGAAGCTATATATATATATTTGAACTATATAAACTATAAAGAAACAAGTACATGCCGAAGCTGACGATTTGCGGGCCTCAAGTGTTCTACCCAGAATGCCTCATGTTGAGAGCAGAACGCTCCCTGCTCCCGATGCCAGCGACATCTTGCTTTGGTTTATTTATATATTTTGTTTGGACTTTTATCTTTTGCCAGAAGCGCTAGTCTTAGTTACTGTTGTGTTTTGGATGAGCCAGGTAAAAAAAAAAAAGAAAAAAGTAAGAAGTATGGTCGCGTTTACTACGTCTGTGTTTGTTTATGTCTCCATGTTGTGCGTTGTGGAGTAGATGTAGGCTAAAATTGTGTTTTTGAAATGAAATCAGCATTTCAGGATTTGTTTTTGACTGCAAGTGATTTTGGAGTTCGTTTGTGGGTTAAACAAGGCAAAAACTACACACACACACTATATATATATAAATATATATATATATATATATATATATATATATATATATATATAAGCTAGAAGAATTGAAGGGAAACCAGGTGATCTTTGGACTAAACGGACTGTCCCAGGTGATCGGGCTGAGCTGGGCCGTTGGTGACGAACTTGGTAAAAGCCGTTATGGTTGGGGGGGGGGGTGTGGGGGTGGACTGTGGTGTGAGGCTGAGCAATGTGTCTGGGGAGGGGGGGGAGGGGGGGGGGGGGGGGCAGCCGAGCCCGGTTATGATTTCAAAACGTGGCGTTCGATCTGGGCCCGCGGTCAAGGCCACGGGGGCTGGCGGAATGTTCTGGAACAGTCCGCGTGGGTTTTTTTTTTTTCTTCTTCCCCCGTGACTCTGTGGCGCCGGTCGGCTCTCTCCTCTCCGTCTCCACCTGCGAGCGCCTGCTTCTCCCGTCACACCTGAGTCAGGCGAGTCAGAAAAACACACTCGCTGGCCACTTTATTAGGTACACCTCGCTGGCCTCGGTGTGGTCTTCTGCCGCTGTGGCCCGTCTGCTTCGAGATTCGACGTGGTGTGCGTTCAGAGATGCCCTTCTGCATACCTCGGTTGTAACGAGTGGCTATTTGAGTTACTGTTGCCTTTCCATCAGCTCGAACCAGTCTGGCCATTCTCCTCTGACCTCTGCCCATCAACAAGGCATTTTCACCCAGAGAACTGCCGCTCACTGGATATTTTGTCTTTTTCGGACCGTTCTCTGTAAAGCCTAGAAATGGTTGTGTGTGAAAATCCCAGTAGATCAGTAAGAAGTTTCTGAAATAGTCAAACCAGCCCGTCTGGCACCAACAACCATGCCACATTCAAAGTCACTTAAATCACCTTTCTTCCCCATTCTGATGCTTGGTTTGAACTTCAGCAGGTCGCCTTGACCATGTCTACATGCCTAAAAGCATTGAGTTGCTGCCGTGTGATTGGCTGATTAGATATTTGTGTTAACGAGCAGTTGAACAGGTGTACCTAATAAAGTGGCCGGTGAGTGTACGCTCCACAGTAAAACGTCCGGTGTTACAGAGTACACATGGTCCCCAGGCAACAGTGTGTAGTGTAATGGGTAAGGAGCTGGCCTTGTAACCTGAAAGGTCGCAGGTTCGATTTTTCAATTCCCAGGTACCTTAACCTGCATTGCTTCAGTATATACCCAGCTGTATAAATGGATGCAGTGTAAATGCTGTGTAAAACGTTGTGCAAGTCGCTCTGGATAAGAGCGACTACTAAATGCTGGTAATTGTAATGTATTGGACTCGTATGTACTCTGTTAGAGTTGAATTAACACTGGACATATTTACAGTGCAGGAGTACTCTCAGATTTGACTTGCATCTAAAGAGCTGAGGTGTTTCAAACAGGCGTTTGATACAGGTGTGCCGATGACTGCAGTTGCACTTTAGAAATGCTCAGAGTTAAGTACACTCTGACAGAGCGCACGTGGTCCCTACTGAACACTGTTAGGGTTAAATCGACACTGAGCGTTTTAACCGTGTGTGCTGTTCGGGGCTGAGACGTGCGCTGTGTACGTTTGTGCTGTGGCTCACTTCCTCATGCCCACTCTCTCCTTTGGATTAGGATTAGAAACGGAGTCAGGAACTCTGTGTGTGTGTGTGTGTGTGTGTGTGTGAGGGGGATTAATATTTGGGGGGACTGGCGGGGATGGGTGCATTTTGGGTCGTTGTGAGGAGGGCGGGTCTGGAGTGTAGGCCGGCCACATGAGGCGGGGACAGGGGCCGGGGGGTGGGGGTAGGGGGGGCTATGCTGTGCTCTACTGTCTTTACTGACTGGTGAGAATGCCTTTGGCTGAACAGAGACAGCCTGTGACCGGTACAGCATTTTCGATTCATTTTAAAACCAGACAGAGGTCAAATAATTTTTTTGGACTATTTTATTTTAACCCTTTAGGCACTTTTAGATTGCTGGCAATTTTGTGAAGACTCATCTATTCTTAACCACTGACTATTCATAATAAAATTATTATTTCCTTTGGTTGGTCGTTTTGGTTAGTAGCATGTTTCTTTTTTTCTTGTTAATTCTCAGAGATCTGCTGGATTGTTTTCAAGCTTTTCCGGTGTCTGAAGAATTAAAGTATTTCAAATACTCATTTGAGCCAGGTCTGCTTAAACCTGCTTGTGACCTTTTTTTTTTCCAAAATCCAATGCTAATTCAGTTGCCGGGTCTGATTAATGAGTTTCATTTGCACACGTTCTTCTTGACCATTTTGGCCAAAGGATGCGAGCAGTGTGAGATCACAAATCATTTGTGTGACATCACAAATATGCGGTTAGAATGTTCTTAACTCAACATTCTAATGCTGATGTAACAATCACTACTGGTGGCAATTGAAAGCAACGGAGTTCTGGAATACTAAAAAAAAAAAAAAAAAAACTACTCAAAGGCTTAATGTGCCCCATCTCTTCAATATGTGTGTGTGTATGTAGTTTAGAAGATGGCTTAGAAGAGCTCCTCCTGCTCTACATTCTACAGGATCTCTAGTTAAGGGTGTCCTGCAACGACGGGCCAGCGACAGGATGCGGAATCTGTGCTTCCTATCCGAGCAGCCAATAGACGCCGAGCTGGTCCCTTGGTGTGCTGTGCGGTGCGCTCAGATGTGCTGATTCATTACACCCAGGCAGCTATCCTCAGCTTCCTCCCCAGCCGCCCTCTGGTTAATAATAGAAGCGGGGCCGTTTAAAAAGGGGGGGGGTAACATTGTAAAATCAGAGTGCCAGTCCGGGTTCAAAAGTGCAAGCAGCGAGCAGGACGGATTACTGAGAACTTTCTTATTTTCCGCTACGCAGTGCAAGGTGTGAAGATGTTACTAACAGCTCTTATTTGAAGGAAGACTGAGTCGTTCTTTTAAATAATGAACACTGCTGGCCCTCTTTACTCTTATGCTATACGCAGACTATATCCTCGGACGCTTTCAATGAAAGCAATATGCTGAAAAATAGGTTGACTTTGAAAATCTATTTATGTCATAAAAATGAAATCAAACATAATTGATATCACCTTATTGGAAGGGGAATATAACTGTGCAATCAGCAATGTTCAATAATTTGTACAATTTCAACCAGCAATTGTAACTGTTGTGCAACAGTACATGCTAACTGAGTGCTTTGCTATCACCCATGTTTGCTAAAGTCATTTGCTAACAGCATGTTTGCTAACAGCACACTTGCTAACTGTATGCTTGCTAACAGCACACATGCTAACTGCATGCTTGCTAATAGCGTGTTTGCTAACAGTGCATTTGCTAACAGCATGTTTACTAACAGCACACTTGCTAACAGCGTGTTTGCTAACAGCACACTTGCTAACAGCGTGTTTGCTAACAGCACACTTGCTAATAGCGTGCTTGCTAACAGTGCATTTGCTAACAAGCATGTTTACTAACACTCTGTGTTACACGTGCCCCACTTTTCTCTCAAAAGTTCTGAGTCCAAACTAAACCACAGACCGGTCCCCCAGTCCTCTGGTGGTGATGTCCAGCCTGACATCTCTTCTATGTGATCGACAATATAGCCGTCGTTTAACAAATCAGTTGACCGTCTTGACTTAATTACACACAGCATGTGCGTGTTTTGAAGTCTTTTGATTGCTGCACTTTATTTCATTGCTGGAGTAGACAGTATTAGAAAGCGAAGGCTAACCATCGTGCTTTGAAATCGTTTGCCGGCCTCTCACCTGGGAGGATGGGAATGTTGGGGTACACAGGCTGGAAGGGTGTCTGTCACTGGTGCATTGTGGGCCCTCCGTGTGGCTGTGTGGAGACCTCTCTGGGGGCTGTTGGCTATGTCCTGTGTCCGACTGGGCTGGGGGAACCATGGTGATTACGTACTGCCTGAATATTCATGCGATGAAGCCCGATTCATATTTCACCCGAACATACAACCCCGCTTACTTTTGATTTGAGTATTGGAGTTTAACTTATATGATATGATATGATATGATATGATATGATATGAGCGAATTTGGCAGGGAGGTTTTTTGGAACTCTGAACTGTTCATAACTGTTGAAAGTGACGTAAGAGGACACACTACATTCTCTTCATTGGATATTATATGGATTGTAATTAAATGTTATCTTAATTTTTTTGGTTTAAATAGCCTCCTACTGTTTTGTAGCTGTATGTGTATTGACAAATAGGTCAAGGGTGTTGTGAGGCTTCTCAGCAGTGGGTACACTGTAAAACGTGTTAATTCAAGTCCCAGCAGAGTACATGTGGTCCTACGCACTGCCAAGAAGCCTCGTCGTAGCAGCCTTGACCGATTCGTCAATACAAATACAGGTGCAGAACAGGAGGAGGTCAGGGTTAGTGGTTGGGGGCTTTTGTCTCAGTGCTGCTTTGTGCGAGCAGAGAGTTTGTATTGCACAGGCAAGACTCTCCCTGTATTCACAGAGTGGGAAAACCTGGACGTCTTGGCAACGCGGACGTCGCTGGAGGGGAGTCAGAAATATGCTGCTGGCGTGGCAGAGCGGCTGGGTTGTGTTTACACCCCCCCAGCTTTGTGTGTTTACCCACCCCCAGCTTACCCACCCCCCCCCCCCCCCCCCAGGTACACAGGCTCCAAAACTCCCGTGTATTTAGTTTGTCGTAAAGGACACAGTATTTACGAATGGAAAGTTTCTGCGTTTCATTTTTCTCTTGTGAAAGTTCGTAATCGGTCGAACGATGTTAACTGAGAACGAGACCGCGCGGTTGATGTGGCATCTGCTCTCTCTCTCTCTCTCCCTCTCTTTCTCTCTCTCTCTCTCTCTCCCTCTCTCTCTCTCCAGCTCTTTCTCTCTCTCTCCCTCTCTCTCTCTCTCTCTCTCTCCCTCTCTTTCTCTCTCTCCCTCTCTCTCTCTCTCTCCAGCTCTTTCTCTCTCTCTTTGTGCTAAAACTGGGCAACTTAGTCAGTACGATCTTTTGTTGACATGTCTGTTTTGGTTGATAAGTTCATTTTTAAGGGCAAGTGCTTTGTACAGACTCCTTTTAGTTTTTACTTTTTAATTTTTACTTCCCCCCCCCCACATATTGTTTTTTTTTCTCCCTGAGTTCAAGTTTACGTTTGTGGCTTTTATTCTTCTCCTTGTGCTAAAACAAAATAAATAAAAAATGCCTCCTCTACCTGTGCAATGATATGACGGGAAATTGAACTTGAGATACGAGGCGATTAAAACGGGGGAAAAAAAATCTGATACTTGCAAATTTGGTGGTTTTGTCTCGGCACACAAGCGCCCGAATGGTCTGATAAGAACGCTCAGATCGGTTTTCTCCGAAGGAGCGTTTCGCTGAACGATGCTCTCTGCACCATACATTCAGTTTTACTGTTAATGCATGTAGTTGGGGGTGGGGGGGGGCTGTGTAAGCTGTACTAGCCACAGTGGTGTCGGGAATTAACTGAGATTTGAAAAAAAAAAAAAAAAACTTTTAATGTTGACCTGCCCGTGCAGAACTGTTGTCTACTGCAGGAGAACGCTCTGTAGGTACGGCAAAGTCAAGGACTCCTGTTTCTCAGAGACTCAAACAAAAAAAACGCTGATACGCTTTCGTTAAGCCGTGAGTTTTTTATTTTTATTTTTGTGTTTTTGCAGTGATTGGTTATTTGGCTCTGTGCGGGAGAATCGCAGGTGACTGAGACAGTCGCACTATTTGGCAGCGTGCGGGAGAATCGCAGGTGACTGAGACAGTCTCACTATTTGGCAGCGTGCGGGAGAATCGCAGGTGACTGAGACAGTCGCACTATTTGGCAGCGTGCGGGAGAATCGCAGGTGACTGAGACAGGCGCACTATTTGGCAGCGTGCGGGAGGATCGCAGGTGACTGAGGCAGTCGCACTATTTGGCAGCGTGCGGGAGAATCGCAGGTGACTGAGACAGGCGCACTATTTGGCAGTGTGCGGGAGAATCGCAGGTGACTGAGGCAGTCGCACTATTTGGCAGTGTGCGGGAGAATCGCAGGTGACTGAGACAGTCACACTATTTGGCAGCGTGCGGGAGAATCGCAGGTGACTGAGACAGTCACACTATTTGGCAGCGTGCGGGAGAATCGCAGGTGACTGAGACAGTCACACTATTTGGCAGCGTGCGGGGGAATCGCAGGTGACTGAGGCAGTCGCACTATTTGGCAGCGTGCGGGAGAATCGCAGGTGACTGAGACAGGCGCACTATTTGGCAGTGTGCGGGAGAATCGCAGGTGACTGAGACAGGCGCACTATTTGGCAGCGTGCGGGAGGATCGCAGGTGACTGAGGCAGTCGCACTATTTGGCAGCGTGCGGGAGAATCGCAGGTGACTGAGACAGGCGCACTATTTGGCAGTGTGCGGGAGAATCGCAGGTGACTGAGGCAGTCGCACTATTTGGCAGTGTGCGGGAGAATCGCAGGTGACTGAGGCAGTCGCACTATTTGGCAGCGTGCGGGAGAATCGCAGGTGACTGAGACAGGCGCACTATTTGGCAGCGTGCGGGAGAATCGCAGGTGACTGAGACAGGCGCACTATTTGGCAGCGTGCGGGAGAATCGCAGGTGACTGAGACAGGCGCACTATTTGGCAGCGTGCGGGAGAATCGCAGGTGACTGAGACAGGCGCACTATTTGGCAGCGTGCGGGAGAATCGCAGGTGACTGAGACAGTCGCACTATGTGGCAGCGTGCGGGAGAATCGGAATCGCAGGTGACTGAGGCAGTCGCACTATTTGGCAGCGTGCGCGAGAATCGGAATCGCAGGTGACTGAGGCAGTCGCACTATTTGGCAGCGTGCGGGAGGATCGCAGGTGACTGAGACAGTCGCACTATTTGGCAGCGTGCGGGAGGATCGCAGGTGACTGAGACAGGCGCACTATTTGGCAGCGTGCGGGAGGATCGCAGGTGACTGAGACAGTCGCACTATTTGGCAGCGTGCGGGAGAATCGCAGGTGACTGAGACAGTCGCACTATTTGGCAGCGTGCGGGAGAAGCGCAGGTGACTGAGACAGTCGCACTATTTGGCAGCGTGCAGGAGGATCGCAGGTGACTGAGACAGTCGCACTATTTGGCAGCGTGCGGGAGAATCGCAGGTGACTGAGACAGTCGCACTATTTGGCAGCGTGCGGGAGAATCGCAGGTGACTGAGACAGTCGCACTATTTGGCAGCGTGCGGGAGAATCGCAGGTGACTGAGACAGTCGCACTATTTGGCAGCGTGCGGGAGAATCGCAGGTGACTGAGACAGTCGCACTATTTGGCAGCGTGCGGGAGGATCGCAGGTGACTGAGACAGTCGCACTATTTGGCAGCGTGCGGGAGAATCGGAATCGCAGGTGACTGAGACAGTCGCACTATTTGGCAGCGTGCGGGAGAATCGCAGGTGACTGAGACAGTCGCACTATTTGGCAGCGTGCGGGAGAATCGCAGGTGACTGAGACAGTCGCACTATTTGGCAGCGTGCGGGAGAATCGCAGGTGACTGAGACAGTCGCACTATTTGGCAGCGTGCGGGGGAATCGCAGGTGACTGAGACAGTCGCACTATTTGGCAGCGTGCGGGGGAATCGCAGGTGACTGAGACAGTCGCACTATTTGGCAGCGTGCGGGAGAATCGCAGGTGACTGAGACAGGCGCACTATTTGGCAGCGTGCGGGAGAATCGCAGGTGACTGAGACAGGCGCATAGTCCTGCCACGGGGCGCTCGGTTTCTGCGGCGTCGTCGTTCGGGAAGAAGGTTCGAGGCGCTGATCGGCGGTTCGGTTCCAGCCTCGTACGAGACCCGGGGGGGGGGAGGGGGGGTTACGGATCACAGCAGATGCAGTCGTAAAAAAAGAGTTTTAGCCTGTATTCGTTCTGGTGGGGGGGGGTGGGGGGGCAGTGGAAACACGAATCACTTTGTGTGCCTAAATTTAAAAGAGCCCCCGATCGCTGCGTGTTTGAAGATGCACGTCACCGAGGCTCGATTCCTATCGGTGGGATTAGAGTGGATTTTTTCAACATGAGCTGTCATGATCTTTCGACATCAATATTTAATTTAAATCCATGTTTGACTCGAACAGACGCTTGAAGTCTCAATGGCATTGGAACTCTGGGTGGAGGAGAGACGTTGCACAGGCTAGCTTAACATCTGTCCCCTCTCAAATGCATCCACACGCACGCACACACGCACGCACCCACACACACGCGCACACACACGCACACACACACGCGCACACACGCGCACACACACGCACACAAACGCACGCACACACACGCGCATACAGGCGTACACACACGCGCACACACACGCACACACACACGCACACACACACACACGCACGCACGCACGCACGCACATACACACACACACACACACAAACACACGCACACAACTCACACACACGCGCGGTCATGTGGTAATATCCTGTGGGGGGGGCCAGCGAGGTGGCGGGGGCGGGGGGGGATCAGATCTGAAACAGGTCTCATATTGGGGGGGGGGGGGTGGGGGAGACACCTCGGGGGAAGGGCTGCTCTGCTCTCCGTAAAGGCTCGGGGCTTCGTATAGACCGTTACCGAGGCGACAGTCCCCGGGTGAACCCGCTGACCTCTCCCTCTCACACGCAAGGGAGATTTTTGATGAGCTCGCACGTGTCAGGTAAACTCTGACGGTCGTCATGGCGACCTCTCAAATTAGCCGCGTGGGTGTGATCAGTATGCCGTGGCAGACTCAGAGGGCTAAATTTGGGCCCTACAGGGCAGGTTCCTGTGTCTGCGCTGTGGAGGGACTTTACCAGGACTCTTGACCTCGCCGGGGAAATAAACTTTATTACATTACAAGAGTTTCCCCTCTGACAATATCAGAATTTTATACTTCAGGGGGGGGAAAAAAAAGAATCATCTTGAGTTCTTAACTTGAACTTTTATTAACTAGCTACACTTTTTTTTTTTTTTTTACACTTTTTTTGCAACGAGGTGTAAAAGTACAACCTTGGAAGATGCATGCATTTGATTACATCATGTCAGGCGTCAGCAGATATTGTTCCATGTCTGTCATATCTGTCTGTATGAGTAAGTTATGTTTCTTTGCAGGAACCTGTAATATTTTTATGCTTACTGAAGCTTATGGAACGCGAAGCTGCATATTTAACATAGACATGCATAAAATACTGTAATGTAGTACTCATACCTTGGTGGTGTACAGAGCAATGATTACAAATTTTTGCTGTATCGAAATTTGAAAAAAGAAATCCCCGTGATGTACTGAAATGCAGCGTAACAATCCAAGCCTCCTTCGAAGGTTCCTGCCCGTCGATCCCCTGGCAGCCCAGTATTGATTTTAAATTGAGCTTTTCTGAGACCAGGGAAAGCTCTTTAATATTCAGACTGAATATGAAGCATTAATGTGCGATGGGGAGGAGGTCTGTTTCGCAAGTTTAGCAGAAAAGCGGCAGGATAAAATATATGTAAATTTACATAGAAAATACACAAAATCGCATAAATGCTGGGGTGTGCTGTGGCCTAGGCAGTTTCATCCTGGATCACCAGTGGGATGGAGACGCCTTGGGTGCGGGACATTTTCAGATTTTAGAAAAGTAACGGTGTTGATAAATGTGACAAATGAAAAGACAATAGCAATTTTTTTTTTACCTGGATCGGTGAGTTTGATTTACCCCTGAGCTCAGAGTCTGTGGCTACTGGAGCTAGTCATACAGCAGCAGTGCTCTGTACACAGAACAGCATGGAGAGAGTGAGAGAGAGGGGGGGGGGGGAGAGAGAGGGAGGGAGGGGGAGTGAGAGAGGGGGAGTGAGAGAGTGTGAGAGAGAGTGGGACAGTGAGAGAGAAGGAGCGAGAGGGAGAAAGAGGGTGATAGAGAGCAAGTGTGAGTGAGGGAGAGAGAAGGAGAGAGTGTGAGAGAGTGAGGGAAAGTGTGAGAGAGAGAGAGAGAGAGAGAGAGAGAGCGCATCCCTGGGGCACTCCCTCTGTCTGGCCCGCTGCTGCTGTGGATTCTTACTTTCTTTGGCTTGGATTTTCTACAAGAAGCAAAGGCCCTTCAAACATGGCCCCAGACGAGGGCCGGATTTGTTTTGGACGGCCTCCTGAAGGGCCGAGGCCATGCTTCCCTGCTCTTCTCCGGGGAGGGATTGCGTTCTTCAGCACTGATGCTGGAGTGGATGTCAGAGAGGTTCAGCTTTTCACACGTTCACAGAAAAAGCCCCCCAGAAAAGTCTGCCTCGTTTTATACGTTTAATGTTAACGCATAAAAATGTATCGTTGGTTTTTTTCGTTTTTTTTTTTTGCCAGTCGTTCGGCATTATTTTTGGGGGGGTTACCACAGAAATTGTTGTTGAAAGAAAATCAGTTTTTTTCCGAAGGATTACACGAACGGCAGCTCATGAAATGACACACGCGTTGGTGTATGCAGCGTTTCAAGCGTTCTGCTGAAGTTCTGTAGAACACACTGGTGTCCGTACCTTATTGAACCTGTGTGTAGTAGTTGTCCAATGACCATGAAATGCCCTTTTGTACGTCGCTTTGGATAAAATCGCCTGCTAAATAAATGCAATGTAATGTAATGCAATGTCTGCTCAGTGGCAGCAGAGACAGTGGTGCTTGTTTTCTGTTCGTTTAGAAATCAAAGGAAATGGAACGGTACTGTTACAGTTCTCAGCTGAGGCCTCTTAGACAGGGATGAGACAGGGATCTAATACCGTGTCTCTAACGTTATATCATCCAACGCAATTTAGCTCTTCTCTTTCAATTTCCGGTTTTTCTATTTCCAAATATTACCCCCCCCCTTAAGTGACTCTTCTGTCTCACACATGCTGCTGCTCTTGGAAAGGAGAGAGACGTTCGCACGCCGTACCCAGTCTTTCCCAGAAATGGGACGGCCTAGCAGCTTGTCTGCCTGCGAAGGTGTTTGCCAGGTACACAGAAAGCAGCTTACAGGGCTTCCAGGAAAGTCAGCGCGTGCGCTTGTGTGTGTGTGTGTGTGTGTGTGTGTGTGTGCGGTGCATACACAGTTTAAAGGGAAGGTGGGAATCGTCTGTTTACTCTCCATGCTATTAGCAGGCATGTGATTTGAAGCCTGTCTGTTTTTTGGGGGGGGGGGAGGGTAACTCCATGTTTTCCAGCTATGAGCTGCAGGCTGTTCTGTGAAGGACGCTGGTCTTTGGAGGGGTGGGGGTGGGAAGGGGGGTGGATTGGGACAGGTGAGCCCGGGGCTCTGTACCTGTATCCCAAAGAGTATCTGTACCACCGCTGACTGGGATGAGACACCTGCCTTTTTTAAATTGGGATTCTGAGATCTTTTTTAAAATCGCTTAACCCTCCTCCCCCCCCCCCCCTCCTCCATGCCCCACTATAATGGACAGAAAGCCTTAGAACAGCGTGTCTATTCTGCT